>NC_092718.1:84046977-84346977 GCF_047496885.1 Scyliorhinus torazame
CCGTGATGAACGGCGCGGTTGTACATCCACGGCCTGTGGACCCGAGGATTCCCCCTCTGATTCATCCTGTGTCTCCATCTCGGAGTCAGAGTCTGCTGCCTCCGTCATGTCAGCGTCTCTGTCCCCATTCGGTCCCGTCATGACCTGCGCAGGCTATGAGTGAGGCACCAGTGGAAGATTTGGAGGACTACCTTCCCTTGTTTCTGGTCTTTGCCGCTGTTGAACTGAGCTCCGGGGGCGGGGAATCTTTTGCGGGGATGATCTTCTGGACCGGACGTGGTCTACATGTTTTCGCTGGAGACGACCCTGGGCTTGCACTTGGTACGATATAGGGCCCGTTTGGCGAAAGATTACCCCAGGAACCCATTGGGCACCACCAGCAAAATTCCGCACGAATACTGGGTCACCGGGCGCAAACTGCCGAATCGGACGATGCTGAGACAATCCCGGTCCCTGCCGTTCTTGTGTGCGGCGTACTTTTGCGCCAATGTCCGGGAAGACCATACTAAGGCGGGTGCGAAGTCTCCGGCCCATTAGGAGTTCTGCGGGAGCTACCCCAGTCACTGTATGGAGGGTGGTCCTGTACGTAAACAAAAACCGAGCCAGTCTCGTGTCCATTGATCCGGAAGACTGCTTCTTTAGGCCTCTTTTGAATGTTTGCACTGCGCGCTCTGCCAACCCATTTGAAGCCGAGTGGTAAGGGGCAGTGTGGATATGGCGGATGCCGTTCATCTTTGTAAACCTAGCAAACTCCTCACTCGTGAATGGAGTGCCATTATCCGTGACCAGCACCTTGGGGAGGCCATGCGTGCTAAATGATAAACGCATTTTTTCAATTGTTGCGCAGGACGTTGTCCCCTGCATCTTATGCACCTCCAGCCATTTGGACTGGGCGTCAATTAGTAGAAGGAACATGGATCCCTGAAAAGGGCCTGCGAAATCTGCATGTAAGCGTGCCCAAGGCCGCCCTGGCCATTCCCAGTGATGTAGGGGCGCGGCCGGCGGAAGCTTCTGATGCTCCTGGCAAATGGAGCAGTTTTGGGCCACCTTCTCAATGTCGGTGTCGAGGCCTGGCCACCAGACATAACTCCGGGCCAACATTTTCATCTTGGTCACGCCCAGATGCCCATTGTGCAAGTCTGATAATATCAGCTCCTGGCCTTTTTCCGGGACAACCACACGCGTCCCCCACAAGAGGATGCCGTCTTCCACGCTGAACTCTGACAGCTTGGAGGAAAATGCCCGTAACTCGCCTGGGAGCTGTCTATGCTGCCCACCATACAGGACTATGTGCCGAACCTTTGACAGGACTGGCTCCGTCTGGGTCCACTCACGGATCTGTGATGCCGTGACAGGCAAGGTGTCCATAAAATTTAGGGTTGCGACCACCTCACCGGTCGTGGGGGTCGACATGGGGCCGGTCGATAAAGGCAATCGGCTCAGTGCGTCGGCATTTGCTATCTGCGTACCTGGTTTGTGCTCCAGAGAATACTCATATGCAGCAAGCAACAAAGCCCAGCGCTGTATCCGTGCAGAAGCAATGGGCGGTATCGGCTTATCCTCTCTGAAGAGTCCCAGCAGGGGCTTATGATCAGTCACGATAGTGAAATGGCGGCCGTACACATACTGGTGGAAGCGTTTCACCGCAAAAACCACTGCCAGGCCCTCCTTCTCGATCTGCGCGTACTTCTTCTCCGCTGCAGTCAATGTGCGGGAGGCGAAAGCTATCGGTCGCTCGGCCCCGTTCTCCATCTTGTGGGACAGGACAGCCCCAATACCATACGGGGATGCATCACATGTGACAAGCAAAGGCTTTCCCGGATCATAGTGGGTTAGTAACCCAGACGACGACAATTGTTGCTTTACCCGCCGGAAAGCGGTTTCTTGCGGCTGACCCCAAACCCAGGTGTGATTTTTCTTTAGCAGCAGGTGTAAGGGGGCCAGCGTAGTTGCCAGATTGGGGAGGAACTTCCCGTAATAGTTTACGAGACCGAGAAAAGAACGAAGATGCGAAGTGTCAGTCGGGGTGGGGGCATGTTGAATTGCACGCACCTTCTCTGCGACGGGGTTCAGACCCTCGCGGTCCACCCGATAACCTACGTAGACTACTTCTTTTGCCTGAAATACGCACTTTGTGTGACGTAAACGGACTCCAGCCTCCGAAAGGCGCTTAAGGACAGCCCCCAGATTTTCCAAATGCTCTTGCTCCGACGTCCCTGTAATCAACACGTCATCTAGGTAGACAGCCACATGTGGTAAACCTCTCAAAATGCCCTCCATAACACGTTGAAAAATTGCACAGGCAGAGGATACTCCAAAGGGCAATCATGTATATTCATACAGGCCCCGGTGTGTGTTAATTGTTACATATGGTCGGGAGGCAGGGTCCAGCTCCAACTGCAGGTAGGCGTGACTCATATCTAATTTTGTGAATGAGAGTCCGCCTGCAAGTTTCGCGTAGAGATCCTCTATGCGAGGCATTGGGTATCGGTCGAGTCGGGAAACTGTATTCACTGTAAGTTTATAGTCGCCACACAAGCGAACTGTGGCATCTGGCTTCATTACTGGCACAATTGGTGCTGCCCAGTCAGCAAAACGGACAGGCCTGATAATACCCAAACTCTCCAAACGAGTGAGCTCCCCTTCTACCTTCTCGAGCAAAGCGTAAGGCACTGGGCGCGCCCGGAAATAGCGCGGTGTGGCTCCTGGTTCAACTTGGATACGGGCTACGGCCCCTTTTATTTTCCCCAGACCAGGCTGGAATACCTCTGGGTATCGTCCTAGCACCTCAGTCAACCCTCCAGAAACTGTTTGGAGGATGTGCTGCCATTGCAACCGCAAATGGCGCAACCAGTCGCGACCCAACAGGCTGGGCCCATGGCCACGCACTACGATAAGTGGGAAACGCCCCTCCTGGCGTCCATAGACAACAGGGGTCATTGTAGTTCCTGCAATGTCCAGTGGTTCCCCCGTGTAGGTGGCCAACCTGGCCTGTGAGTCAGTTAGTGTAAGGGTCTGTATACCCTGCTTGATGCGGTCGAATGTCCTCTGGGCGATCACGGAGACCGCTGCGCCAGTATCCAACTCCATCTCCAGCGGGTGGCCATTGACCCGTACTGTCACCTTAATGGGGGCCACACGGGGAGCTGCCACACAATGCAGCTCAGGCAGTCGTCCTCCGTCTCCACGTCCTCAGGAGTGGTCGCCGCAGGTTCATCCACATGGAAGGTACGGCCTCTGGGCTGGTCCCAGTTACGACCCCTGGGCTGGTCCCAGTTTCGGTCGGAACGACGGCGCCTCTGGCGTCCCCAGGACCGCCATCCGCGACGGGGTCGGCACCTACAAGTCTGACACGGACATGGCTCCTCATCCATTGGCTCTGGAGAAGGCTCCCTTCGGGGAGGAATGTCCGATGGCCACTGGCGTCGGTCTGGTCGTTGCCTCGCCCAAGGTACCGCAGGAGTGCGGGGGGACGTTTTTGGGCGGAAAGGGTTTCGCCCCAAGGCATGCACTTCCATTCCCTGTAGCTCCTGTACTCCTCGCTCTGCGCTCTCTCGGGACAAGACTATTTGTATTGCCTGTTGAAAAGTCAATGTTGGCTCCGCTAACAACTTTCTCTGGGTGGCCGCATTGTTAATACCGCAAACCAAACGGTCGCGTAACATTTCTGACAAGGTCTCACCATAGTCACAGTATTCTGCAATCCCGCGTAGCCTGGATAAAAAAATCGGCAAGGGATTCTCCAGGGGTCCTCTCAGCGGTATTAAACCGGTAACGCTGGACTATCGTGGACGGGGTTGGGTTAAAGTGTTGCCCCACTATATTCACAAGTTCGACAAACGTTTTGGTGTCCGGCGCAGCTGGGTACGTAAGGCTCCTAATCACCCCAAACGTATGCGGTCCGCAGGCGGTGAGCAATATGACCACCTGGCGCTCGTTTTCAGTGATATTGTTTGCCCGGAAATAGTAACGCATCCGTTGCGTGTACTGGTTCCAGCTTTCCAGCGCAGCATCAAAAACATCCAAACGTCCGTACAGAGGCATGGTATAATAGAAAACAACTTCCAACCTGTATCCAACAAAAATCCAGGGAGGTGGCTTCAGCAGTGTAGACAGCTATTCACTTTTACCTTCGTCGCCAGTTTTGTAAGGGCCCCGAAGAATCCAGCACGAGTTTTAAGGATACAAAATAATAAAGTTTATTTACTATAACAATATATACATTGCAGTAGCAGTAACTTCCCTTGCTACCTTCTCCTTCCTCCTGGTTCCTGGACTGGCCAGCTTATTTATAGTAGGAGTTTCTCCGCCCCCCTCATTGGGGAAGTTCATACTCCCATAGGATTGTGGGATAATCATTAGTCCCCAGCCAATCGTCAGTAGGCAGGTTATAACAATATCAGAATAGTTCAGACTAGGAATTAACAAAGTTATTGATGAGGGTTTCAGTTGCCGATAAACTGAGTCAAAGACAGAGGTGGAAGTACACAATTTGTGTGATGGTTATTAATAATAATAATAATAATAATAATAGCTTATTGTCACAAGTAAGCTTCAATGAAGTTACTGTGAAAAGCCCCTAGTCACCACATTCCAGCGCCTGTTCGGGTTATTGGACAGAAGCTCAGCTCAGGGTCCAACAGGAGGCCAAAGTTGTAAACAGTCTCGCACAGTGACCAGGGAGAGGGTTGGAGAAAAGTCAGAGGAAAGGGAACATGGGGATTTTTAGGTGTCGGCTGATGAGATGTTTAGTACTGAGATTCGGCGAGTGTCTATTAACTGTGTGATAGAGGGAACTGCACATTGCTGATCCTCAACTTCAGGTCGTTAAGAAGATAATTAGGATGAGGAGTAGGTCACACAGCCCCTTGAGTCTGCTCTACCATTCAAAAAGATTATGGCTGCATTTGTAATCGGCTCCACATTCCTCCAATATCCCAGATCCTCTAGTCCCCTTAAATCTACTGGTCACAGTTTTGAACACAGTCAGCAACTGAGCATCCCCACCTCTCTGGTACACAATTTAAAATATTCACTATCCTCCATCCTCGAGCCGGACCTCAGGAGCGAGGCTCCATCTTCCAGCCGGGCCCCGGGAGCGAAGCTCCATCCTCCAGCCGGGCTGTGGAAGAGAGGCTCCATCCTCCAGCCGGGCTCCGAGAGAGAGGCTCCATCCTCTAGCCGGGCTCTGGGAGAGAGGCTCCATCCTCCAGCCAGGCCCGGGAGAGAGGCTCCATCCTCCAGCCGGGCCCCGGGAGCGAGGCTGCATCCTCCCACTGGGCCCTGGGAGCGAGGCTCCATCCTCCAGCCGGACCCTGGGGGCGAGGCTCCATCCTCCAGCCGGGCCCCGGAGGCGAGGCTCCATCCTCCCACTGGGCCCTGGGAGCGAGGCTCCATCCTCCAGCCGGGCTCCGAGAGAGAGGCTCCATCCTCCAGTCGGCCCCCAGTAGCGAGGCTCCATCCTCCAGCCGGGCCCCGGGGGCGAGGCTCCATTCTCCAGCCAGGCCCGGGAGAGAGGCTCCATCCTCCAGCCGGGCCCCGGAGGCGAGGCTCCATCCTCCCACTGGGCCCTGGGAGCGAGGCTCCATCCTCCAGCCGGGCTCCGAGAGAGAGGCTCCATCCTCCAGTCGGCCCCCAGGAGCGAGGCTCCATCTTCCAGCCGGACCCCGGGGGCGAGGCTCCATCCTCCAGCCGGGCCCCGGGGGCGAGGCTCCATCTTCCAGCCGGGCCCCGGGGGCGAGGCTCCATCCTCCAGCCGGACCTCAGGAGCGAGGCTCCATCTTCCAGCCGGACCCCGGGGGCGAGGCTCCATCCTCCAGTTGGCACCCAGGAGCGAGGCTCCATCCTCCAGCCGGGCCCCGGGAGCGAGGCTCCATCCTCCAGCCGGGCTCCGAGAGAGAGGCCCCATCCTCCAGCCGGGCCCCGGAGGCGAGGCTCCATCCTCCCACTGGGCCCCGGGAGCGAGGCTCCATCCTCCAGCCGGGCTCCGAGAGAGAGGCTCCATCCTCCAGCAGGGCTCTATGGGTGAAGCTCCATCCTCCAGCCGGGCTGCGGAAGAGAGGCTCCATCCTCCAGCCGGGCTCCGAGAGGGAGGCTCCATCCTCCAGCCGGGCTCCGGGAGAGAGGCTCCATCCTCCAGCCGGGCTCCGAGAGGGAGGCTCCATCCTCCAGCCGGGCTCCGGGAGAGAGGCTCCATGCTCCAGCCAGGCCTGGGAGAGAGGCTCCATTCTCCAGCCGGGCTCCAGGAGAGAGGCTCCATCCTCCCACCGGGCCCCGGGGGTGAGGCTCCATCCTCCAGCCGGGCCCCTGGAAAGAGGCTCCATCCTCCAGCCCGGCACGGAGACGAGGCTCCAGCCGGGCTCTGGGGGGTAGGCTCCATTCTCCAGCCGGGCCCCGGGAGAGAGGCTCCATCTTCCAGCCCGGCCCGGAGACGAGGCTCCAGCCAGGCTCCGGGAGAGAGGCTCCATCCACCAGCCGGGCCCCGGAGATTAGGCTCCATCCTCCAACATGGCACCGGAAGCGAGGCTCCATCCTCCAGCAGGGCCCGGGAGGCGAGGCTCTATCCTTCAGCCGGGCCTGAGCCTCGTCTAATGGCACATGGCACAGCTGAGAAATAATCTGTCACACCTCCTCCAAACTCATACCATCCTCTTCCTTAAGTAAGGAGACCATGATAACCATGATTCATGTACATTGGACAAGGACACTCAAAACCGTCACAATACCAACATTCCCCGGTCTCTCATCGTAAATATTCTGCTTTTCAATTCTTCCTACCAAAGTGGATAATTCACATTTCCCACATTATACTCCATGTTGCACCTCCTTTTCCAGTCACTTAACCTGTTCATATTTCTTTGTATCCTCCTCACAGTTTACTTTCCCATCCAACTCTGTATCTTCAGTAAAATTCACTCCACCCCATGGTCAAAGTCATTGATCTGGATTGTGAATAGCTGAGGCTCCAGCACTGATCCTTGCAGCACCAGTTACATCCTGCCAACCAAAAATGACCCATTTGTTCCTACTGTTTCTGTCCATGAATCAATCCTCAATCCATGCTTTATTACCCACAATCCCCTCATCCCTAACCTTGTGTAACAACCTGTTGTGTGGCACCTTATCAAATATCTTCTGAAATTCCAAATATATTCCCCATCCACTGATTTTCCCAGTGGGATAGTAGGTGCTCCTTTCCAATGGGATAATAGTTGCTCCTTTCCAATGGGATAATGTTTGCTCCTTTACAGTGGGATAATATTTGCGCCTTTCCAGTGGGATAATATTTGCTCCTTTCCAATGGGATAATATTTGCTCCTTTCCAATGGGATAATATTTGCTCCTTTCCAGTGGGCTAATATTTGCTCCTTTCCAATGGGCTAATATTTGCTCCTTTACAGTGGGATAATATTTGCTCCTATACAGTGGGCTAATATTTGCTCCTTTCAAATGGGATAATATTTGCTCCTTTCCAATGGGATAATATTTGCTCCTTTACAGTGGGCTAATATTTGCTCCTTTACAGTGGGATAATATTTGCTCCTATACAGTGGGCTAATATTTGCTCCTTTCCAATGGGATAATATTTGCTCCTTTCCAATGGGATAATATTTGCTCCTTTACAGTGGGAAATATTTGTTCCTTTACAGTGGGATAATATTTGCTCCTTTACAGTGGGCTAATATTTGCTCCTTTACAGTGGGATAATATTTGCTCCTTTCCAATGGGATAATATTTGCTCCTTTACAGTGGGCTAATATTTGCTCCTTTCCAATGGGATAATATTTGCTCCTTTCCAATGGTGATAATATTTGCTCCTTTCCAGTGGGATAATATTTGCTCCTTTCCAATGGGATAATATTTGCACATTTAAAATGGGATAATATTTGCTCCTTTACAGTGGGCTAATATTTGCTCCTTTCCAGTGGGCTAATATTTGCTCCTTTCCAGTGGGCTAATATTTGCTCCTATACAGTGGGCTAATATTTGCTCCTTTCCAATGGGATAATATTTGCTCCTTTCCAATGGGATAATATTTGCTCCTTTACAGTGGGATAATATTTGTTCCTTTACAGTGGGCTAATATTTGCTCCTATACAGTGGGATAATATTTGCTCCTTTCCAATGGGATAATATTTGCTCCTTTACAATAGGATAATATTTGCTCCTTTACAGTGGGATAATATTTGTTCCTTTACAGTGGGATATTTGCTCCTTTCCAGTGGGCTAATATTTGCTCCTTTACAGTGGGATAATATTTGCTCCTATACAGTGGGCTAATATTTGCTCCTTTCCAACGGGATAATATTTGCTCCTTTCCAATGGGATAATATTTGCTCCTTTACAGTGGGATAATATTTGTTCCTTTACAGTGGGATAATATTTGCTCCTTTACAGTGGGCTAATATTTGCTCCTTTCCAATGGGATAATATTTGCTCCTTTACAATAGGATAATATTTGCTCCTTTACAGTGGGATAATATTTGTTCCTTTACAGTGGGATATTTGCTCCTTTCCAGTGGGCTAATATTTGCTCCTTTACAGTGGGATAATATTCGCTCCTATACAGTGGGCTAATATTTGCTCCTTTCCAACGGGATAATATTTGCTCCTTTCCAATGGGATAATATTTGTTCCTTTACAGTGGGATAATATTTGCTCCTTTCCAATGGGATAATGTTTGCTCCTTTACAATGGGATAATATTTGCTCCTTTAAAGTGGGATAATATTTGTTCCTTTACAGTGGGATATTTGCTCCTTTCCAGTGGGCTAATATTTTGCTCCTTTCCAATGGGATAATATTTGCTCCTTTCCAGTGGGCTAGTATTTGCCCCTTTCCAATGGGCTAATATTTGCTCCTTTCCAATGGGATAATATTTGCTCCTTTACAGTGGGATAATATTTGTTCCTTTACAGTGGGATAATATTTGCTCCTTTACAGTGGGCTAATATTTGCTCCTTTACAGTGGGATATTTGCTCCTTTCCAGTGGGCTAATATTTTGCTCCTTGCCAATGGGATAATGTTTGCTCCTTTCCAGTGGGCTAGTATTTGCCCCTTTCCAATGGGCTAATATTTGCTCCTTTCCAATGGGATAATATTTGCTCCTTTACAGTGGGATAATATTTGCTCCTTTACAGTGGGATAATATTTGTTCCTTTCCAATAGGATAATATTTGCTCCTTTCCAATGGGATAATATTTGCTCCTTTACAATGGAATAATATTTGCTCCTTTCCAATGGGATAATATTTGCTCCTTTACAATGGGATAATATTTGTTCCTTTCCAGTTGGATAATATTTGCTCCTTTACAGTGGGCTAATATTTGCTCCTTTACAGTGGGATAATATTTGCTCCTGTTCAATGGGATAATGTTTGCTCCTTTCCAGTGGGCTAATATTTGCTCCTTTACAGTGGGATAATATTTGCTCCTTTCCAGTGAGCTAATATTTGCTCCTTTACAGTGGGCTAAAATTTGCTCCTTTACAGTGGGATAATATTTGCTCCTTTCCAGTGGGTTAATATTTGCTCCTTTACAGTGGGATAATATTTGCTCCTTTACAGTGGCCTAATGTTTGCTCCTTTACAGTGGGCTAATATTTGCTCCTTTCCAATTGGATAATATTTGCTCCTTTACAATGGGATAATCTTTGCTCCTTTACAGTGGGCTAATATTTGCTCCTTTACAGTGGGATAATATTTGCTCCTTTCCAGTGGGCTAATATTTGCTCCTTTACAGTGGGCTAATATTTGCTCCTTTACAGTGGGCTAATATTTGCTCCTTTCCAAAGGGATAATATTTGCTCCTTTACAGTGGGCTAATATTTGCTCCTTTACAGTGGGCTAATATTTGCTCCTTTCCAAAGGGATAATATTTGCTCATTTACAGTGGGCTAATATTTGCTCCTTTCCAGTGGGCTAATATTTGCTCCTTTCCAATGGGATAATATTTGCTCCTTTACAGTGGGATAATATTTGTTCCTTTCCAATAGGATAATATTTGCTCCTTTCCAATGGGATAATATTTGCTCCTTTACAATGGGATAATATTTGCTCCTTTACAGTGGGCTAATATTTGCTCCTTTCCAATGGGATAATATTTGCTCCTTTACAGTGGGATAATATTTGTTCCTTTCCAATAGGATAATATTTGCTCCTTTCCAATGGGATAATATTTGCTCCTTTACAATGGGATAATATTTGCTCCTTTCCAATGGGATAATATTTGCTCCTTTACAGTGGGATAATATTTGTTCCTTTCCAGTTGGATAATATTTGCTCCTTTACAGTGGGCTAATATTTGCTCCTTTACAGTGGGATAATATTTGCTCCTTTTCAATGGGATAATATTTGCTCCTTTCCAGTGGGCTAATATTTGCTCCTTTACAGTGGGATAATATTTGCTCCTTTCCAGTGGGCTAATATTTGCTCCTTTACTGTGGGCTAATATTTGCTCCATTACAGTGGGATAATATTTGCTCCTTTCCAGTGGGTTAATATTTGCTCCTTTACAGTGGGATAATATTTGCTCCTTTACAGTGGCCTAATATTTGCTCCTTTACAGTGGGCTAATATTTGCTCCTTTCCAATGGGATAATATTTGCTCCATTACAATGGGATAATATTTGCTCCTTTACAGTGGGCTAATATTTGCTCCTTTCCAATGGGATAATATTTGCTCCTTTACAGTGGGCTAATATTTGCTCCTTTACAGTGGGATAATATTTGCTCCTTTACAGTGGGCTAATATTTGCTCCTTTCCAATGGGATAATATTTGCTCCTTTACAGTGGGCTAATATTTGCTCCTTTACAGTGGGCTAATATTTGGTCCTTTCCAATGGGATAATATTTGCTCCTTTACAGTGGGATAATATTTGGTCCTTTCCAATGGGATAATATTTGCTCCTTTACAGTGGGCTAATATTTGCTCCTTTACAGTGGGATAATATTTGCTCCTTTACAGTGGGCTAATATTTGCTCCTTTCCAATGGGATAATATTTGCTCCTTTACAGTGGGCTAATGTTTGCTCCTTTACAGTGGGCTAATATTTGGTCCTTTCCAATGGGATAATATTTGCTCCTTTACAATGGGATAATATTTGCTCCTTTCCAATGGGATAATATTTGCTCCTTTACAGTGGGATAATATTTGTTCCTTTCCAGTTGGATAATATTTGCTCCTTTACAGTGGGCTAATATTTGCTCCTTTACAGTGGGATAATATTTGCTCCTTTTCAATGGGATAATATTTGCTCCTTTACAGTGGGCTAATATTTGCTCCTTTACAGTGGGCTAATATTTGCTCCTTTACAGTGGGATAATATTTGCTCCTTTCCAGTGGGTTAATATTTGCTCCTTTACAGTGGGATAATATTTGCTCCTTTACAGTGGCCTAATATTTGCCCCTTTACAGTGGGCTAATATTTGCTCCTTTCCAATGGGATAATATTTGCTCCATTACAATGGGATAATATTTGCTCCTTTACAGTGGGCTAATATTTGCTCCTTTACAGTGGGATAATATTTGTTCCTTTCCAGTGGGCTAATATTTGCTCCTTTACAGTGGGATAATATTTGCTCCTTTACAGTGGCCTATTATTTGCTCCTTTACAGTGCGCAAATATTTGCTCCTTTCCAATGGGATAATATTTGCTCCTTTACAGTGGGATAATATTTGCTCCTTTACAGTGGGATAATATTTGTTCCTTTCCAATAGGATAATATTTGCTCCTTTCCAATGGGATAATATTTGCTCCTTTACAATGGGATAATATTTGCTCCTTTCCAATGGGATAATATTTGCTCCTTTACAGTGGGCTAATATTTGCTCCTTTACAGTGGGATAATATTTGCTCCTTTACAGTCGGCTAATATTTGCTCCTTTTCAATGGGCTAATATTTGCTCCTTTACAATGGGATAATATTTGCTCCTTTCCAATGGGATAATATTTGCTCCCTTACAATGGGATAATATTTGCTCCTTTCCAGTGGGCTAATATTTGCTCCTTTACAGTGGGATAATATTTGCTCCTTTCCAGTGGGCTAATATTTGCTCCTTTACAGTGGGATAATATTTGCTCCTTTCCAGTGGGCTAATATTTGCTCCTTTCCAATGGCATAATATTTGCTCCTTTCCAATGGGATAATATTTGCTCCTTTACAGTGGGCTAATATTTGCTCCTTCACAATGGGATAATATTTGCTCCTTTACAGTGGGATATTTGCTCCTTTCCAGTGGGATAATATTCGCTCCTTTCCAGTGGGCTGGTATTTGTCCGTTTCCAATGGGCTAATATTTGCTCCTTTCCAATGGGATAATATTTGCTCCTTTACAGTGGGCTAATATTTGCTCCTTTACAGTGGGATAAAATTTGCTCCTTTCCAGTGGGCTAATATTTGCTCCTTTACAGTGGGCTAATATTTGCTCCTTTACAGTGGGCTAATATTTGCTCCTTTCCAAAGGGATAATATTTGCTCCTTTACAGTGGGCTAATATTTGCTGCTTTACAGTGGGCTAATATTTGCTCCTTTCCAAAGGGATAATATTTGCTCCTTTACAGTGGGCTAATATTTGCTCCTTTACAGTGGGCTAATATTTGCTCCTTTCCAATGGGATAATATTTGCTCCTTTACAGTGGGATAATATTTGTTCCTTTCCAATAGGATAATATTTGCTCCTTTCCAATGGGCTAATATTTGCTCCTTTACAATGGGATAATATTTGCTCCTTTACAGTGGGCTAATATTTGCTCCTTTCCAATGGGATAATATTTGCTCCTTTACAGTGGGATAATATTTGTTCCTTTCCAATAGGATAATATTTGCTCCTTTCCAATGGGATAATATTTGCTCCTTTACAATGGGATAATATTTGCTCCTTTCCAATGGGATAATATTTGCTCCTTTACAGTGGGATAATATTTGTTCCTTTCCAGTTGGATAATATTTGCTCCTTTACAGTGGGCTAATATTTGCTCCTTTACAGTGGGATAATATTTGCTCCTTTTCAATGGGATAATATTTGCTCCTTTCCAGTGGGCTAATATTTGCTCCTTTACAGTGGGATAATATTTGCTCCTTTCCAGTGGGCTAATATTTGCTCCTTTACTGTGGGCTAATATTTGCTCCATTACAGTGGTATAATATTTGCTCCTTTCCAGTGGGTTAATATTTGCTCCTTTACAGTGGGATAATATTTGCTCCTTTACAGTGGCCTAATATTTGCTCCATTACAGTGGGCTAATATTTGCTCCTTTCCAATGAGATAATATTTGCTCCATTACAATGGGATAATATTTGCTCCTTTACAGTGGGCTAATATTTGCTCCTTTCCAATGGGATAATATTTGCTCCTTTACAGTGGGCTAATATTTGCTCCTTTACAGTGGGATAATATTTGCTCCTTTACAGTGGGCTAATATTTGCTCCTTTCCAATGGGATAATATTTGCTCCTTTACAGTGGGCTAATATTTGCTCCTTTACAGTGGGCTAATATTTGGTCCTTTCCAATGGGATAATATTTGCTCCTTTACAGTGGGATAATATTTGGTCCTTTCCAATGGGATAATATTTGCTCCTTTACAGTGGGCTAATATTTGCTCCTTTACAGTGGGATAATATTTGCTCCTTTACAGTGGGCTAATATTTGCTCCTTTCCAATGGGATAATATTTGCTCCTTTACAGTGGGCTAATGTTTGCTCCTTTACAGTGGGCTAATATTTGGTCCTTTCCAATGGGATAATATTTGCTCCTTTACAATGGGATAATATTTGCTCCTTTCCAATGGGATAATATTTGCTCCTTTACAGTGGGATAATATTTGTTCCTTTCCAGTTGGATAATATTTGCTCCTTTACAGTGGGCTAATATTTGCTCCTTTACAGTGGGATAATATTTGTTCCTTTTCAATGGGATAATATTTGCTCCTTTACAGTGGGCTAATATTTGCTCCTTTACAGTGGGCTAATATTTGCCCCTTTACAGTGGGATAATATTTGCTCCTTTCCAGTGGGTTAATATTTGCTCCTTTACAGTGGGATAATATTTGCTCCTTTACAGTGGCCTAATATTTGCTCCTTTACAGTGGGCTAATATTTGCTCCTTTCCAATGGGATAATATTTGCTCCATTACAATGGGATAATATTTGCTCCTTTACAGTGGGCTAATATTTGCTCCTTTACAGTGGGATAATATTTGTTCCTTTCCAGTGGGCTAATATTTGCTCCTTTACAGTGGGATAATATTTGCTCCTTTACAGTGGCCTATTATTTGCTCCTTTACAGTGCGCTAATATTTGCTCCTTTCCAATTGGATAATATTTGCTCCTTTACAGTGGGATAATATTTGCTCCTTTACAGTGGGATAATATTTGTTCCTTTCCAATAGGATAATATTTGCTCCTTTCCAATGGGATAATATTTGCTCCTTTACAATGGGATAACATTTGCTCCTTTCCAATGGGATAATATTTGCTCCTTTACAGTGGGCTAATATTTGCTCCTTTACAGTGGGATAATATTTGCTCCTTTACAGTCGGCTAATATTTGCTCCTTTTCAATGGGCTAATATTTGCTCCTTTACAATGGGATAATATTTGCTCCTTTCCAATGGGATAATATTTGCTCCCTTACAATGGGATAATATTTGCTCCTTTCCAGTGGGCTAATATTTGCTCCTTTACAGTGGGATAATATTTGCTCCTTTCCAGTGGGCTAATATTTGCTCCTTTACAGTGGGATAATATTTGTTCCTTTCCAGTGGGCTAATATTTGCTCCTTTACAGTGGGATAATATTTGCTCCTTTACAGTGGCCTATTATTTGCTCCTTTACAGTGCGCTAATATTTGCTCCTTTCCAATTGGATAATATTTGCTCCTTTACAGTGGGATAATATTTGCTCCTTTACAGTGGGATAATATTTGTTCCTTTCCAATAGGATAATATTTGCTCCTTTCCAATGGGATAATATTTGCTCCTTTACAATGGGATAATATTTGCTCCTTTCCAATGGGATAATATTTGCTCCTTTCCAGTGGGCTAATATTTGCTCCTTTACAGTGGGATAATATTTGCTCCTTTACAGTGGGATAATATTTGCTCCTTTACAGTCGGCTAATATTTGCTCCTTTTCAATGGGCTAATATTTGCTCCTTTACAATGGGATAATATTTGCTCCTTTCCAATGGGATAATATTTGCTCCCTTACAATGGGATAATATTTGCTCCTTTCCAGTGGGCTAATATTTGCTCCTTTACAGTGGGATAATATTTGCTCCTTTCCAATGGGCTAATATTTGCACCTTTACAGTAGGATAATATTTGCTCCTTTCCAGTGGGCTAATATTTGCTCCTTTCCAATGGCATAATATTTGCTCCTTTCCAATGGGATAATATTTGCTCCTTTACAGTGGGCTAATATTTGCTCCTTCACAATGGGATAATATTTGCTCCATTACAGTGGGATATTTGCTCCTTTCCAGTGGGATAATATTCGCTCCTTTCCAGTGGGCTGGTATTTGTCCGTTTCCAATGGGCTAATATTTGCTCCTTTCCAATGGGATAATATTTGCTCCTTTACAGTGGGCTAATATTTGCTCCTTTACAGTGGGATAAAATTTGCTCCTTTACAGTGGGCTAATATTTGCTCCTTTTCAATGGGCTAATATTTGCTCCTTTACAATGGGATAATATTTGCTCCTTTCCAATGGGATAATATTTGCTCCCTTACAATGGGATAATATTTGCTCCTTTCCAGTGGGCTAATATTTGCTCCTTTACAGTGGGATAATATTTGCTCCTTTCCAGTGGGCTAATATTTGCTCCTTTACAGTGGGATAATATTTGCTCCTTTCCAGTGGGCTAATATTTGCTCCTTTCCAATGGGATAATATTTGCTCCTTTCCAATGGGATAATATTTGCTCCTTTACAGTGGGCTAATATTTGCTCCTTCACAATGGGATAATATTTGCTCCTTTACAGTGGGATATTTGCTCCTTTCCAGTGGGATAATATTCGCTCCTTTCCAGTGGGATAATATTTGCTCCTTTACAGTGGGCTAATGTTTGCTCCTTTACAGTGGGCTAATATTTGGTCCTTTCCAATGGGATAATATTTGCTCCTTTACAATGGGATAATATTTGCTCCTTTCCAATGGGATAATATTTGCTCCTTTACAGTGGGATAATATTTGTTCCTTTCCAGTTGGATAATATTTGCTCCTTTACAGTGGGCTAATATTTGCTCCTTTACAGTGGGATAATATTTGCTCCTTTTCAATGGGATAATATTTGCTCCTTTACAGTGGGCTAATATTTGCTCCTTTACAGTGGGCTAATATTTGCTCCTTTACAGTGGGATAATATTTGCTCCTTTCCAGTGGGTTAATATTTGCTCCTTTACAGTGGGATAATATTTGCTCCTTTACAGTGGCCTAATATTTGCTCCTTTACAGTGGGCTAATATTTGCTCCTTTCCAATGGGATAATATTTGCTCCATTACAATGGGATAATATTTGCTCCTTTACAGTGGGCTAATATTTGCTCCTTTACAGTGGGATAATATTTGTTCCTTTCCAGTGGGCTAATATTTGCTCCTTTACAGTGGGATAATATTTGCTCCTTTACAGTGGCCTATTATTTGCTCCTTTACAGTGCGCTAATATTTGCTCCTTTCCAATGGGATAATATTTGCTCCTTTACAGTGGGATAATATTTGCTCCTTTACAGTGGGATAATATTTGTTCCTTTCCAATAGGATAATATTTGCTCCTTTCCAATGGGATAATATTTGCTCCTTTACAATGGGATAATATTTGCTCCTTTCCAATGGGATAATATTTGCTCCTTTACAGTGGGCTAATATTTGCTCCTTTACAGTGGGATAATATTTGCTCCTTTACAGTCGGCTAATATTTGCTCCTTTTCAATGGGCTAATATTTGCTCCTTTACAATGGGATAATATTTGCTCCTTTCCAATGGGATAATATTTGCTCCCTTACAATGGGATAATATTTGCTCCTTTCCAGTGGGCTAATATTTGCTCCTTTACAGTGGGATAATATTTGCTCCTTTCCAGTGGGCTAATATTTGCTCCTTTACAGTGGGATAATATTTGCTCCTTTCCAGTGGGCTAATATTTGCTCCTTTCCAATGGCATAATATTTGCTCCTTTCCAATGGGATAATATTTGCTCCTTTACAGTGGGCTAATATTTGCTCCTTCACAATGGGATAATATTTGCTCCTTTACAGTGGGATATTTGCTCCTTTCCAGTGGGATAATATTCGCTCCTTTCCAGTGGGCTGGTATTTGACCGTTTCCAATGGGCTAATATTTGCTCCTTTCCAATGGGATAATATTTGCTCCTTTACAGTGGGCTAATATTTGCTCCTTTACAGTGGGATAAAATTTGCTCCTTTACAGTGGGCTAATATTTGCTCCTTTTCAATGGGCTAATATTTGCTCCTTTACAATGGGATAATATTTGCTCCTTTCCAATGGGATAATATTTGCTCCCTTACAATGGGATAATATTTGCTCCTTTCCAGTGGGCTAATATTTGCTCCTTTACAGTGGGATAATATTTGCTCCTTTCCAGTGGGCTAATATTTGCTCCTTTACAGTGGGATAATATTTGCTCCTTTCCAGTGGGCTAATATTTGCTCCTTTCCAATGGGATAATATTTGCTCCTTTCCAATGGGATAATATTTGCTCCTTTACAGTGGGCTAATATTTGCTCCTTCACAATGGGATAATATTTGCTCCTTTACAGTGGGATATTTGCTCCTTTCCAGTGGGATAATATTCGCTCCTTTCCAGTGGGCTGGTATTTGCCCGTTTCCAATGGGCTAATATTTGCTCCTTTCCAATGGGATAATATTTGCTCCTTTCCAGTGGGCTAATATTTGCTCCTGTACAGTGGGTTAATATTTGCTCCTTTCCAATGGGATAATATTTGCTCCTTTACAATGGGATAATATTTGGTCCCTTACAATGGGATAATATTTGCTCCTTTCCAGTCGGCTAATATTTGCTCCTTTACAGTGGGATAATATTTGCTCCTTTCCAGTGGGCTAATATTTGCTCCTTTACAGTGGGATAATATTTGCTCCTTTCCAGTGGGCTAATATTTGCTCCTTTCCAATGGGATAATATTTGCTCCTTTCCAATGGGATAATATTTGCTCCTTTACAGTGGGCTAATATTTGCTCCTTCACAATGGGATAATATTTGCTCCTTTACAGTGGGATATTTGCTCCTTTCCAGTGGGATAATATTCGCTCCTTTCCAGTGGGCTGGTATTTGCCCGTTTCCAATGGGCTAATATTTGCTCCTTTCCAATGGGATAATATTTGCTCCTTTCCAGTGGGCTAATATTTGCTCCTTTACAGTTGGCTAATATTTGCTCCTTTACAGTGGGATAATATTTGCTCCTTTACATTGGGCTAATATTTGCTCCTTCACAATGGGATAATATTCGCTCCTTTCCAGTGGGCTGGTATTTGCCCGTTTCCAATGTACTAATATTTGCTCCTTTCCAATGGGATAATATTTGCTCCTTTCCAGTGGGCTAATATTTGCTCCTTTACAGTGGGATAATATTTGCTCCTTTCCAATGGGATAATATTTGCTCCTTTCCAATGGGATAATATTTGCTCCTTTACAGTGGGATAATATTTGTTCCTTTACAGTGGGGTAATATTTGCTCCTTTCCAGTGGGCTAATATTTGCTCCTTTACAGTGGGATAATATTTGCTCCTTTGCAGTGGGATAATATTTGCTCCTTTCCAGTGGGTTAATATTTGCTCCTTTACAGTGGGATAATATTTGCTCCTTTACAGTGGCCTAATATTTGCTCCTTTTCAATGGGCTAATATTTGCTCCTATACAATGGGATAATATTTGCTTTTTCCAATGGGATAATATTTGCTCCCTTACAATGGGATAATATTTGCTCCTTTCCAGTGGGCTAATATTTCCTCCTTTAGAGTGGGATAATATTTGCTCCTTTCCAGTGGGCTAATATTTGCTCCTTTACAGTGGGATAATATTTGCTCCTTTCCAGTGGGCTAATATTTGCTCCTTTCCAATGGGATAATATTTGCTCCTTTCCAATGGGATAATATTTGCTCCTTTACAGTGGGCTAATATTTACTCCTTCACAATGGGATAATATTTGCTCCTTTACAGTGGGATATTTGCCTTTCCAGTGGGATAATATTCGCTCCTTTCCAGTGGGCTGGTATTTGCCCGTTTCCAATGGGCTAATATTTGCTCCTTTCCAATGGGATAATATTTGCTCCTTTCCAGTGGGCTAATATTTGCTCCTTTCCAGTGGGCTAATATTTGCTCCTTTACAATGGGATAATATTTGCTCCTTTCCAATGGGATAATATTTGCTCCTTTACAATGGGATAATATTTGCTCCCTTACAATGGGATAATATTTGCTCCTTTCCAGTGGGCTAATATTTGCTCCTTTACAGTGGGATAATATTTGCTCCTTTCCAGTGGGCTAATATTTGCTCCTTTCCAATGGGATAATATTTGCTCCTTTCCAATGGGATAATATTTGCTCCTTTACAGTGGGCTAATATTTGCTCCTTCACAATGGGATAATATTTGCACCTTTACAGTGGGATATTTGCTCCTTTCCAGTGGGATAATATTCGCTCCTTTCCAGTGGGCTGGTATTTGCCCGTTTCCAATGGGCTAATATTTGCTCCTTTCCAATGGGATAATATTTGCTCCTTTCCAGTGGGCTAATATTTGCTCCTTTACAGTGGGCTAATATTTGCTCCTTTACAGTGGGATAATATTTGCTCCTTTACAGTGGGCTAATATTTGCTCCTTCACAATGGGATAATATTCGCTCCTTTCCAGTGGGCTGGTATTTGCCCGTTTCCAATGGACTAATATTTGCTCCTTTACCAATGGGATAATATTTGCTCCTTTCCAGTGGGCTAATATTTGCTCCTTTACAGTGGGATAATATTTGCTCCTTTCCAATGGGATAATATTTGCTCCTTTCCAATGGGATAATATTTGCTCCTTTCCAATGGGATAATATTTGCTCCTTTACAGTGGGATAATATTTGTTCCTTTCCAGTTGGATAATATTTGCTCCTTTACAGTGGGCTAATATTTGCTCTTTTACAGTGGGATAATATTTGCTGCTTTTCAATGGGATAATATTTGCTCCTTTCCAGTGGGCTAATATTTGCTCCTTTACAGTGGGATAATATTTGCTCCTTTCCAGTGGGCTAATATTTGCTCCTTTACAGTGGGATAATATTTGCTCCTTTGCAGTGGGATAATATTTGCTCCTTTCCAGTCGGCTAATATTTGCTCCTTTACAGTGGGATAATATTTGCTCCTTTCCAGTGGGCTAATATTTGCTCCTTTCCAATGGGATAATATTTGCTCCTTTCCAATGGGATAATATTTGCTCCTTTACAGTGGGCTAATATTTGCTCCTTCACAATGGGATAATATTTGCACCTTTACAGTGGGATATTTGCTCCTTTCCAGTGGGATAATATTCGCTCCTTTCCAGTGGGCTGGTATTTGCCCGTTTCCAATGGGCTAATATTTGCTCCTTTCCAATGGGATAATATTTGCTCCTTTCCAGTGGGCTAATATTTGCTCCTTTACAGTGGGCTAATATTTGCTCCTTTACAGTGGGATAATATTTGCTCCTTTACAGTGGGCTAATATTTGCTCCTTCACAATGGGATAATATTCGCTCCTTTCCAGTGGGCTGGTATTTGCCCGTTTCCAATGGACTAATATTTGCTCCTTTCCAATGGGATAATATTTGCTCCTTTCCAGTGGGCTAATATTTGCTCCTTTACAGTGGGATAATATTTGCTCCTTTCCAATGGGATAATATTTGCTCCTTTCCAATGGGATAATATTTGCTCCTTTCCAATGGGATAATATTTGCTCCTTTACAGTGGGATAATATTTGTTCCTTTCCAGTTGGATAATATTTGCTCCTTTACAGTGGGCTAATATTTGCTCTTTTACAGTGGGATAATATTTGCTGCTTTTCAATGGGATAATATTTGCTCCTTTCCAGTGGGCTAATATTTGCTCCTTTACAGTGGGATAATATTTGCTCCTTTCCAGTGGGCTAATATTTGCTCCTTTACAGTGGGATAATATTTGCTCCTTTGCAGTGGGATAATATTTGCTCCTTTCCAGTGGGTTAATATTTGCTCCTTTACAGTGGGATAATATTTGCTCCTTTACAGTGGCCTAATATTTGCTACTTTACAGTGGGCTAATATTTGCTCCTTTCCAATTGGATAATATTTGCTCCTTTACAATGGGATAATATTTGCTCCTTTCCAGTGGGCTAATATTTGCTCCTTTACAGTGGGATAATATTTGCTCCTTTCCAGTGGGCTAATATTTGCTCCTTTACAGTGGGATAATATTTGCTCCTTTCCAGTGGGCTAATATTTGCTCCTTTCCAATGGCATAATATTTGCTCCTTTCCAATGGGATAATATTTGCTCCTTTACAGTGGGCTAATATTTGCTCCTTCACAATGGGATAATATTTGCTCCTTTACAGTGGGATATTTGCTCCTTTCCAGTGGGATAATATTCGCTCCTTTCCAGTGGGCTGGTATTTGTCCGTTTCCAATGGGCTAATATTTGCTCCTTTCCAATGGGATTATATTTGCTCCTTTACAGTGGGCTAATATTTGCTCCTTTACAGTGGGATAAAATTTGCTCCTTTACAGTGGGCTAATATTTGCTCCTTTTCAATGGGCTAATATTTGCTCCTTTACAATGGGATAATATTTGCTCCTTTCCAATGGGATAATATTTGCTCCCTTACAATGGGATAATATTTGTTCCTTTCCAGTGGGCTAATATTTGCTCCTTTACAGTGGGATAATATTTGCTCCTTTCCAGTGGGCTAATATTTGCTCCTTTACAGTGGGATAATATTTGCTCCTTTCCAGTGGGCTAATATTTGCTCCTTTCCAATGGGATAATATTTGCTCCTTTCCAATGGGATAATATTTGCTCCTTTACAGTGGGCTAATATTTGCTCCTTCACAATGGGATAATATTTGCTCCTTTACAGTGGGATATTTGCTCCTTTCCAGTGGGATAATATTCGCTCCTTTCCAGTGGGCTGGTATTTGCCCGTTTCCAATGGGCTAATATTTGCTCCTTTCTATTGGGATAATATTTGCTCCTTTCCAGTGGGCTAATATTTGCTCCTGTACAGTGGGTTAATATTTGCTCCTTTCCAATGGGATAATATTTGCTCCTTTACAATGGGATAATATTTGCTCCCTTACAATGGGATAATATTTCCTCCTTTCCAGTCGGCTAATATTTGCTCCTTTACAGTGGGATAATATTTGCTCCTTTCCAGTGGGCTAATATTTGCTCCTTTACAGTGGGATAATATTTGCTCCTTTCCAGTGGGCTAATATTTGCTCCTTTCCAATGGGATAATATTTGCTCCTTTCCAATGGGATAATATTTGCTCCTTTACAGTGGGCTAATATTTGCTCCTTCACAATGGGATAATATTTGCTCCTTTACAGTGGGATATTTGCTCCTTTCCAGTGGGATAATATTCGCTCCTTTCCAGTGGGCTGGTATTTGCCCGTTTCCAATGGGCTAATATTTGCTCCTTTCCAATGGGATAATATTTGCTCCTTTCCAGTGGGCTAATATTTGCTCCTTTACAGTTGGCTAATATTTGCTCCTTTACAGTGGGATAATATTTGCTCCTTTACAGTGGGCTAATATTTGCTCCTTCACAATGGGATAATATTCGCTCCTTTCCAGTGGGCTGGTATTTGCCCGTTTCCAATGTACTAATATTTGCTCCTTTCCAATGGGATAATATTTGCTCCTTTCCAGTGGGCTAATATTTGCTCCTTTACAGTGGGATAATATTTGCTCCTTTCCAATGGGATAATATTTGCTCCTTTCCAATGGGATAATATTTGCTCCTTTCCAATGGGATAATATTTGCTCCTTTGCAGTGGGATAATATTTGTTCCTTTACAGTGGGCTAATATTTGCTCCTTTCCAGTGGGCTAATATTTGCT
The DNA here is from genome assembly GCF_047496885.1 of Scyliorhinus torazame. Lineage (NCBI taxonomy): Eukaryota > Metazoa > Chordata > Chondrichthyes > Carcharhiniformes > Scyliorhinidae > Scyliorhinus > Scyliorhinus torazame. The sequence goes on from NC_092718.1 coordinate 84,070,071, forward strand.
CCTTTACAGTGGGATAATATTTGCTCCTTTGCAGTGGGATAATATTTGCTCCTTTCCAGTGGGTTAATATTTGCTCCTTTACAGTGGGATAATATTTGCTCCTTTACAGTGGCCTAATATTTGCTCCTTTTCAATGGGCTAATATTTGCTCCTATACAATGGGATAATATTTGCTCCTTTCCAATGGGATAATATTTGCTCCCTTACAATGGGATAATATTTGCTCCTTTCCAGTGGGCTAATATTTCCTCCTTTAGAGTGGGATAATATTTGCTCCTTTCCAGTGGGCTAATATTTGCTCCTTTACAGTGGGATAATATTTGCTCCTTTCCAGTGGGCTAATATTTGCTCCTTTCCAATGGGATAATATTTGCTCCTTTCCAATGGGATAATATTTGCTCCTTTACAGTGGGCTAATATTTACTCCTTCACAATGGGATAATATTTGCTCCTTTACAGTGGGATATTTGCCTTTCCAGTGGGATAATATTCGCTCCTTTCCAGTGGGCTGGTATTTGCCCGTTTCCAATGGGCTAATATTTGCTCCTTTCCAATGGGATAATATTTGCTCCTTTCCAGTGGGCTAATATTTGCTCCTTTCCAGTGGGCTAATATTTGCTCCTTTACAATGGGATAATATTTGCTCCTTTCCAATGGGATAATATTTGCTCCTTTCCAATGGGATAATATTTGCTCCTTTCCAATGGGATAATATTTGGTCCTTTACAGTGGGCTAATATTTGCTCCTTCACAATGGGATAATATTTGCACCTTTACAGTGGGATATTTGCTCCTTTCCAGTGGGATAATATTCGCTCCTTTCCAGTGGGCTGGTATTTGCCCGTTTCCAATGGGCTAATATTTGCTCCTTTCCAATGGGATAATATTTGCTCCTTTCCAGTGGGCTAATATTTGCTCCTTTACAGTGGGCTAATATTTGCTCCTTTACAGTGGGATAATATTTGCTCCTTTACAGTGGGCTAATATTTGCTCCTTCACAATGGGATAATATTCGCTCCTTTCCAGTGGGCTGGTATTTGCCCGTTTCCAATGGACTAATATTTGCTCCTTTCCAATGGGATAATATTTGCTCCTTTCCAGTGGGCTAATATTTGCTCCTTTACAGTGGGATAATATTTGCTCCTTTCCAATGGGATAATATTTGCTCCTTTCCAATGGGATAATATTTGCTCCTTTACAATGGGATAATATTTGCTCCTTTCCAGTGGGCTAATATTTCCTCCTTTAGAGTGGGATAATATTTGCTCCTTTCCAGTGGGCTAATATTTGCTCCTTTACAGTGGGATAATATTTGCTCCTTTCCAGTGGGCTAATATTTGCTCCTTTCCAATGGGATAATATTTGCTCCTTTCCAATGGGATAATATTTGCTCCTTTACAGTGGGCTAATATTTACTCCTTCACAATGGGATATTATTTGCTCCTTTACAGTGGGATATTTGCCTTTCCAGTGGGATAATATTCGCTCCTTTCCAGTGGGCTGGTATTTGCCCGTTTCCAATGGGCTAATATTTGCTCCTTTCCAGTGGGCTAATATTTGCTCCTTTACAGTGGGATAATATTTGCTCCTTTGCAGTGGGATAATATTTGCTCCTTTCCAGTGGGTTAATATTTGCTCCTTTACAGTGGGATAATATTTGCTCCTTTACAGTGGCCTAATATTTGCTCCTTTTCAATGGGCTAATATTTGCTCCTATACAATGGGATAATATTTGCTCCTTTCCAATGGGATAATATTTGCTCCCTTACAATGGGATAATATTTGCTCCTTTCCAGTGGGCTAATATTTCCTCCTTTAGAGTGGGATAATATTTGCTCCTTTCCAGTGGGCTAATATTTGCTCCTTTACAGTGGGATAATATTTGCTCCTTTCCAGTGGGCTAATATTTGCTCCTTTCCAATGGGATAATATTTGCTCCTTTCCAATGGGATAATATTTGCTCCTTTACAGTGGGCTAATATTTACTCCTTCACAATGGGATAATATTTGCTCCTTTACAGTGGGATATTTGCCTTTCCAGTGGGATAATATTCGCTCCTTTCCAGTGGGCTGGTATTTGCCCGTTTCCAATGGGCTAATATTTGCTCCTTTCCAATGGGATAATATTTGCTCCTTTCCAGTGGGCTAATATTTGCTCCTTTCCAGTGGGCTAATATTTGCTCCTTTACAATGGGATAATATTTGCTCCTTTCCAATGGGATAATATTTGCTCCTTTCCAATGGGATAATATTTGCTCCTTTCCAATGGGATAATATTTGCTCCTTTACAGTGGGCTAATATTTGCTCCTTCACAATGGGATAATATTTGCACCTTTACAGTGGGATATTTGCTCCTTTCCAGTGGGATAATATTCGCTCCTTTCCAGTGGGCTGGTATTTGCCCGTTTCCAATGGGCTAATATTTGCTCCTTTCCAATGGGATAATATTTGCTCCTTTCCAGTGGGCTAATATTTGCTCCTTTACAGTGGGCTAATATTTGCTCCTTTACAGTGGGATAATATTTGCTCCTTTACAGTGGGCTAATATTTGCTCCTTCACAATGGGATAATATTCGCTCCTTTCCAGTGGGCTGGTATTTGCCCGTTTCCAATGGACTAATATTTGCTCCTTTCCAATGGGATAATATTTGCTCCTTTCCAGTGGGCTAATATTTGCTCCTTTACAGTGGGATAATATTTGCTCCTTTCCAATGGGATAATATTTGCTCCTTTCCAATGGGATAATATTTGCTCCTTTCCAATGGGATAATATTTGCTCCTTTACAGTGGGATAATATTTGTTCCTTTCCAGTTGGATAATATTTGCTCCTTTACAGTGGGCTAATATTTGCTCTTTTACAGTGGGATAATATTTGCTGCTTTTCAATGGGATAATATTTGCTCCTTTCCAGTGGGCTAATATTTGCTCCTTTACAGTGGGATAATATTTGCTCCTTTCCAGTGGGCTAATATTTGCTCCTTTACAGTGGGATAATATTTGCTCCTTTGCAGTGGGATAATATTTGCTCCTTTCCAGTGGGTTAATATTTTCTCCTTTACAGTGGGATAATATTTGCTCCTTTACAGTGGCCTAATATTTGCTCCTTTACAGTGGGCTAATATTTGCTCCTTTCCAATTGGATAATATTTGCTCCTTTACAATGGGATAATATTTGCTCCTTTACAGTGGGCTAATATTTGCTCCTTTACAGTGGGATAATATTTGCTCCTTTCCAGTGGGCTAATATTTGCTCCTTTACAGTGGGATAATATTTGCTCCCTTACAATGGGATAATATTTGCTCCTTTCCAGTGGGATAATATTTGCTCCTTTACAGTGGGATAATATTTGTTCCTTTCCAGTTGGATAATATTTGCTCCTTTACAGTGGGCTAATATTTGCTCCTTTTCAGTGGGATAATATTTGCTCCTTTACAGTGGGCTAATATTTGCTCCTTTTCAACGGGCTAATATTTGCTCCTTTACAATGGGATAATATTAACTCCTTTCCAATGTGATAATATTTGCTCCCTTACAATGGGATAATATTTGCTCGTTTCCAGTGGGCTAATATTTGCTCCTTTCCAGTGGGCTAATATTTGCTCCTTTACAGTGGGATAATATTTGCTCCTTTCCAGTGGGCTAATATTTGCTCCTTTACAATGGGATAATATTTGCTCCTTTACAGTGGGCTAATATTTGCTCCTTTCCAGTGGGCTAATATTTTGCTCCTTTACAGTGGGATAATATGTGCTCCTTTTCAATGGGCTAATATTTGCTTCTTTCCAGTGGACTAATATTTGCTCCTTTCCAATGGGATAATATTTGCTCCTTTACAGTGGGATAATATTTGCACCTTTCCATGTGGGATAATAATTTGCTCCTTTCCAATGCGATAATATTTGCTCCTTTCCAGTGGGCTCATATTTGCTCCTTTCCAGTGGGCTAATATTTTGCTCCTTTCCAGTGGGCTAATATTTGCTCCTTTCCAGTGGGCTAATATTTGCTCCTTCACAATGGGATAATATTCGCTCCTTTCCAGTGGGCTGGTATTTGCCCGTTTCCAATGGACTAATATTTGCTCCTTTCCAATGGGATAATATTTGCACCTTTCCAGTGGGCTAATATTTGCTCCTTTACAGTGGGATAATATTTGCTCCTTTCCAATGGGATAATATTTGCTCCTTTCCAATGGGATAATATTTGCTCCTTTACAATGGGATAATATTTGCTCCTTTCCAGTGGGCTAATATTTCCTCCTTTAGAGTGGGATAATATTTGCTCCTTTCCAGTGGGCTAATATTTGCTCCTTTACAGTGGGATAATACTGGCTCCTTTCCAGTGGGCTAATATTTGCTCCTTTCCAATGGGATAATATTTGCTCCTTTCCAATGGGATAATATTTGCTCCTTTACAGTGGGCTAATATTTACTCCTTCACAATGGGATAATATTTGCTCCTTTACAGTGGGATATTTGCCTTTCCAGTGGGATAATATTCGCTCCTTTCCAGTGGGCTGGTATTTGCCCGTTTCCAATGGGCTAATATTTGCTCCTTTCCAGTGGGCTAATATTTGCTCCTTTACAGTGGGATAATATTTGCTCCTTTGCAGTGGGATAATATTTGCTCCTTTCCAGTGGGTTAATATTTGCTCCTTTACAGTGGGATAATATTTGCTCCTTTACAGTGGCCTAATATTTGCTCCTTTTCAATGGGCTAATATTTGCTCCTATACAATGGGATAATATTTGCTCCTTTCCAATGGGATAATATTTGCTCCCTTACAATGGGATAATATTTGCTCCTTTCCAGTGGGCTAATATTTCCTCCTTTAGAGTGGGATAATATTTGCTCCTTTCCAGTGGGCTAATATTTGCTCCTTTACAGTGGGATAATATTTGCTCCTTTCCAGTGGGCTAATATTTGCTCCTTTCCAATGGGATAATATTTGCTCCTTTCCAATGGGATAATATTTGCTCCTTTACAGTGGGCTAATATTTACTCCTTCACAATGGGATAATATTTGCTCCTTTACAGTGGGATATTTGCCTTTCCAGTGGGATAATATTCGCTCCTTTCCAGTGGGCTGGTATTTGCCCGTTTCCAATGGGCTAATATTTGCTCCTTTCCAATGGGATAATATTTGCTCCTTTCAAGTGGGCTAATATTTGCTCCTTTCCAGTGGGCTAATATTTGCTCCTTTACAATGGGATAATATTTGCTCCTTTCCAATGGGATAATATTTGCTCCTTTCCAATGGGATAATATTTGCTCCTTTCCAATGGGATAATATTTGCTCCTTTACAGTGGGCTAATATTTGCTCCTTCACAATGGGATAATATTTGCACCTTTACAGTGGGATATTTGCTCCTTTCCAGTGGGATAATATTCGCTCCTTTCCAGTGGGCTGGTATTTGCCCGTTTCCAATGGGCTAATATTTGCTCCTTTCCAATGGGATAATATTTGCTCCTTTCCAGTGGGCTAATATTTGCTCCTTTACAGTGGGCTAATATTTGCTCCTTTACAGTGGGATAATATTTGCTCCTTTACAGTGGGCTAATATTTGCTCCTTCACAATGGGATAATATTCGCTCCTTTCCAGTGGGCTGGTATTTGCCCGTTTCCAATGGACTAATATTTGCTCCTTTCCAATGGGATAATATTTGCTCCTTTCCAGTGGGCTAATATTTGCTCCTTTACAGTGGGATAATATTTGCTCCTTTCCAATGGGATAATATTTGCTCCTTTCCAATGGGATAATATTTGCTCCTTTCCAATGGGATAATATTTGCTCCTTTACAGTGGGATAATATTTGTTCCTTTCCAGTTGGATAATATTTGCTCCTTTACAGTGGGCTAATATTTGCTCTTTTACAGTGGGATAATATTTGCTGCTTTTCAATGGGATAATATTTGCTCCTTTCCAGTGGGCTAATATTTGCTCCTTTACAGTGGGATAATATTTGCTCCTTTCCAGTGGGCTAATATTTGCTCCTTTACAGTGGGATAATATTTGCTCCTTTGCAGTGGGATAATATTTGCTCCTTTCCAGTGGGTTAATATTTTCTCCTTTACAGTGGGATAATATTTGCTCCTTTACAGTGGCCTAATATTTGCTCCTTTACAGTGGGCTAATATTTGCTCCTTTCCAATTGGATAATATTTGCTCCTTTACAATGGGATAATATTTGCTCCTTTACAGTGGGCTAATATTTGCTCCTTTACAGTGGGATAATATTTGCTCCTTTCCAATGGGCTAATATTTGCTCCTTTACAGTGGGATAATATTTGCTCCCTTACAATGGGATAATATTTGCTCCTTTCCAGTGGGATAATATTTGCTCCTTTACAGTGGGATAATATTTGTTCCTTTCCAGTGGGCTAATATTTGCTCCTTTTCAGTGGGATAATATTTGCTCCTTTACAGTGGGCTAATATTTGCTCCTTTTCAACGGGCTAATATTTGCTCCTTTACAATGGGATAATATTAACTCCTTTCCAATGGGATAATATTTGCTCCCTTACAATGGGATAATATTTGCTCGTTTCCAGTGGGCTAATATTTGCTCCTTTCCAGTGGGCTAATATTTGCTCCTTTACAGTGGGATAATATTTGCTCCTTTCCAGTGGGCTAATATTTGCTCCTTTACAATGGGATAATATTTGCTCCTTTACAGTGGGCTAATATTTGCTCCTTTCCAGTGGGCTAATATTTTGCTCCTTTACAGTGGGATAATATGTGCTCCTTTTCAATGGGCTAATATTTGCTCCTTTCCAGTGGACTAATATTTGCTCCTTTCCAATGGGATAATATTTGCTCCTTTACAGTGGGATAATATTTGCACCTTTCCATGTGGGATAATAATTTGCTCCTTTCCAATGCGATAATATTTGCTCCTTTCCAGTGGGCTCATATTTGCTCCTTTCCAGTGGGCTAATATTTTGCTCCTTTCCAGTGGGCTAATATTTGCTCCTTTCCAGTGGGCTAATATTTGCTCCTTTCCAATGGGATGATATTTGCTCCTTTACAGTGGGCTAATATTTGCTCCTTTCCCATGGGATAATATTTGCTCCTTTACAGTGGGCTAATATTTGCTCCTTTCTCATGGGCTAATATTTGCTCCTTTACAGTGCGCTAATATTTGCACCTTTCCAATGGGCTAATATTTGCTCCTTTCCAATGGGATAATATTTGCTCCTTTTCAATGGGATAATATTTGCTCCTTTCCAATGGGATAATATTTGCTCCTTTCCAATGGGATAATATTTGCTCCTTTCCAGTGGGCTAATATTTGCTCCTTTACAGTGGGATAATATTTGCTCCTTCACAATGGGATAATATTTGCTCCTTTACAGTGGGATATTTGCTCCTTTCCAGTGGGATAATATTCGCTCCTTTCCAGTGGGCTGGTATTTGCCCGTTTCCAATGGGCTAATATTTGCTCCTCTCCAATGGGATAATATTTGCTCCTTTCCAGTGGGCTAATATTTGCTCCTTTCCAGTGGGCTAATATTTGCTCCTTTACAATGGGATAATATTTGCTCCTTTCCAATGGGATAATATTTGCTCCTTTACAATGGGATAATATTTGCTCCCTTACAATGGGATAATATTTGCTCCTTTCCAGTGGGCTAATATTTGCTCCTTTACAGTGGGATAATATTTGCTCCTTTCCAGTGGGCTAATATTTGCTCCTTTCCAATGGGATAATATTTGCTCCTTTCCAATGGGATAATATTTGCTCCTTTACAGTGGGCTAATATTTGCTACTTCACAATGGGATAATATTTGCTCCTTTACAGTGGGATATTTGCTCCTTTCCAGTGGGATAATATTCGCTCCTTTCCAGTGGGCTGGTATTTGCCCGTTTCCAATGGGCTAATATTTGCTCCTTTCCAATGGGATAATATTTGTTCCTTTCCAGTGGGCTAATATTTGCTCCTTTACAGTGGGCTAATATTTGCTCCTTTACAGTGGGATAATATTTGCTCCTTTACAGTGGGCTAATATTTGCTCCTTCACAATGGGATAATATTCGCTCCTTTCCAGTGGGCTGGTATTTGCCCGTTTCCAATGGACTAATATTTGCTCCTTTCCAATGGGATAATATTTGCTCCTTTCCAGTGGGCTAATATTTGCTCCTTTACAGTGGGTTAATATTTGTTCCTTTCCAATGGGATAATATTTGCTCCTTTCCAATGGGATAATATTTGCTCCTTTCCAATGGGATAATATTTGCTCCTTTACAGTGGGATAATATTTATTCCTTTCCAGTTGGATAATATTTGCTCCTTTACAGTGGGTTAATATTTGCTCCTTTACAGTGGGATAATATTTGCTCCTTTACAGTGGCCTAATATTTGCTCCTTTACAGTGGGCTAATATTTGCTCCTTTCCAATTGGATAATATTTGCTCCTTTACAATGGGATAATATTTGCTCCTTTACAGTGGGCTTATATTTGCTCCTTTACAGTGGGATAATATTTGCTCCTTTCCAGTGGGCTAATATTTGCTCCTTTACAGTGGGATAATATTTGCTCCCTTACAATGGGATAATATTTGCTCCTTTCCAGTGGGATAATATTTGTTCCTTTCCAGTTGGATAATATTTGCTCCTTTACAGTGGGCTAATATTTGCTCCTTTTCAGTGGGATAATATTTGCTCCTTTACAGTGGGCTAATATTTGCTCCTTTTCAACGGGCTAATATTTGCTCCTTTACAATGGGATAATATTAACTCATTTCCAATGGGATAATATTTGCTCCCTTACAATGGGATAATATTTGCTCGTTTCCAGTGGGCTAATATTTGCTCCTTTACAGTGGGATAATATTTGCTCCTTTCCAGTGGGCTAATATTTGCTCCTTTACAGTGGGATAATATTTGCTCCTTTCCAGTGGGCTAATATTTGCTCCTTTCCAATGGGATAATAGAACATAGAACATTGAACATAGAACATACAGCACATAACAGGCCCTTCGGCCCACGATGTTGTGCCGAACCTTTGTCCTAGATTAATCATAGATTATCATTGAATTTACAGTGCAGAAGGAGGCCATTCGGCCCTTTGAGTCTGCACCGGCTCCTGGAAAGAGCACCCTACCCAAACTCAACACCTCCACCCAACACCAAGGGCAATTTTGGACAATAAGGGCAATTTATCATTGGCCAATTCACCTAACCTGCACATCTTTGGACTGTGGGAGGAAACCGGAGCACCCGGAGGAAACCCACGCAGACACGGGGAGGACGTGCAGACTCCGCACAGACAGTGACCCAAGCCGGAATCGAACCTGGGACCCTGGAGCTGTGAAGCAATTGTGCTATCCACAATGCTACCGTGCTGCCCTAATTAGATAATATTTGCTACTTTCCAATGGGATAATATTTGCTCCTTTACAGTGGGCTAATATTTGCTCCTTCACAATGGGATAATATTTGCTCCTTTACAGTGGGATATTTGCTCCTTTCCAGTGGGATAATATTCGCTCCTTTCCAGTGGGCTGGTATTTGCCCGTTTCCAATGGGCTAATATTTGCTCCTTTCCAATGGGCTAATATTTGCTCCTTTACAATGGAATAATATTTGCTCCTTTACAGTGGGCTAATATATGCTCCTTTCCAGTGGGCTAATATTTTGCTCCTTTACAGTGGGATAATATGTGCTCCTTTTCAATGGGCTAATATTTGCTCCTTTCCAGTGGGCTAATATTTGCTCCTTTCCAATGGGATAATATTTGCTCCTTTACAGTGGGATAATATTTGCACATTTCCATGTGGGATAATAATTTGCTCCTTTCCAATGCGATAATATTTGCTCCTTTCCAGTGGGCTCATATTTGCTCCTTTCCAGTGGGCTAATATTTTGCTCCTTTCCAGTGGGCTAATATTTGCTCCTTTCCAGTGGGCTAATATTTGCTCCTTTCCAATGGGATAATATTTGCTCCTTTCCAATGGGATAATATTTGCTCCTTTACAGTGGGCTAATATTTGCTACTTCACAATGGGATAATATTTGCTCCTTTACAGTGGGATATTTGCTCCTTTCCAGTGGGATAATATTCGCTCCTTTCCAGTGGGCTGGTATTTGCCCGTTTCCAATGGGCTAATATTTGCTCCTTTCCAATGGGATAATATTTGTTCCTTTCCAGTGGGCTAATATTTGCTCCTTTACAGTGGGCTAATATTTGCTCCTTTACAGTGGGATAATATTTGCTCCTTTACAGTGGGCTAATATTTGCTGCTTCACAATGGGATAATATTCGCTCCTTTCCAGTGGGCTGGTATTTGCCCGTTTCCAATGGACTAATATTTGCTCCTTTCCAATGGGATAATATTTGCTCCTTTCCAGTGGGCTAATATTTGCTCCTTTACAGTGGGTTAATATTTTCTCCTTTCCAATGGGATAATATTTGCTCCTTTCCAATGGGATAATATTTGCTCCTTTCCAATGGGATAATATTTGCTCCTTTACAGTGGGATAATATTTATTCCTTTCCAGTTGGATAATATTTGCTCCTTTACAGTGGGTTAATATTTGCTCCTTTACAGTGGGATAATATTTGCTCCTTTACAGTGGCCAATATTTGCTCCTTTACAGTGGGCTAATATTTGCTCCTTTCCAATTGGATAATATTTGCTCCTTTACAATGGGATAATATTTGCTCCTTTACAGTGGGCTTATATTTGCTCCTTTACAGTGGGATAATATTTGCTCCTTTCCAGTGGGCTAATATTTGCTCCTTTACAGTGGGATAATATTTGCTCCCTTACAATGGGATAATATTTGCTCCTTTCCAGTGGGATAATATTTGCTCCTTTACAGTGGGATAATATTTGTTCCTTTCCAGTTGGATAATATTTGCTCCTTTACAGTGGGCTAATATTTGCTCCTTTTCAGTGGGATAATATTTGCTCCTTTACAGTGGGCTAATATTTGCTCCTTTTCAACGGGCTAATATTTGCTCCTTTACAATGGGATAATATTAACTCATTTCCAATGGGATAATATTTGCTCCCTTACAATGGGATAATATTTGCTCGTTTCCAGTGGGCTAATATTTGCTCCTTTACAGTGGGATAATATTTGCTCCTTTCCAGTGGGCTAATATTTGCTCCTTTACAGTGGGATAATATTTGCTCCTTTCCAGTGGGCTAATATTTGCTCCTTTCCAATGGGATAATAGAACATAGAACATTGAACATAGAACATACAGCACATAACAGGCCCTTCGGCCCACGATGTTGTGCCGAACCTTTGTCCTAGATTAATCATAGATTATCATTGAATTTACAGTGCAGAAGGAGGCCATTCGGCCCTTTGAGTCTGCACCGGCTCCTGGAAAGAGCACCCTACCCAAACTCAACACCTCCACCCAACACCAAGGGCAATTTTGGACAATAAGGGCAATTTATCATTGGCCAATTCACCTAACCTGCACATCTTTGGACTGTGGGAGGAAACCGGAGCACCCGGAGGAAACCCACGCAGACACGGGGAGGACGTGCAGACTCCGCACAGACAGTGACCCAAGCCGGAATCGAACCTGGGACCCTGGAGCTGTGAAGCAATTGTGCTATCCACAATGCTACCGTGCTGCCCTAATTAGATAATATTTGCTACTTTCCAATGGGATAATATTTGCTCCTTTACAGTGGGCTAATATTTGCTCCTTCACAATGGGATAATATTTGCTCCTTTACAGTGGGATATTTGCTCCTTTCCAGTGGGATAATATTCGCTCCTTTCCAGTGGGCTGGTATTTGCCCGTTTCCAATGGGCTAATATTTGCTCCTTTCCAATGGGCTAATATTTGCTCCTTTACAATGGAATAATATTTGCTCCTTTACAGTGGGCTAATATTTGCTCCTTTCCAGTGGGCTAATATTTTGCTCCTTTACAGTGGGATAATATGTGCTCCTTTTCAATGGGCTAATATTTGCTCCTTTCCAGTGGGCTAATATTTGCTCCTTTCCAATGGGATAATATTTGCTCCTTTACAGTGGGATAATATTTGCACCTTTCCATGTGGGATAATAATTTGCTCCTTTCCAATGCGATAATATTTGCTCCTTTCCAGTGGGCTCATATTTGCTCCTTTCCAGTGGGCTAATATTTTGCTCCTTTCCAGTGGGCTAATATTTGCTCCTTTCCAGTGGGCTAATATTTGCTCCTTTCCAATGGGATGATATTTGCTCCTTTACAGTGGGCTAATATTTGCTCCTTTCCCATGGGATAATATTTGCTCCTTTACAGTGGGCTAATATTTGCTCCTTTCTCATGGGCTAATATTTGCTCCTTTACAGTGCGCTAATATTTGCACCTTTCCAATAGGCTAATATTTGCTCCTTTCCAATGGGATAATATTTGCTCCTTTCCAGTGGGATAATATTTGCTCCTTTACAGTGGGATAATATTTGCTCCTTTACAGTGGGCTAATATTTGCCCCTTTACAATGGGATAATATTTGCTCCTTTCCAATGGGACAATATTTGCTCCTTTACAGTGGGCTAATATTTGCTCCTTTACAGTCGGATAATATTTGCTCCTTTCCAATGGGATAATATTTGCTCCTTTACAATGGGATAATATTTGCTCCTTTCCAGTGGGCTAATATTTGCTCCTTTTCAATGGGATAATATTTGCTCCTTTACAATGGGATAATATTTGCTCCTTTACAGTGGGCTGATATTTGCTACTTTCCAGTGGGCTGATATTTGCTCCTTTTCAATGGGATAATATTTGCTCCTTTCCAATGGGATAATATTTGCTCCTTTCCAATGGGATAATATTTGCTCCTTTCCAGTGGGCTAATATTTGCTCCTTTACAGTGGGATAATATTTGCTCCTTTACAGTGGGATAATATTTGCTCCTATACAGTGGGCTAATATTTGCTCCTTTCCAATGGGATAATATTTGCTCCTTTCCAATGGGATAATATTTGCTCCTTTCCAGTGGGCTAATATTTGCTCCTTTACAGTGGGATAATATTTGCTCCTTTCCAGTGGGCTAATATTTGCTCCTTTCCAGTGGGATAATATTTGCTCTTTTACAATGGGATAATATTTGCTCCTTTACAATGGGATAATATTTGCTCTTTTACAATGGGATAATATTTGCTGCTTTCCCGTGGGCTAATATTTGCTCGTTTACAGTGGGATAATATTTGCTCCTTTCCAGTGGGATAATATTTGCTCCTTTACAGTGGGCTAATATTTGCTCCTTTCCAATGGGATAATATTTGCTCCTTTCCAATGGGATAATATTTGCTCTTTTACAATGGGATAATATTTGCTGCTTTCCAGTGGGCTAATATTTGCTCGTTTACAGTGGGATAATATTTGCTCCTTTCCAGTGGGATAATATTTGCTCCTTTACAGTGGGCTAATATTTGCTCCTTTCCAATGGGATAATATTTGCTCCTTTCCAATGGGATAATATTTGCTCCTTTACAGTGGGATAATATTTGTTCCTTTACAGTGGGATAATATTTGCTCCTTTACAGTGGGCTAATATTTGCTCCTTTACAATGGGATAATATTTGCTCCTTTCCAATGGGATAATATTTGCTCCTTTACAGTGGGATAATATTTGTTCCTTTCCAGTGGGATAATATTTGCTCCTTTTCAGTGGGCTAATATTTGCTCCTTTACAGTGGGATAATATTTGCTCCTTTACAGTGGGCTAATATTTGCTCCTTTTCCATGGGATAACATTTGCTCCTTTACAATGGGATAATATTTGCTCCTTTAAAATGGGATAATATTTGCTCCCTTACAATGGGATAATATTTGCTCCTTTCCAGTGGGCTAATATTTGCTGCTTTGCAGTGGGATAATATTTGCTCCTTTCCAGTGGGCTAATATTTGCTCCTTTTCAGTGGGATAATATTTGCTCCTGTACAGTGGCCTAATATTTGCTCCTTTCCAATGGGATAATATTTGCTCCTTTCCAATGGGATTATATTTGCCCCTTTACAGTGGGCTAATATTTGCTCCTTCACAATGGGATAATATTTGCTCCTTTACAGTGGGATATTTGCTCCTTTCCAGTGGGATAATATTCGCTCCTTTCCAATGGGCTAATATTTGCTCCTTTCCAATGGGATAATATTTGCTCCTTTACAATGGGATAATATTTGCCCCTTTACAGTGGGCTAATATTGGTCCTTTCCAGTGGGCTAATATTTTGCTCCTTTACAGTGGGATAATATTTGCTCCTTTACAATGGGTTAATATTTGCTCCTTTCCAGTGGGCTAATATTTGCTCCTTTCCAATGGGATAATATTTGCTCCTTTATAGTGGGATAGTATTTGCACCTTTCCATGTGGGATAATATTTTGCTCCTTTCCAATGCGATAATATTTGCTCCTTTACAGTGGGCTAATATTTGCTCCTTTCTCATGGGATAATATTTGTTCCTTTACAGTGGGCTAATATTTGCTCCTTTCCATGGGCTAATATTTGCTCCTTTACAGTGGGATAATATTTGCTCCTTTCCAATGGGCTAATATTTGCTTCTTTCCAATGGGATAATATTTGCTCCTTTCCAGTGGGATAATATTTGCTCCTTTCCAATCCACTGCGACTGTTCAGCCGCTAGAGGATGACAAGCTGGAAGTGACTGGATAAATCTGCTCAATGATAGGGTGGATTGAAGCATCCGCACAGCTCAGTGAATGGACAGTTATAGAGTTCAGCAACATTGAACAAAACATGATAAATCAAAAACAGGATTGAAATGGAAACAGTGGAACCTTCTAGAACTCGTCGTTTTAAGATTCTGGAAACCCAATTCCAGCAACAACAACAAAAACAACAATAGGAAGAATTCCGATTCCCAATCCAACTCCTGCTTCAGTTGAGAGTCCAGGACCTAGAGACAGGATGAAGCCATTAACAGACTAGGACACACGAACAAAACTAACAGCAGAGACCTTCAGCAGCTAGTGTTTCAGAACCATCCCCAGAACAAATACATCCCTGGTTAATTCGAGTCCTGGAGGGATGTGGGAGGTTAGATACCAATAATCACTCACACACCAGGGCTTCCCACAACTCCTGACACACACACGCTGCCCCATGATGTGATCGATAAATCTTTTCTAATATAGGTAACTGGGCACTGGCCAGCAGTAGCCTCTTTAAACTGAACCCAACAGCACGCAGAAAGGTCAGCATGTTTCCTGATAATTGATAGATAAGTTTTTAATTAGTAGCGGGATGAAGGGTGTTACACGAGGGAGAAGTTAGGAAATTGGGTCCAGAAGTGAGACCCCTTTGTAGCAGGCAATTTAAAGGGTTAAACAGACTGAGGGAGCAAATAATCTGCTGGCACAGAGTCTGAGGGATATGTCCACACCTGGCCAAGTTACAGTGCCCCAGTCAGACTTTTTAAGAAAAATCTTATTATTGTTTTTCACACTTTATGTTACATATTTCAGTCCGAGCGTTAAATTCCAAGTGTCCTACCCGCGTGTTGTATTTTACAAAAACAATCAAGGTGAAGTTATAATTACACAACAGATAAATTTAAAAAACCAAAGCACAAACAAATGAGGATCGCTGTTAGGTCTCCCTTTGGTGGCTGTAGACACCATTTGGCCGGTCTGCCTCTGTTGCCTTGCCTGTTATTGGTCCTAGCTCTGTGTTTCCCAGATGTTCCTGTTCCCTGTGCTCCTCCGATTGCCCTTGGATCTGACCCCTGCGGTTGTGCCACTCGTGTATGGCTGATCGCCAGCCGAGCAGGATTGTTCAGCGGGTGATTAGGGAGGCAAAGACAAGGCATTGGCCCCCCTTCCATAATGAACAAAAACACCCAGACTTCTGGCTGGTCTGATATCCAAAAGCTGCCACTTTTGGGCTTGGCACCACGCTCATCCCCACAACCTTGGACATTGCTTCAAAGAAGGCTGCCTGGAGCCTGACATGTCTGGAACATGCCCAGAACATGTGGGTGTGGCTGGCCCGGCCTCCTTGACACCATTCACATTTGTCCTCCACCTCTGGGAAGAACCAGCTCATTAGGGTTTTGGTTAAGTATGAAAGTATCATCACATTCATGTACACGTGTGTACACGTGCACGCCCACACACACAGGTGTAGGGACACACGCACATGTGTATATACACACACGTGTAGGAACATGCATGTGTACTGTTACGGGCCAGGATTTAGAGAACCCCAAAGTGTATCCTGGGGTTCACCTGACCCATGACTTTGAATAGATTGTGGTTATGGGGAGCACTTTGCAGCTGTGGTGCTTCAGAGAGCTAAAGTACTTTGAAATTAATTTATGAAACAAGTTAACACTTTATAAACCCACACAGTAAACATTTTAACAACTATCAACACTAATCATCCCCACAGATACAATATTCTGGAGTCACAAAAGCTGAAATTTCCTTTGCCCTTTCGGATAAAGGTATCTGCCAGTAACCTTTAAGTAAATCCAGTTTGGAAATAAAAGCCGATTGTCCCACCTTCTCAATGCAATCCTCCAAACATGGGCAAGGATAAGAGTCCGTTCTTATAACTGCATCAACCTTTCTATAGTCCACGCACACCCGTTGGGTACCGTCCGGTTTTGGTACCATCACTATGGGTGAGCTCCATTGGCTGCAACCCACTTCAATTATGCCATTTTTAAGCATACTTTCAATCTCTTTGTTAACCTGTACCAATTTTAAAGGGTTAAGTCTAGATGGATGTTGTTTGATTGGATCATCATTTCCCACATCTACATCATGTGTAGCCATTTTAGTACTTCCCAAATTATCTCCACAAACTTGCCCATGTGATATCAATAACTCTTAAGATAAGTTTGTTTTTCAAAGGTAACTCAACAATTTATCTCAATTTTTAAGAACATCCTCATTTTCCAATTTAATTTGAGGGATGCCAAATTCAGAGTCATCTGAATTTGGTTCGTCACTTTGAGTTAGAATCATTAAAACCTCCTCCTATTGCTCTCCTTCCCTTTCAAAGTACATTTTAAGCATATTCACATGACACACTCGGAGAGTTTTCCTTCTATCTGGCATTCTTACCACATAATTCACCTCACTTAATTTCCTTTCTATCTGATAAGGTCCACAAAACCTTGTTTTTAAAGGTTTACCTACCACTGGTAGCAATACTAAAACTTTATCTCCACTGGCAAAACTACGAACTTTGGATTTCTTGTCCGCTACCCGTTTCATCACATTTTGTGCAACTTTTAAATGTTGTCCAGCCAATTCATCTGCTCTATTTAATCGTTCTCTAAAATTTGACACATAATCCAATAATGTAAGTTCTGATTTCTCACTCACCAATTTTTCCTTAATCAATTTAAGTGGTCCTCTTACCTCATGCCCAAAGATTAGTTCGAAAGGACTGTTTTTGGTTGACTCATGAGGTGCATCCCTAATTGCAAACAGTACGAATGGAATTCCTTTATCCCAATCCTCTGGGTAATCTTGACAATGAGCCCTCAACATTGTCTTTCATGTCTGATGCCACCTTTCTAACGCTCCCTACAATTCTGGATGGTATGCAGTTGATTTAAATTGTTTTATTGCTAAGCTATCCATAACTTCTTTGAATAACCTTGAGGTAAAATTTGATCCTTAATCCGATTGTATTTCTGTGGGTAGTCCATATCTAGTAAAGAATTTAAGTAACTCCTCCACAATCTCTTTAGCTGTAATATTACGTACTGGGATGGCCTCTGGAAACCTAGTAGACACATCCGTTATAGTCAAAAGATATTGATTCCCACTTTTCGTTTTAGGAAGCGGTCCTACAGAATCAATTTGACCCTCGTAAAAGGTTCCTCACATGCTGGAATGGGTATTAAGGGCACTGCTTATCACTGCTTGAGGTTTCCCTATCACTTGAAATGGTGTGACATGATCGACAAAATTTAACTACATCTTTATGTCGTCCAGGCCAATAAAAATGTTTTTGGATTTTAGCTTGAATCCTTACTCCCAAATGACCTCCCACTGGTACCTCGTTTCTATACCCTACTGGCAATACTACTTGATGAACTTCTGCCCACTTTACATCTGCCTGCATATGTACAGGTCTCAATTTTCTCATCAAGACATCATTTTTACAGTAACAACACTCCGGTATACACTCAGATTCCTCTTCCGTGTATGCTTTCTGATACATCCGTTTTATTTCTATATCTTTCTGTTGTAACTCTGCCAATTTTCCTGAACTAAAAATATCCGCTTCATCCTCCACCTGTTCTTGTTCTTTTTCAACCATTTGATCAAAAGTTGTTTCTGATAATTGAACTTCAACTTTATCTTCACTCTTTGATATCTTCTCTTGTCTTAACCTGTGAATTTGTGACTTTGTTACAATACAATCCGGAAAAGTCCCAGGATATTCGTCCTTCAACATTTCAGTTGTCTGATTTTCTACTGGCTTCTCAACCACAGTAGACATCACTCCCATCTGTGATCCAGCTATATTATTACCCAAGATAAACTGTATTCCTGGACAAGATAGTTTTGCTATTACTCCTACTACCACTTCACCACTCTTCACTGGACTTTCCAACCTTATCTTATATAATGGAACACTACTCTTCTCACCCTGAATTCCACATATTACCACCTTTTCTGGCAATATTCTTCCCAAAGTACATAACTACTCATCTCTTACCATTAAAGATTGACTCGCTCCCGTATCTCTTAAAATTGTGACTTCTTTACCTGCTCCTTCTGGTATACATGAGTAAACTTTATCCACACAAGTAAATTATTTCAAGAGATCTGGCGCCTTCTTATCAATCACCTCTTTGTCAGGCTGTACAATCATTTGCAACTCCTTCGCTTCACTTGGGCTTTCCTTTACCACTTTAACAAACCCCACTGCCTTATCCTGTGTTATCACATCAGCCTTTCCAGTGCTTTTTTTCAACCACCAAGCGTGTGACTTTACATGGCCTAGTTTATTACAGTGAAAACATTTGAAACTTTTCATTTCTCTTCCACCCTCCTGGATTTATTTTTTAATCTGAGGTACACACTGCTTATTATCTCCCATCAGATCTCCTTTACCTCTACCACTTGAGTATTTCTCATGTCCCCAGTTTCTATCCCTCACAGGCTGAAACTGATGTTGGAAACCAAGCTTTGATTTATGAACTAATTCATAATCATCTGCCATTTCTGCTGCTAACTTCACAGTTTTAACCCTCTGCTCTTCCACATGAGTTCTCACTGCATCAGGAATTGAATTTTCAAACTCCTCCAAAAGTATAATATCTCTGAGAGCTTCATACGTTTGCTCTATTTTCAAAGCTCTTATCCACCTATCAAAATTACTCTGTTTGCTCCTTTCAAACTCCATGTATGTTTTACAAGGTTCTTTCCTTAAATTCCTAAACCTTTGTCTGTAGGCTTCAGGCACTAGTTCTTAAGTACATCAGATGGATTTTTTCACCTCCTCATATGTCCCAGATACCTTCTCCAGTAGTGATGCAAACACTTCTCTTGTCTTACCTACCAGCTTTGTTGGAATCAGTAATACCCACATGTCCGGTGGCCATTTTATTTGTTTAGCTACCTTCTCCAATGAACTGAAAAAGGCTTCTACCTCCATCTCATCAAACCTTGGCAATGCTTGGACATATTTAAATAGATCCCCACCAAGCCTTCGACTATGATGCTCTTTCTCTTTATCTTCATCACTATCCTCCAACTGTAGGTTTCCCTTTCCATCCGCCAATTTTAACTGACTATCATGTTTCATGGCCATTTTCAGAAGTTAAAACTCTCTTTTTCCCTTTCCTCGCTCTCTTTTTCTCTTTACGCTCTCTCTTTTTCTTTATGTTCTGCTACATGTATTCTTTCTTTGTTTCTTTCTTCTCTCTCCTTTTCTTTTTCCCTGATCTGTATCTCTCTTTCTCTTTCTTTTTCACTCATTGTGTATTCAAGCTGCTTTAATTCTTTTTCATGTTCAAGTTGCTTGATACGTAACTGAATTTTTTGCCATTTCTAATGAGTCAAACTGTATCTCAGGCAATTTTAAATGCTCAGCTAGTACCGTAAGTATCTCTTCTTATTCTGTCAGGTAATGTTAACTGCAATGTTTATGCCAAATATAAAAGCCTGTTTTTAGTCTCTGTTCGCAAGCTACTGCATGTGACCACTTCCACCCCCAAAAACTTCAGAGCCTCTGAAAGAGCCATTGTCCACACCACACTCCCTACTTAAACTGATATACAACACCTGAAATGCAATCATAATATGCTCACCCTTCACTGTATTTAAATTCACTAAGCCAATCCAATAGATAGATTTTTATCCTGGAGGAGTTCCCAGTTTGTTACGGGCCAGGATTTAGAGAACCCCAAAGTGTATCATGGAGTTCACCTGGCCATAACTTTGAATAGATTGTAGTTATGGGGCGCACACGTGCCTACTTTGCAGGTGTGGTGCTTCAGAGAGCTAAAGTACTTTTAAATTAAAACAATGTTTATTTATGAAACCAGTTAACACATTATAAACCCACAGTAAACATCTTAACAACTATCAACACCAATCATCCTCACAGACACAATATTCTATAAGTAACCCTTAATCTTTCCTTGCAACATCCATAAGACAAAAGACCCTTTTTAACACAGAGATCAGGGGCCGGATTCTCTCAGCCTAGGCCGGGCCGGAGAATCACCGGGACGGGCGCGAATTGGAAGAATCGGCACCATTGGCACCCGCGCGGTTGGCTTGGCGCAGGTCGGGGGTCGCTCTACGGCCTCCCCCCCCCCGGCGATTCTCCCCCTGTGATGGGCCGAGCGGCCACGGCAGAAAAAACTCGTCCTGCCGGCGCCATCAAACCAGTAGGTTTAAATTCACTACTGAGAGCAGTTATCTCTTTGAAATCAGCCAAATGATCAGGAGACAGTCTTCAGATTGCAGAGAGATCCTTATACTGCTGCTTGCTTTTCCTGCAGCTATCCAGCTCTCAAAACAAAACTAAAATGCACCCTGTAGCAAACAGCCCAAAGCGAAAGTAAAAGCAGCCAGACAGCGCAGCTCCATCCATTCTCTGACATCATTGCAGCCATCCGATAAACACCCATTTCTTAAAGGTACACCCGCTAGTTATCTGATAAACACCCATTTCCTAAAGGTACTCTCACATGACAGTACACACACGTGTCCACCCACACATGTACGCATATGTGTGTATGTGTATATACACACACACACACATGCATACACACGCAGAAACACACACACACACACGTGTACACACACGTACACACTGTTATGTGAGTGTCCCTTATCATGTGACTTGTAGCACATTGGGGCTGTGGCTGTGCGGTGAGAGGGGGTTTCAGTTTCAGTTTGGCTGCTTTGGACTCCAGAAGGAGAAAGAGATGTTTTCCCCTGTATTCATTTTAAAAACTTGTTCTAGAAAAAAAGCACATTGGTTGTGGCAAACTGCTGTGGTAACTTTAATGATGTAGTTGTTTCCGGAAGGAGTTTGAATCTGCTGGTTGGAACTGGATCAGATCTTCAGGAACAGGGCCAGTTCCATTCAAGTGAGAATACAGTGTGCTGGGCCACATCCTTGAAAAGCGGTTTTGGTTTAACTGGATTTTGTTATGGAATTGGAACAGTTAAGGGGGAATTCATTAAGTGTAATACATAGATTACTGTAGCTGTGTGGGGTCTTTATGTTTGTAATTGATAACAATTCTTGCTTTGTTTATATATATATATATATTATATGGTAATAAACTTCTTAGAATAAACCTTGTATTGATTAAAGTGTCCAGGAAGTCTGATGAATCACACCTGCAGTGAAGGCTTTTGTGCTCATACCAGCCAAATTCAACAAAAAAGTTACACGTCAGGTGAATTTCATAATACTGTTTGGAGTTTGTAAACCCTGGCCCAAAACAAAATATACACGTATACACATGCACACGTGAACACATACACATGTGCACATGCACACACATGTATGTACCCACACACACTTGTATACCTACACGCGCATACCCACACTGTACCCACATGCGTGTACCCACAGTACACACACATGTAACCACACACACACACACACATGCCCCCACACACATGTACCCAGACACGCACGTGTACCCAGACACACACACACACACACGTGTATCCCCCACACACACACGTGTATCCCCACACACACACACATGTACACAATGATCATTTTGTCTATTGTTTTGAAAAAGGCCTTGGGGTTGTAGATTGGGATGGATCTGAACAGGAAGAGGAATCTGGTCAGTACGTTCCTCTTGATCGAGGAGAGGCATTGAGTGTACCTGTCTCCAACCTCACATCCATGTAATGTGGAGCGTGGTTGGAGATTACGATCGTGGAGTATTCCGCTCTTAGTATCTCTGGAAGCACCGCTCTCCCCACCACAAAAGAAGTCAATGTGCGAGTATACCTTGTGAATCTGGGAGAAGACCTCCTTCCCCCCTGGGTGTGTGAACCTCCATGGGTCCACTTTCCTCATCTCCTCCATAGTTATTAGTTCTTTCACCATATATGAGGTCTTCCCCCATTTGGGGTTTGATCTGTCTGTCCGTGTGTCCTGTATACAGTTAAAGTGTCCCCCCCCCCCCATAATGGTTAGTCGGTGTGTGTTTATGTTGGGGATTTCCACCATGGCCTTCTTTATAAACGCCGTGTCATCCCAAGTAAGCGTATACGGTAACAAGGACCACTGGTATCCAGTCCAGGATACCACTGACTATGATGTACCATCCCCCTGGGTCCGTAACTGTTCTCAACACTGTAAACACCGTCCTCTTATTAAGCAGTATGGTTACCCCCCTGGCTCTCGTCCCAAAGCAAGAATGGTACATCTGTCTCACCCAGCCCTTTCGTACCTGCGTCGGTCCTTCTCCCTCAGGTATGTCTCTTGGAGGAAGACTATGTTGGCCGTCGTACGTTTCAGGCGGGCGAAGACTCTGAATCTTTTCACTGGGCCGTTAAGTCCCCTGACATTCCAATTGGCTATTCTAATGGGGGGCTTTTGTTTCCCCCCCACCTGCGGAATCAACCATACTTACCTTGTGGATGCAATCCTGCACTCCGGGGTTTCACTTTGTTCGGGGCCACCCAAAATGTCCGCGGTTAACGTACTCACCATGAAGCCGGGCTGCAGGATCAACCATACTTTTTATAAATAAATTTAGAGTACCCAATTCTTTTTTCCAATTAACGAGCAATTTTGCATGGCCAATTCACCAACCCTGGGCTGTGGGGATGAGTCCCACGCAAACACGGAGAGAATGTGGAGATCAACCATACTTATCGGGGTTTCCCTTTGTTAGGGGGCTATCCAAGATGGCTGCGGTCACCATACTCACCATGAGGCCAGGCCCTGCACGAGCATTTCCCTTTGTCCATCTATGTGTACGTCATTTGGGTGAGCTCCTGCACTGCGGGGTTTCCCTTTCTTTGTGGACCCCCCAAAGTGGCTGTCTGCAGTGCCATTTTGTATCTTGTTGCCATGTGCGGCCTGTTTTAGCCAGCCTAGAGTCCCCCCCCCCTTGTTCCTTGGAAGAGATTCTGCCTCTTCCCCCGTTTACCCTACTAACTTTGAGGAAGTGAAATTCTTTGAGGAAATGACAAGAAGGGTTGATGAAGGTAGTGCAGTGGGTGTGGTGTACATGGATTTTAGCAAGGCGTTTGACAAAGTCCCACATGGCAGTCCCCCATTGGTCCAGAAAGTGAAAACCCATGGGATACAGGGCAATGTGGTGTTGCTCTTTTACCTGAACCACAAGACGCGAGTATATTTCTTGTATTGGACAAATGATCACACAACCAGTATGTTAGTTCAATTATTGTTTATTATTAAACACAGGCTTGGTGTTATGCATAACAATCTACATGCGGCTACTTATTAAACTACACCTAACAACTTAAATTACCTTTACTTACTTCCAAGTGACCAACTCTGTGCAGGGCAGACAAGGCCTTTATCTGGATCCTCACGCGTGTCGGCTGGAAGTCTTCAGGTTCGTCTCGGCTGCGGCTCATCCTTCAGGTAGCGATTGCGGGTCCTTGAACTTGGCTGGTCGAGGTGCTGAGGTTGGTCGGGGCAGAGGCCGGTCCCAAAAGAGGCCAAATACTGGTTGCGCAGTTCTTCTTATCCTCCGATCTTTCGCACTCTTTTGGGCGGTCCCAACTTGGGATCCAATGGATCGATAGGGTTTCGATCACCCTAATTGATTCTGGCCAATTAGGTTCGGGTACCTCGATGGCTTGGGCGGTTCCTAGCTATTGTCCAAGGCACATATCCACTCCCATAGGCGTCCCCAAGTCTGCTACTGTTGCTATGTTTCGATCTGTGTCTCATTGCCCTGGGGAAATCGGTGATTGACCTTTAGCAGGTGTGAGTTTCAATTAGGTCTGGTTTCTCTTTGCACAATACAATGTGTACTGTCTGTGTCCCAACCTGACCATAATTCCCATTATCCTTTGCGGGTGGCCATTTTAGATGGTCACAGTAGCAAACTGGATAAAACGTTGGCTAAGTAACAGTAAACAAAGGGTAATGGTCGACAGCTGCGTTTGCAATTGGAAAGTTATTTCAAGCAGTGTTCCACAGGACTCGGTGTTGGGACCCTTACTGTTTGTATTATATATTAACAATTTGGATGTGAATGTGGGAGCGTAATTTGGAAATTTTCAGATGACACAAAGATTGGCCTAGTGGCAGACAGTGTAGAGGATAACTATAACCTTCAAAACGATGCAGATGGCTGGCCGGCACGGTGGCACAGGGGTTAGCACTGCCGCCTCACGGCGCCGAGGACCAGGGTTCGATCCCGGCCCCGGGTCATTGTCCATGTGGAGTTTGCACATTCTCCCCATGTCTGCGTGGGTCTCACCCCCACAACCCAAGGATGTGCAGGGTAGGTGAATTGGCCATGCTAAACTGCCCATTAATTGGAAAAAAAAAATGTTTTTAAACAATGTAGATGGATTGGTGGAGTGGGCGATAAAGTGGCAAATGTGTTTAACACAGAGAAGTGTGAGGTCATGCTTTTATGGGGGGGTCGAACAGTTGTAGGGAGTACACAATAAATGGGAATATACGAAGAGGGTTAGATGAAATGAGAGATCTTGGCGAACAGGTACACAGGTCCCTAAAGACAGCAGTTCAAGTAAACAAGGTTGTTAAGAAAGCGTAAGGAATGTTCTCCTTCATTGGCAGAGGTATTGAATATAAAAGTAAGGATATAATGCTAGAATTGTGTGTGGTAGTATGTATTGGGGGTCATGTGGGACTGAAAGCCCTAATGTCATTGGCTGACAGATCCCGGGTCCTGGTTGGCCGTTGACCTCATACTCCGCCCTGAAGGCGAAGTATAAGAAGCCGGTGCCTTCCCCCGCAGGCCAGTTTACTATCGGGCTGCTGGGGAACAGACACGCTTAATAAAGCCTCATCGACTTCACTCTATTCGTCGCACGGAGTCTTTGTGCGCTACAATTTATTAAGCGTGCCTAAAAAGGACTATGGAGCTCAGGATCATTCCAGAATGCCTGAGGATCAGCCCCCACGCAGTGAATGCGGCAGCAGCCTTCAAACACTGGCAGACTTGCTTTGAGGCCTACATCACATCGACCACAGGCCGAGTCTCAGACGAACAAAAACTGCAGGTCCTGCACTCGAGGGTGAGCACGGAGATTTTCACCCTCATTGAAGACACCCGCGATTTCCAGACGGCGTTCACAGCACTGAGAAGTCTCTACGTTCGCCCAGTTAACCAAATCTACGCTCGCTACCAGCTCGCGACAAGACGGCAAGCTCCCGGAGAATCAATGGACGAGTTCTACGCCACGCTGCTGATTTTGGGAAGAGCCTGCAGCTGCCCGTCGGTGTATGCAAACGAACATACGGACATGTTAATGCACGATGCTTTTGTTGCAGGTATGCAATCCTCCCAAATCCGCCAAAGACTTCTAGAAAAAGAGTCGCTAGGACTCTGAGGCACGGGCCCTGGCAGCCTCGCTGGACTTAGCCGCGCGTAATACCCGCGCCTACGGCCCCGACCGCGCGGCAGGCCATTGGGCCCCGTACGTACCCGTCGCGGCAAACCCCCTACCGCCCCCCCCCCCCCCGGACACCCCACAGGCTTGCGCAGTCCAAACGCCGAGTCGCACCGGGGGCGCCCGCTGTTATTTCTGCGGCCATTTTGTCCACCCCCGACGCCATCTTGTGACCCCTCAGCCACGGGCGATGTATGGGGGTGGCAATTTTGTCCATCCCCGACGCCATCTTGGACGGCAACAACGGACCCCACCCCACTACTACAACCACGGCTCGCTTCGGTTACACTCGATCAGGCTCGGCCCCGGACTCTCCAGACGACGACGACAACGGTCCTAATTAACGGCCACGAGACGCCATGCCTAGTCGACTCCGGGAGCACGGAAAGTTTTATACATCCCGACACGGTAAGACGCTGTTCCTGAACTACCTTCCCCAACGCACAAAAGATTTGCCTAGCTGCAGGATCCCACTCCGTACAGATCCAGGGATTCTGCATAGTTACCCTAACGGTACAGGGGAGGGAATTCAAAAACTACAAACTTAACGTCCTTCCCCAACTCTGTGCCCCCACCTTGCTGGGCTTAGATTTTCAATGTAACCTACAGAGCCTTACGTTTAAATTCGGCGGCCCCATACCCCCACTCACTATCTGCGGCCTCGCCACCCTCAAGGTGCAACCCCCGTCCTTGTTTGCGAACCTCACCCCGGATTGCAAACCCGTCGCCACTAGGAGCAGACGGTACAGCGCCCAGGACCGGACCTTCATTCGCTCCGAAGTCCAGCGGCTACTAAAGGAGGGCATAATCCAGGCCAGCAATAGTCCCTGGAGAGCGCAGGTGGTAGTAGTGAAGACAGGGGAGAAACAAAGGATGGTCATTGACTATAGCCAGACCATCAACAGGTACACACAACTAGACGTGTACCCTCTCCCCCGCATATCCGACATGGTCAACCGTATTGCCCAATATAAAGTCTTCTCCACCGTGGACCTCAAGTCCGCCTACCATCAGCTCCCCATCCGCCCAAGTGACCGCAAGTACACAGCCTTCGAGGCAGACGGGCGGTTATACCATTTCCTACGGGTCCCTTTTGGCGTCACAAACGGCGTCTCGGTCTTCCAACGGGAAATGGACCGAATGGTTGATCAACATGGGTTACGGGCCACGTTCCCGTACCTCGACAATGTAACCATCTGCGGCCACGATCAGCAGGACCACGACGCCAACCTCCAAAAATTCCTCCAGACTGCCAAAGCCTTGAACCTCACGTACAACGAGGACAAGTGCGTTTTTAGCACTGATCGGCTAGCCATTCTGGGCTACATAGTGCGCAATGGGATAATAGGCCCCGACCCCGAACGTATGCGCGCACTCATGGAATTTCCCCTCCCGCACTGCCCAAAAGCCCTGAAACGCTGCCTGGGGTTCTTTTCATACTACGCCCAGTGGGTCCCCCAGTACGCAGACAAGGCCCGCCCCCTAATACAGACCACGACTTTCCCGCTGTCGACAGAGGCTTGCCAGGCTTTCAGCCGCATCAAAGCGGACATCGCAAAGGCCACGATGTCCCTCCCCTTCCAGGTCGAGAGCGACGCCTCTGACGTAGCTCTAGCGGCTACCCTTAACCAAGCGGGCAGACCCGTGGCCTTCTTCTCCCGAACCCTCCACGCCTCAGAAATCCGCCACTCCTCAGTGGAAAAGGAAGCCCAAGCCATAGTGGAAGCTGTGCGACATTGGAGGCATTACCTAGCCGGCAGGAGATTCACTCTCCTCACTGACCAACGGTCGGTAGCCTTCATGTTCGATAATGCACAGCGGGGCAAGATCAAGAACGACAAGATCTTGCGGTGGAGGATCAAACTCTCCACCTTCAACTATGAGATCTTGTACCGGCCCGGAAAGCTGAACGAGCCGTCCGATGCCCTATCCCGCGGGACATGTGCCAACGCACAAATTGACCGCCTCCAAGCCCTCCACGAGGACCTCTGCCACCCGGGGGTCACTCGGTTTTACCACTTCATCAAGTCCCGCAATCTCCCATACTCCTTAGAGGAGGTCCGTACAGTCACAAGAGACTGCCACATCTGCGCAGAATGCAAACCGCATTTTTTCAGGCCAGATGGAGCGCACCTGATTAAGGCTTCCCGCCCCTTTGAACGCCTCAGTCTCGATTTCAAAGGGCCCCTCCCCTCCACCGACCGCAACGCATATTTCCTTAATGTAGTGGACGAATACTCCCGCTTCCCTTTTGCCATTCC
This sequence comes from Scyliorhinus torazame, assembly GCF_047496885.1. Classification (NCBI taxonomy): domain Eukaryota; kingdom Metazoa; phylum Chordata; class Chondrichthyes; order Carcharhiniformes; family Scyliorhinidae; genus Scyliorhinus; species Scyliorhinus torazame. The sequence goes on from NC_092718.1 coordinate 84,098,395, forward strand.
CTGCTCCGACATGACCGCGGCCACAGTCATTAAAGCCCTGAACAGCATCTTCACACTGTTCGGTTACCCCGCATACGTCCACAGCGACAGGGGTCCTCTTTCATGAGTGACGAGCTGCGCCAGTTCCTGCTCAGCAAGGGCATAGCTTCAAGCAGGACGACCAGCTACAACCCCCGGGGGAACGGGCAAGTAGAAAGGGAGAACGGCACGGTCTGGAAGGCCGTCCTACTGGCCCTACGGTCCAGGGATCTCCCAGTTTCACGGTGGCAGGAGGTCCTCCCGGACGCTCTCCATTCCATCCGGTCGTTATTATGTACGAGCACTAATCAAACGCCTCACGAGCGTCTCCTTGTCTTCCCTAGGAGGTCCTCCTCTGGAACGTCGCTGCCGACCTGGCTGGCTGCCCCAGGACCCATCCTGCTCCGAAAGCACGTGCGGGCACATAAGGCGGACCCGTTGGTCGAAAGGGTTCACCTCCTCCACGCAAACCCCCAGTACGCCTACGTGGAGTACCCCGACGGCCGACAGGACACGGTCTCCCTACGGGATCTGGTGCCCGCCGGCACCACGCACACCCCCCCGACACCATCAACCCAACCGCCCCCCTTCCTGCCACCGCCGCACCCCGCGACCGCCCCCTTCCCAGGAGGATCAGTCCCCCTCCCCTTTGCACCGACAGCTGAAACCGTGCGGCTCCCGGAGGTGAAAACGCTGGTACAAGCACCACCACCACCGCCGGAGCCGAGGCGATCGACACGGACGACCAGACCGCCCGACCGACTCGTGGCGTCGATGTAAAACAAAGATGGACTGTCCAATGAACATTTTGTTTTTCCTATATCCTCTGTAAATAGTTGTAACAGGACGATACTGTCCAATACTGTACTACCATGTAACTGTTCTATCCTCCCAGGACCAGCCCTGTAAACCCTTACCACCATACGAAGCATCACCCCGCCGGGTTCATTTTTGACAAGGGGTGAATGTGGTAGTATGTAATGGGGGTCATGTGGGACTGGAAGCCCTAATGTCATTGGCTGACAGATCCCGGGTCCTGGTTGGCCGTTGACCTCATACTCCGCCCTGAAGGCGAAGTATAAGAAGCCGGTGCCTTCCCCCGCAGGCCAGTTTACTATCGGGCTGCTGGGGAACAGACACGCTTAATAAAGCCTCATCGACTTCACTCTATTCGTCTCACGGAGTCTTTGTGCGCCACATTGTGTAAAACACTGGTGAAGCCACAACTGGAATATTGTGTGCGGTTCTGGTCACCACAGTACAGGAAGGATGTTATTGCTCTGGAGAGAGTGCAGAGGAGGTTTACAAGAATGTTGCCAGGACTGGAAAAGTGTGGCTATGAGGAGAGATTGAACAGGTTGGAGTTATTTTCCTTGGAACAAAGAAGGGTGACTTCATTGAGGTGTACAAAATTACGAGGGGAAAAGACAGGATGGACAGGATAAAATTGTATCCCTGCGGAGAATTCTAGAACCAGGCGACATAGATTCAAGATAATTGGCAGATGGTGTGGAGAGGTTATGAGGAAACATTTTTACGCAGAGGGTAGTGGGAGTCTGAAATTTGCTGCCTCTGGGCAGAGACCCTAAACTCTTTTAAAAAGTACCTGGATCTGCACCTTAAGTGCTCTCAGCTACAGGGCTATGGACTGGTGCAGGAAGGTGGGATTAGAAAGGGCACCTGGGTGTCCTAGGGCTGGCATGGACAAGATGGGCCAAATGGCCTCCTTCTGTGCTGTACCTTTTCTGTGATTCTAACTGCCCCCCCCCCCGATCGGTGGTGTATACCGCCCTCCCCCCCGTCGCCACATGCTCTCTCCCTGTCGGGTGATGTCCCGCACCCCGCCCCCCCCCCCCCACTCGTACCTCGTGCCACTAGCTTTCTGGCTAGTGTGGTGGCCACTCCCCCGCCCCCCTCCCTCCCCTCCTGGGGTCGATCTAAGCTTACCCTCCGTCCACTACATATCTTCTCCCCACCCCTCCCTCACCTGTTTTGGTTCCCAGGCTCAGAGCGAGGGGGGCAGTGCCGTACAAATTGTCTCTTGGTGCTTTAGTCTCTCCGCGTGACCGTCTCACCATTGCATCTGTGGCTGTCTTCCACCCCATTCTCTTGGACAAATTTGTCCGTGTCTGCAGGGGCTGTGAAGTAATGCTCTCTGTCCTGGAAAGTGACCCATAGTTTGGCCAGGTACAGCATCCCAAATCTCACCTCGCTTTTGAACAGAGCCACCACTGCTCTATCTTTGTGATTATAGTCCTTGGCTGCTTGCGGGCATTGGGTTTCAGCCGATTGACCTGTGGGCTCCGTCTATCTCTGGAAGGTTAGGGAAGCTGTCTCTTCCCACCAGATTTCCCAGCATCTGGACCTTTGACAGGCCTACTATTTTCAAAGTTTGCCACCCCGACCGGTTCTCTTGGTCCTCTATCTTCCCCTTTATGCTTCCCTGTGTCTCCACCAACCTCATTATCTCTATCTCTCGGGCGACAATCCGGTCACTCTGGTCTGTTGAGGCCCTGTCCAGTTCTATGATTGTGTTCCCCAGGGCCTCCAGTTGCCTCTCTGACTTTCCAGGTCCACATGAATGGTGGCCAGGGCCACCACGACCTCCACCCTGACGACAGCTTTTATATCAGCCGTTATGTCTTCCTTGAGCTCTCTTAGCTCCATGGCGAGGAACTTCTTCCATCCACTCTCCAGCAAGGAGGAGCTCCATGTGCAGTTTGTTAGTCCCTCTCATTCTGGTATGGCTGACTTTTCTTCGCCTCATGGGTCCGCTATCTCGTTCACTCGCTTATCCTGACTTCTGCGTTTTTTCCCTCTTTTCAGCCCTGGAGCTGCTGTTGTTCGCGTCATTCTTTGTGTTTCTATTGGAGAGGGTGAGGGGATGCTTTTTTCCCTGTTCTTGTATGCTATTCTGGATAAAAGAGCCTATTCAAGTTCTTAGGAGGGGAGTCACCTTTTGTGCGTCCGCTCAGCACATCCCCATCATCGTAACTCCTATTCGTCCCAGTCAGACTTAAACTCATCAGTGGGAATAAACAGGATGCCCCAGATTCATTGTTCTTCAGAGCACTCTTTTCTGAACAGCATTTAGCCCATTACTGAGTCCGATGGCCCCTTTGCCCATCAATGGGAGGTTAGTTCCATATCAATAGCATGGCTCTGTTCTTTTGTACAAAGGGGAGCGTGCAAAAGAACCAAGATCATGTTGGCGGGTTCAAGTCTGGAAACCCCAGCAGAGAACCTTTATTTGAGCGGCTAGGCAGGGCTCAAAAAGAGAGAAAGAATACTGATTTGAACAGGTACAGGGCAGAAGGCTTTGGAAATCGACCGGAGAGATCATTAAAGTTGCCACTGAGGCATACTTTGGAAAAATGTTCTGAACGAATGTCCCTAACAGAAGAAAGATTGCTTCGTAAAATTCAAGTATTGCCTTTGCTTCTCTATGTAAGGGAACGAGAGCTGCAAGTCTAATTAAAGTGCTGTTTAATGGGAACTAGTGTGTTAAAGTTAAGAAACTACATGCAATCTGTTATTGTTTAAAAGTTTAACTATTGTTTTCTTTTCTTTGAATAAAGTTAGCTTATAAAATAACAAAGCTCTATTTCTCATATTATCACACCTGGAACAAATCGATCTTTCCACACCGTCTTAAACTTAAAAACGTTACGGCTCTGGTTCAGTCTCTTAGCTACTGTTGAGAGCTGAAGAGGTGTCCGTAACAAGGGTTATGTGAAGCAGGCTGGAAGGTGGAGATGAGACAGAGATGAGATCAGTCATGATCGTATTGAATGGCGGAACAGGCCCAAGGGGCCGAATTTCCTACTCCTGCTCCTAGTTCTTCTGAACTCACATTCTCTGGATTATTGGTCCAGGTCTCTGGATTACTTGTTTAGTAACATAACTACTGCACTACTGAACCCAGAAAATAAGAGATTAAATACAGAATGTCTGAAACAGAAAACCAAGAGTAGGTATTAACAGATCTTTTTCAATTTGGCAAGCAGTGACTGCTGGGGTACTGCAGGGATTGGTGCTGGGACCCCAGCTATTCACAATATAAAGATTTAGACAAGGGAACAAAATGTAATTTCTCCAAATTTACACATGACAGCACGTTGTGTGTGAGGGTGAGCTGTAAGGAGGATGCAGAGATCCTTCAGTGTGATTTGGACAAGTTGAGTGAGTGGGCAAATGCATGGCACACACAGAATAATTTGGAGAAATGCGAGGTTATCCACTTTGGTAGCAAAATAAATCAGGCAGACTATTATCTGAATGGCCATAAATTAAGAGAGGGGAATGTGCAACGTGACCTGGGTACCCTCGTACACCAGTCGCTGAAGGTAAGCATGCAGGAACAGCAGGCAAATGGTTCGCTGGCCTTCATAGTGAGAGGATGAGTACAGGAGCAGGGAACTCTTGCTTCAATCATACAGGGCCTTGGTGAGGTCACAACTGGAATATTGTGCGCAGATTTGGTCTCCTTATCGGAGGAAGGGTTTCTTGCTCGAGGGAGAGCAGCAGTATTTTGTGCGGCACAAACTGCAGAAATGTTCAAAGACTCTATCGTGCTTTCGGGAAACACATCCAGGGAGGAACGAGATTCAGCTCAAACTGATCATATCGGATCAGGAACAGGGTCAGCAGAATGGAAAATCCAACAGTATCGGATTAACTGTGAGGGCTAGAATGGAAGTTTTCCAGAGTTATCCCGAGCAGGATTATTCCCAGCAGCCTACATCCCCGTGTGGAGAGAATCCCCACAGGATCCTGGGCCTACTGGGATACACCTTCAAGGTAAGTGCACTGGGTCTTGTAAAGGCTGCCAGAGAGATGCTCTGGACTCCACCTCCTGCACCCAACATAAGACCATAAGACATAGGAGCGGAAGTAAGGCCATTCGGCCCATCGAGTCCACTCCACCATTCAATCATGGCTGATTTCAACTCCATTTACCCACTCTCTCTCCATAGCCCTTAATTACTCGAGAAATCAAGAATTTATCAACTTCTGTCTTAAAGACACTCAACGTCCCGGCCTCCACCGCCCTCTGTGGCAATGAATTCCACAGACCCACCACTCTCTGGCTGAAGAAATGTCTCCTCATTTCTGTTCTAAAGTGACTCCCTTTTATTCTAAGGCTGTGCCCCCGGGTCCTAGTCTCCCCTGCTAATGGAAACAACTTCCCTACGTCCACCCAATCTAAGCCATTCATTATCTTGTAAGTTTCTATTAGATCTCCCCTCAACCTCCTAAACTCCAATGAATATAATCCCAGGATCCTCAGACGTTCATCGTATGTTAGGCCTACCATTCCTGGGATCATCCGTGTGAATCTCCGCTGGACCCGCTCCAGTGCCAGTATGTCCTTCCTGAGGTGTGGGGCCCAAAATTGCTCACAGTATTCTAAATGGGGCCTAACTAATGCTTTATAAAGCTTCGGAAGTACAGCCCTGCCTTTATATTCCAAGCCTCTTGAGATGAATGACAACATTGCATTTGCTTTCTTAATTACGGACTCAACCTGCAAGTTTACCTTTAGAGAATCCTGGACTAGGACTCCCAAGTCCCTTTGCACTTCAGCATTATGAATTGTCACCGTTTAGAAAATAGTCCATGCCTCTATTTTTTTTTCCAAATTGCAAGACCTCGCACTTGCCCACGTTGAATTTCATCAGCCATTTCTTGGACCACTCTCCTAAACTGTCTAAATCTTTCTGCAGCCTCCCCACCTCCTCCATACTACCTGCCCCTCCACCTATCTTTGTATCATCGGCAAACTTAGCCAGAATGCCCTCAGTCCCGCCATCTAGATCGTTAATATATAAAGAGAACAGCTGTGGCCCCAACACTGAACCCTGCGGGACACCAATCGTCACCGGTTGCCATTCCGAAAAAGAACCTTTTATCCCAACTCTCTGCCTTCTGCCTGACAGCCAATCGTCTATCCATGTTAGTACCTTGCCTCGAATACCATGGGCCCTTATTTTACTCAGCAGTCTCCCGTGAGGCACCTTATCAATGGCCTTTTGGAAGTCAAGATAGATAACATCCATTGGCTCTCCTTGGTCTAACCTATTTGTTATCTCTTCAAAGAACTCTAACAGGTTTGTCAGGCACGACTTCCCCTTACTAAATCCATGCTGACTTGTCCTAATCCGACCCTGCACTTCCAAGAATTTAGAAATCTCATCCTTAACAATGGATTCTGGAATCTTGCCAACAACCGAGGTTAGGCTAATTGGCCTATAATTTTCCATCTTTTTCCTTGTTCCCTTCTTGAACAGGGGGGTTACAACAGCGATTTTCCAATCCTCTGGTACTTTCCCTGACTCCAGTGACTTTTGAAAGATCATAACTAACGCCTCCACTATTTCTTCAGCTACCTCCTTTAGAACTCTAGGATGTAGCCCATCTGGGCCCGGAGATTTATCAATTTTTAGACCTCTTAGTTTCTCTAGCACTTTCTCCTTTGTGATGGCTACCATATTCAACTCTGCCCCCTGACTCTCCGGAATTGTTGAGATATTCCTCATGTCTTCTACTATGAAGACTGACGCAAAGTACTTATTCAGTTCCTCAGCTATTTCCTTGTCTGCCATCACAAAATTACCAGCGTCATTTTGGAGCGGCCCAATGTCAACTTTTGCCTCCCGTTTGTTTTTAATGTATTTAAAGAAACTTTTACTATCATTCCTAATGTTACTGGCCAGCCTACCTTCAAATTTGATCCTCTCTTTCCTTATTTCTCTCTTTGTTATCCTCTGTTTGTTTTTGTAGTCTTCCCAATCTTCTGACTTCCCACTACTGTTTGCCACATTATAGGCTTTCTCTTTTGCTTTGATGCATTCCCTAACTTCCTTTGTCAGCCATGGCTGCCTAATCCCCCCTCTGATAACCTTTCTTTTCTTTGGGATGAAGCTCTGTACTGTGTCCTCAATTACTCCCAGAAACTCCTGCCATTGCTGTTCTACTGTCTTTCCCACTAGGCTCTGCTCCCAGTCAATTTTTGTCAGTTCCTCCCTCATGCCCCTGTAGTTACCTTTATTTAACTGTAACACCTTTACATCTGATTCTACCTTCTTTCAAATTCGAGATTGAATTCGACCATATTATGATCATTGCCTCCTAAGTGCTCCCTTACTTTAAGATCTTTAATCAAGTCTGGCTCCTTACATAACACTAAGTCCAGAATGGCCTGTTCCCTCGTGGGCTCCATCACAAGCTGTTCCAAAAAGCCCTCCTGTAAACATTCAATGAATTCCCTTTCCTTGGGTCCACTAGCAGCATTATTTACCCAGTCCACCTGCATATTGAAGTCCCCCATGATCACTGTGACCTTGCCTTTCTGACATGCACTTTCTATTTTGTGGTGCATTTTGTGCCCCCGGTCCTGACCACTGTTAGGAGGCCTGTACACAACTCCCATTATGGTTTTTTTGCCTTTGTGGTTCCTCAACTCTACCCACACATACTCCACATCATCTGACCCTATGTCGTTTAGTGCTATTGATTTAATTCCATTCCTAATTAACAAGGCAACCCCACCCCCTCTGCCCACCTCTCTGTCTTTTCGATAGGTTGTGAATCCCTGGATGTTTAACTGCCAGTCCTGAACCCCCTACAACCATGTCTGTGTGATGCCTACCACATCATACCTGCCAGTCACAATCTGGGCCACAAGCTCATCTACCTTGTTCCGTACACTGTGTGCATTTAAATATAGCACCTTTAATTCTCTATTGACCGTCCCTTTTTGTTTTCTTAGTGTGGTGGACCTTGGTTTACTGAGCTTTTCCGTACACTGTGTCATATTTTGTGGGATGGGGACAATCGTAACCACTCTTGAGTTTTGTCTGTTCGTGTTTTTTTGTATTCCTAAGCAGCTACGCTCCCCGCTGATTACTTCACCTCTTGGTTCCCACCCCCCAATCTTTAGTTTAAAGTCCTATTGACCACCCTATTTACTCTTTTCGCCAGAACACTGGTCCCAGCTCGGTTCAGGTGGAGACCATCCCAACGGTATAGGTCCCCCCTGTCCCAAAACTGATGCCAGTGTCCCATGAAAAGGAACCCCTCATTCCCACACCACTCTTTCAGCCACGTGTTAACTTCCCTTATTCTTGCCTCCCTATGCCAATTTGCACATGGCTCGAGCAGTAATCCGGAGATTATGGCCCTTGAGGACCTGTTTTTTAATTTGAATCCTAGCTCTTTATAATCTCTAAACAGGTCTTCTTTCCTAGACTTGCCTATGTTGTTGGTACCGACATGGACCACAACAACTGGATCCTCCCCCTCCCTCTCCAGTATCCTTTCAAGCCGGTCAGAGATGTCCCGCACCCTAGCACCGGCAGGCAACATACCATGCGGGACTCTTCATCCTGCTCACAAAGGGAGCATCGGGAGACAGGTGGAACATTTCTGTGGCAAGGTTAAAGTTCAGGCATGTACTATTTATAGCAACAAGTTTCCTGTGCAACAAGAACAATTCTGGTCATCAATTATTTTAAATGTAAATATATCAGTGCTCCACTTTGGAACAAGTAAATTGCAAAACGTATATAAAATTCACTTTTTCCACAGGATTGTGCGGAATGCCGGTTGATATCCGGGTCAATGTTTCTCTCCACTGACTTCAACCAGTTATAGACCAAGTCCCGTTAGTTTCCCAACAGGAGGGTTTGGTTAAAATTGTTCTGAGACATTCCGCACAGAATTCCAGAAACACTAATGCCAGTGGGAATCAGGAATTTTCAGAGTGCCGTAGCTGAGGGACAGGAAGGTGAGACTCAGAACCAGAAATAACAATTTCAGGTAGTTTAAGGACCAGTTATAGGTAACGGTGACCCACACCCCTCACTCTCACACAATCATTCTTTGGTAAAATATCACACAGTATTTAAAACCTTCCAATGTTTCTACCTGTCTATCCAGCATGATCAAATGTAAGAGCTGGAAACACATGCAATAGTTTAGAAACAGATCTACCTGGTGTGGTAATACCAGGTATTGCAGTACCTGAGAGGTGGATGCCCATTGGCTAGACCTAGGAATCTACCATTGGCCAACGTACGTAGCTCCACCCTGAGAGGCAGGGTATAAGAACCCATGCCGTCCCAGCAGCCTTCACGTTCTGTATCGAAGCTGCTGGGTACAGTTCTAGCTGATTAATGCCGATTAGTATGACTCTCCTTGTCTCACGATTAATTGATTGTGCATCACCTGGTACAGGTGTGTTCGGTCCGGGTGTCTGAGTTCGCTTTAAAGAAAACATCGGGGCCGGGATTATCCCCTACCCGGCAGGGCGGGGGAATCCGGCGTAATGGAGTGGCGGGAACCACTCCAGCGTCGCGCCGCCCCAAAAGTGCAGAATTCTCCGCACCTTTAGGGGCCAAGCCCTCACCTTGAGGGGCTAGGCCTGCGCCGGAGTGATTTCCGCCCCACCGGCTGGCGGGAAAGGCCTTTGGCGCCACGCCAGCCAGCGCAGAAAGGACTTTGCCGGGTGACGCATGCGCGGGAGCGTCAGCGGACGCTCACGGCATCCCCGCACATGCGCAGTGGAGGGGGTCTCTTTTGCCTCTGCCATAGTGGAGACCATGGTGAAGGCAGAAGAAAAAGAGTGCCCCCACAGCACAGGCCCGCCCGCCGATCAGTGAGCCCCGATCGCGGGCCAGGCCACCGTGGGGGCACCCCCCGGGGCCAGATCGCCCCGCGCCCCCCTCAGGACCCCGGAGCCCGCCCGCGCCGTCTGCCCCTGCCGGTAAGGTAGGTGGTCCAATCCACGCCGGCTGGCGAGGGTTGACAGTGGCGGGACTTCGGCCCATCGCGGGCCGGAGAATCACCGGGGGGAGCCTGCCGACCGGCGCGGCGCGATTCCCGCCCCTGCCGATTCTCTGGTGGCGGAGAATTCGGGACACGGTGGGGGCGAGATTCACACCAGCCCCCGGCGATTCTCCGACCCGGCGGGGGTCGGAGAATCGCGCCCCATGTGTTTAGTATTGTATGTTAAACAAACTGCAGAAATGTTCAAAGACTCTATCGGCTTTAGGGAAACATATCCAGGGAGGAATGAGACTCGGCTCAAACTGATCAGAAGGACCAGGAACAGGTTCGACAGAGGGAAAATTCCAACAGGTTTGCAATCACTGTGAGGGGTAGAATGGAAGTTTTCCAGAGTTACCCTGAGCAGGATCATTTCCAGCAGCCTAAATCCCCGTGTGGAGAGAATCCCCACAGGATCCTGGGCCTACTGGGATACACTTTCAAGGCAAGTGCACTGGGTTATGTAAAAGCTGCCTGAGAGGTGCTCTGAGCCCCGTCTCCGGCACCCTAACATCTGGAGATAGATGGAAGATGTTTCTGAAGAGTGAGTGCAGCTTGATAGCACCATTAACTCCTTCCATCACCCAGTTTGACAGCTCTGTCCTTCAGGACTCAGCCAACTCGGTGACTGGCGGTATTACCGAGACACCCTTGATAATGGGCAGTGAAGTCCCCACTCAGTACATTCTGCATCCATGTTACCCTCAGTGTTTCCTCCAAGTGGTGTTCAACATGGAGGAGAACTGGTTCATCAGCTGAGGGAGGGCAGTAGGTGATAATCAGCAGGTTTCCAGGCCCATGTTTGACCTGAAGCTGTGAGATTTCATGGGGTTAATTGTGACAATAATAAAGATTATTATTATAAATGAATGGCACAGGAAATCCATACCCAGGGATGGTGACAGAGGAGTCTGGGATGTAGGGTTGATTCTGTGAGTATGACCATGTCACTCAGCTCTCCCAACTTGGACACCAGTCCCCAGAATGTTAGTGAGGGGACTTTGCAATGTTGACTGGACTGGGTGTGGCTGTGTTTCCTGATTCGATACCTGGGTCACAGCAATTGTTGATTCATTCCTTCTGTAGTATAATATGGATTCATTTCCAACTTCCCTCTGACCTACCAGGCCACCTCACCCAGGTTATTGTGGGGATGGAGTCACATATAGACCAGACAGGTAAGGAGGCAGTGGCAAAGTGGTATTGTCACTGGACTAGTAATCCAGAGACCCAGAGTCATGCTGTGGGGACCCGGTTTCAAATCCCGCCACGGCAGATGGGGAAATTTGAATTCAATAAAACAGCTGGAATTAAAAGTCTAATGATGACCATGAAACCATTGCCAATTGTCGTAAAACCCCACCTGGTTCACCAATGTCCTTTAGGGAAGGAAATCGGTCATCCTTACCTGGTCTGACCCACATGTAACTCCAGACCAACAGCAATGTGGTTGACTCTTAAATGTCCTCAGGGATGGGCAATAAATGCTGGTCCAGCCAGCGACCCCCACATCCCATGAACGGATAAAATAAAAAAACGGACAGCAGGGGCATCACGGCGGCTCAGTGGTTAGCACTGCTGCCTCACAGCGCCAGGGACCCGGGTTCAATGCTGGCCTTGGGTGACTGTCTGTGTGGAACAAAAAACAAAGAAAAGTACAGCATAGGAACAGGCCCTTCGGCCCTCTAAGCCTGCGCCGACCATGCTGCCTGTCGAAGCTAAAACCGTCTACACTTCTGGGGTTCATATCCCTCTATTCCCATGCTATTCATATATTTGTCAAGACACCCCTTAAACGGGGACTTCCGGTGGCGGCTATGAAGGACTAAGTCGCACATTTGGTGGCTCCCGCTCTGGTCGGACTTTTGGACCTTTCCCCCGTTTTTCTACCGGACTTGAATTGTAAAACGGATGTTAGTGGCAATTGTTTACTGAATTCCCACTTCGGTGCATGGAGAGAAGGACTTGAAGTGTTCGTAAGGGCAGAAACAAAAGGATAGAGAAGGCTTGGGCTGTAGCTGTAACAGAAGACAGCATGACGGAGGTTCGGACCTCTGGCTTGTCGACCCAGCAGTCTATGGAGCAGCTGATGCAAGTCATTCAGGATGGCTTTGCTATGCAGAAACGGGACTGCTTGGACCCGATAAAAGAGTCGATTGAGTGGTTGGAGCATAGATTGGGCACCCAGGATCGGGCGATCCAGAAGGTAGAGAAGGCACTGGCTGAGCAGGAGGAACATCAGACTGTGGTGGAGCTGGAGGTGGGGATGCTGAGGACCCAGCAGAAGAAGCTCCTGGAGAAGGTGGAGGGCCTAGAAAATAGGTCCCGCCGGCAGAACCTAAGAATTGTCGGGCTCCCGGAGGGATCCGAAGGAATAGACGCTGGGGCAGACATCGCAGACATGTTTGTGAAGCTGCTGGGGGATGGGGCATTCTCCCGGCCCTTGGAGGTGGATAGGGCTCACAGAGCTCTCGCGAGGAAGCTGCAAATGGGAGACCCCCCCCCCCCCGGAGGGTAACGGTGGTGAGATTCCACAGATTCTCGGATTCCACAGATACAGTGGGCCAAGCAGACACGGAGCTGTAAATGGGACAATAGCATCCTGCGGGTTTACCAGGACCTGAGTGTAGAGGTGGCCAGGAGGAGAGCAGGCTTCAACCAGATCAGGTCGATCCTTTTTAAGAAAAAGGTGAAGTTTGGACTGTTATACCCAGCCCGCCTCTGGGTCACGCATGAGGATCAGCACTTCTACTTCGAGTCGCCTGAGGACGCGTTGGACTTTGCGAAAAAGAAAGGGCTGGTGATGGACTGTGAACTTCTGAACTTGGCTGCAACGCTCATGTTTTTGTTTTTTCCTTTTGTTTCTCTGTTTTTGAAAAAAGTTTTGCGTTTCATGGAAGATATTTGTGATGCCGTTTGTACTGATTTGGAACCAGCGGTAGAGCTGAGTGAGTTAAGGTTTTCATTTGCACTGTTGGGGGATAGAGGGGTGCTTATTTTGATCTTGGTGTTTTTCTGTTAGGCAATTGTGTGGGGATTGTGTGATGTTGGGGTTTGTTTGTATGAGCGGGGGGGAACAATAGGTGGGAGACTATCTGGCGCCGGTAATGGGGGTCATCAAGCTAGCTGGGCGAGCTAGCTCTCGGAGCGCAGTGGGGGGGTGTGCATGTTTGGTTTAGTAAAGGAGTTGGGTTACAGAGTGTTGTTACTGGGAGGGGGAGGGACTTGGGCTGAGGGACAGAGAGGAGGTTGGGGGCGGGGGCAGCCTGGGGATGGATCAGCAGAGGTGCGGAGCACGGGCTGGAGGCAGGCCTAAAAAAGGGGATGGCTGATCGGCGGATGGGAGGGCAATGAGGGGCTGGTTTAGCACACTGGGCTAAATCGCTGGCTTTTAAAACAGACCAAGGCAGGCCAACAGCACGGTTCAATTTCCGTACCAGCCTCCCTGAACAGGCGCCGGAATGTGGCGACTAGGGGCTTTTCACAGTAACTTCATTTGAAGCCTACTTGTGACAATAAGCGATTTTCATTTCATTTCAACTAGGCTGATCACCTGGAATGTTCGAGGGTTAAATGGGCCGGTCAAAAAGGACACGTGTGTTCGCGCATTTTAGGGGACTGAAGGCGGATGTGATGATGTTGCAGGAGATGCACCTTCGAGTTACGGACCAGGTTAGTCTGAGGAAAGGCTGGGTCAGTCAGGTCTTTCACTCGGGACTAGATTCAAAGTGAGGTCGCGATCCTGATCAATAAGCGGGTGGTGTTTGAGGCGGGTAGAATAGTCTCGTAAGTGGGAGGTCGGTACATTATGGTCAGTGGGAAGCTAGAGGGGGTGCAGGTGGTATTAGTAAATGTGTATGCGCCAAATTGGGATGATGTGGAGTTTATAAAGAGGATGTTGGGGAAGATACCGGACCTGGGCTCGCACAGGTTGGTCATGGGAGGGGACTTCAACACAGTTATGGACCCTGGCTTGGACCGGTCAAGCTCGAAAATGGGCAGGGTGCCAGCAATGGCAAAAGAGCTAAAAAGGTTCATTGAGCAGATGGGGGGAGGGGGGGGAGAGGGGGGTTGGATCCATGGAGATTTGGGCAGCCGTGGGTGAAGGAGTTCTCCTTCTACTCACACGTGCATAAAGTGTATTCCCGGATTGATTTCTTTATTTTGAGTAGGGCCTTACTGGCAGGGGTGGTGGACACGGGATACTCGGCGATTACAATCTCAGACCATGCTCTGCACTCGGTTGACCTGCAGGTTAGTAAAGACAGTAACTAGCGCCCGCACTGGAGGTTGGATGTGGGACTTTTGGCGGATGAAGGGATGTGCGAGCGGCTGAGGAAATGTATTCAGAGCTACCTGCAGGTCAATGACACGGGGGAAATTTCAGCAGCGATGGTCTGGGAAGCACTGAAGGCGGTGGTCAGGGGGAGCTGATCCCGATCCGGTCCGATAGGGAGAAGGTGGACAGGGCAGAGACGGACCGACTGAGGAGTTACTACAGATTGATAGGAGGTATGCGGAGACCCCAGACGCAGGGCTTTTAAGGGAATGGCAGAGGTTACAGGCGGAGTTTAGCTTGCTGACCACAGGGAGGGCAGTGGAGCAGCTGAGAAAGGCGAGCGGTGCGATCTATGAGCATGGAGAGTAGGCCAGCAGAATGCGTGCACAGCAGCTTAGGAAGAGGGAGGCAGCTAGGGAGCAAGGGAAAGTAAAGGACGGAGATGGGAAAGTAAAGGACGGAAATGGGAACCTGGTTGGTGATTCAGTAGGGGTGAATAAGGCGTTTAGGGATTTCTGCAGCAGGCTGTACAGGTCGGAATCCCCTACGGGGCCGGAGGGGATGAGGCGCTTCTTGGAGGAGCTGAATTTCCCAAAGGTGGACGGGGAGCGGGTAGAAGGGCTGGGGGCCCCAATCGGGCTGGAGGAGATAGTAGAGGGCTTGAAGGCCATGCAGGCGGGTAAGGCCCCGGGTCCGGACGGGAAAAGTGGAGTTTTATAACAAGTTCTCTGGGATATTAGGGCCGGTGTTGATGAGGATGTTCAATGAGGCAAGGGAAAGAGGGGTGCTGCCCCCGACGATGTCACAGGCAACGATTTCGCTGATTCTTAAGCGGGAAAAGAACCCGGAGCTGTGTGGGTCCTACAGGCCAATCTCGCTGTTGAATGTAAATGCCAAGTTGCTGGCCAAAATTATGTCCTCCAGGATCGAGAGTTGTGTGCCGGACGTTATTGGGGAGGAACAGACGGGGTTTGTTAAGGGCAGGCAGCTGGTGGCCAATGTAAGAAGGCTGTTAAATGTGATCATGATGCCCTCGGAAGGTAGGGAGGTGGAGGTTGTGATCGCAATGGATGCAGAAAAGGCTTTTGATCAGGTAGAATGGGACTATCTGTGGGAGATACTGGGATGGTTCGGATTCGGGCGGGGCTTTATTGACTGGGTCAGGTTACTGTATCAGGCTCCTGTGGAAAGTGTACGGACAAATAGGACAACATCGGACTATTTTAGGCTGCACCGGGGGATGAGACAGGGATGCCCCCTCTCCCCACTGTTGTTTGCGCTGGCAATAGAGCCGCTGGCTCTGAGAGCCTCGAGGGACTGGAGAGGAAAGGGGGAGGGTGGAGCACAGGGTTTCGCTCTGTGTAGATGACCTGCTTCTGTACGTTTTGGACCCAATAGTGGGGATGGAAGAAATCATAAGGACTCTAGGAGAATTTGGTCGGTTTTCGGGGTATAAGCTTAATATGGGAAAGAGTGAGATGTTTGTGGTCCAGGCGAGGGGACAGGAGAGGCAACTGGGAGAGTTGCCGTTTAGGTTAGTAAAGGGAAGCTTTAGGTACCGAGGCATCCAAGTGGCGAAGGAATGGGACCGGCTGCTTAAATAGAATCTGGCCCAAATGAAGGACGATTTTCGGAGATGGGATGCACTTCCGTTGTCTCGGGCTGGGAGGGTGCAAACGGTGAAGATGACGGTCCTCTCGAGATTCCTATTTGTATTTCAATGTCTCCCCATTTTTATTCCACGGTCCTTTTTTAAGCGGGTCAAACAGAGTGATCACGGGCTTCGTCTGGGCGGGCACGCGAGTAAGGAAGGTAATGCTTGAGCGGAGTCGGGGAGAGGGCGGGCTGACGCTCCAAATTTTAGTAACTATTACTGGGCGGCGAATATAGCCATGATCAGGAAGTGGGTGGTGGGGGAGGGGTCGGCATGGGTGCGTATGGAGGCGGATTCATCAAAGGGCACCAGTTTGGGGGCGTTGGTAACTGCGCCTCTGCCATTCCCACCGGCACGTTACTCCACCGATGGTGGCGGCCCTGAGAGTTTGGGGTCAGAGGAGGCAGCATGTGGGAGCAGTGGGAGCATTGGTTTGGGCCTCAATCTGTGATAATCACCGGTTTGCACTGAGAAGTATGAATGGGGGTTTCCGGTTATGGCGGAGAGCGGGGATTGAGAGGATGGGGGATATATTCATAGAGGGGAGCTTTCCAAGTACGAAGGCATTGGAGGAAAAGTTTGGGTTGGCGAGGGGAAACAAATTCAGGTATTTGCAGGTGCGGGACTTCCTTCGTAAACAGGTGTCAACCTTCCCACTCCTACCGCTAAGGGCGATTCAGGACAGGATAGTTTCCAGAGGGTGGGTCAGAGAAGGAAGCATCTCGGACATTTATAAGGAGCTTACGGGGTCGGAGGAGACGCAGACCGAGGAGCTGAAGCGCAAGTGGGAGGAGGAGCTGGGAGGAGACATAGAGGATGGTCTATGGGCGAACGCGTTGAGTAGAGTCAACGCATCCGCAGCATGTGCCAGGCTCAGCCTGATACAATTTAAGTTTGTTCACCGGGCTCACATGACAGTGGCCCGGATGAGCTGATTCTTTGGGGTGGAGGACAGGTGCGCAAAATGTGCGGGAGGACCGGCGAATCATGTCCGCATGTTTTGGACATGTCCAAAGCTTAGGGGATATTGGCAGGGGTTTGCGAACATCATGTCCACGGTGTTAAAAACAGGGGTGGCGCTGAGTCCAGAGGTGGCAATTTTCGGGGTGTCAGAAGACCCGGGAATTGAGGACGAGAAAGAGGCAGATGTTCTGGCGTAATTTAGATTAGAGTATGGGGTTAATAAGGGTGGGACCTATATGAGAGGTAAATGGCTTTTGCACTAGGTTTATGGTTTCATGTATATTGTTTCTTTTGTTGTTGTCACCATACCAAAAATACCTCAATAAAACGTTTATTGAAAAGAAAATACATCCCTTAAACATCACTATCGTACCTTCTTCCACCACCTCCTCCAGCAGCAAGTTCCAGGCACCCACTTCCGTCTGTAAAAAAAACTTCCAATGCATATCTCCTCTTAACCTATGTCCCCTAGTCATTGATTCTTCCACCCTGGTAAAAAGCTTCTGATTATCGACTTTGTCCATGCCCCTCATAATTTTTAGACTTTTATTAGGTCGCCCCCTTAACCTCCGTCATTCCAGTGAGAACAAACCGAGTTTATCCAACCTCTCCTTATAGCTAATGCCCTTCATACCAGGCAACATCCTGGGAAACATGGAGTTTGCACGTTCTCCCCGTGTCTCCGTGGGTTTCCTCTGAATGCTCCGGGTTCCTCCCGCAGTCCAATGATGTGCAGGTTAGGTGGATTGGCCAATCTTTTGAGGTCAACCACATATAAGAACGGATACAAACTTGTGGATAAAGCAAAAAAGGGCCACTCCTGATAGGGGCACTGCCCGGATGTAACAAAGATCAACGGAAACGTAAAAACATTAAATGAGAGTGCAATTAAAGGAATCAATGAAGCACCCTGACCCCAGCGGCACCCACTGGGCACGGAATGCCTCAATGGTGCTTGTCGACACGAGGTGGATTGGCCATGCTAAATTGCCCCTTGGTGTCCAAAGATGTGCAGACGAGAAACATAGATAATCATTGACTTCCGATGGCGGCCATGGAGTGAGTGGTCGCACATTTGGTGGCTCCCGCTTGTGGCATGTTTTTCGGACCCTTTCCCCAGTTAACGGGTGGATGTGTGGAGGAAATAAGGTGCAGGAGTGCTGGTAGAAGGGAGTGACCCATTGGTTCATGGAGCTGAGGACCAGAAGCAGTCGCAAAAGAAGGGAACAGCCGGCAAAAATTGGTGCGCTGCCTGCAACACACGTGGAGATGGCGGTAAGGCAGGGAGCGGCCCTGCCGGCTCAGTGGTCAACAGAGCAGCTGGTGAGTTTCTTGAACAGGAAGTTCACGCAGCAACGTGAGAAAACAAAGGAGAATCTGGAGGCCATGGCCAGGGTAGTGGACTCAATTAAGGCGGTGATCAATCACGTGGAGACAAGGTTGGAGGTCCACGGTCAGGTGAACCAGAAGGTGGAGGAGGCGGTGGGGGAGCATGAGAAGCAGCTCACCTCAATGGCGGAGACGGGGCTAATCAAAGAATTTACAGTGCAGAAGGAGGCCATTCGGCCCATCGAGTCTGCACCGGCTCTTGGAAAGAGCATCCACGCCCCCATCCTATCCCCATAACCCAGTAACCCCACCCAACACTAAGGGCAATTTTGGACACTAAGGGCAATTTAGCATGGCCAATCCACCTAACCTGCACATCTTTCGACTGTGGGAGGAGACCGGAGCACCCGGAGGAAACCCACGCACACACAGGGAGAATGTGCAGACTCCACACAGACAGTGACCCAAGCCGGAATCAAACCTGGGACCCTGGAGCTGTGAAGCAATTGTGCTATCCACAATGCTACCGTGCTAGACCAGCATTTATTGCCCATCCCTATTTGCCTTTCAGAAGGTGGTGGTGAGCTGCCTTCTTGAACCGCCATTGCTGTTAGAGAGGGAGTTCCAGAATTTTGCCCCAGCGACAGTGAAGGAATGGGAATATATTTCTAAGTTGGGGTGGTGAGTGACAAGGAGGGGAACCTCCAGGTGGCGGAGTTCCCAGGTATCTGCTGCTCCTTTCCTTCTAGATGACAGTGGTCGTGAGTTTGGAAGGTGCTGTGTCAGGAACCACCCCTGCAGTACATCTTGTAGATGGTACACACGGGGCTGATGCGGGATCAGCAGGGGCGGCTGCAGGAGAAAGTCGAGGACCTGGAGAACCGGTCACGGGGGCAGAACCTAAGGATCGTGGGCCTGTCGGAGGGAAGTGAGGCAGCAGAGCCGGCACGTATGTGGGGAGGATGCTGGAGAGGCTGCTGGGGGAGGGAGCATTCGCACTACCTCTGGAAGTGGATCGGGTTCATAGGGCGCTAATGAGGAAGCCCCAGGGGAACGAGCTGCCGAGGGTGATGGTGGTGCGATTCCACCGATTCCTGGACAAGAAACGGATCTTGAGGTGGACCAGGCCAAGGCGGCCCTCTTCAAGAAGACGGTGAAGTTCGGGATGCTGTACCCGGCACGCTTGTGGGTGACCTATGGAGGCAGGAATTATACTTTGGGAATTCGGAGGAGGTGATGGAGTTTATCAGAGACAATGGACTGGTAGGAGAAGGAGGACATTGAACTTTGGTGGAGACGCTTTTGCGCTGTGTTTATACTGTGTTTGGGGCCATTATTTGCTTCAGGTTTGTTTCTGCTCTTTGTTGGAAGATGGGCGGGGTGTGTTCTCCTCGATTGGGTTTCGGGTGCGGATGTTTTTATTCGCACAAGCAGGTTGATTGGACGGATGGGGGGTGGTAGGGGGAAATCAGTGGGGGGTGGGACTCTAGGCACCATGGGCAGGCTGCCAGGCTAGTTCACAGAAGCGCAGTGGGAGTTGAGCAGGAGGTTAACGGGGGGGAGGGGGCGTTGTTGTTTTGGAGACTTGACGGCGGGGGAGGGGGGGTGGGGGGGGGACTGCTGACATGGGAGGGGCTTCTAAAAGGTAACAGGAGGAGGATCGTGGACGGTGGGCGACCGAGGGCGGGCCTGGGGAGTGAGGGATGTGGGCCGGAGGCTGGACCAAGCGGAGCTATGGTCGATCGACGGTGGTTGGGGGTGGGGGACCAGGCTGATCACATGGACTGTGAGATGGTTAAAAGGGCCGGTCAAGGGGGCCCGTCTGTTAGCACATTTAAAGAGATGAAAGGCGGATATGGCCATGCTACAGGAGACTCACCTGAAGGTGGGGGATCAGACTAGACTGAGGAAGGGATGGGTAGGGCAAGTACTTCACTCGGGATTGGATTCTAAAATGAAGGTGGTGGCGATTTTGATCAATAAGCGGGTGGGGGTGAAGTGGGAAGTATAGTGGTGGATCCTGGAGAGAAGGATGTTATGGTGAGGGGGAAATTGGAGGGGATGCTGGTGGTACTGGTGAACTTTTATGCCCCGACTGGGACAATGTCGAATTTATGAGGAGAGTGCTGGGGAAGATCCCCAACCTGGACTCACATCGGTTAATTATGGGGGGAGGACTTCAATGCAGTGCTAGATCCGAGACTGGACTGGTCGGGTTTGAGGTCGGGGAGGGTGTCGGCAACAGCAAAGGAGCTATGGGGGTTCATGGAGCACATGGTGGGGTGGATCTTGGTGATTTGGAAGACCCGAGAGCAAAAGAATTTTCATTCTTCTCCCACGTGCACAAGGTGTACTCCCGAATAGACTTTTTTGTGTTCGATAAGACGTTGCTGGCAGGAATGGTTAAAGTTGAGTACTCGGCAATAGTGGTGTCGGACCATGCCCCGCACTGGGTGGACCTGCGTGTGAGCAAAGGGGAGGGGGGGGGGCCAGTGCCCTCAATGGAGGTTGGATGTGGGGCTGTTGGCGGAGGAAGAAGTGTGTGAGCGGGTGAGGAAGGCCATCCGGGGATATGTGGAGATTAACGACACGGGGGGGGGGTCTCGGCAAGTATGGTATGAGAGGCACTGAAGGCAGTGGTCAGGGGATAGTTCATATCGATTCGGGAGAAGGCGGAGCGGGCGGAGAAAGAACGGCGAGTGGAGGAAATCGTGCAGGTGGACAGGAGGTATGCGGATGCCCCGGAGACGGGGCTGCTAAAGGAGTGGCAGAGGCTGCCGATGGAATTTGGGCTATTATCTATGGGAGAGGCGGTGGGGCAGTTGAGAAGGGTGAGAGAGGCGGTGTATGAGGATGGGAAGAAGGCGAGCAGGATGCTAGCGCACCAGCTGAGGAAGTAGGAGCCGGCGAGGGAGATCGGGAAAGTGAAGGTCGTGAGAGGGAATATATCCTTGGACCCAGCGGGCATGAATGGGGTGTTTAGGGACTTTTATAGAAAGCTGTACGAGTCGGAACCCCCAACCGGAGTGGAGGGGATGAGGTGGTTTCTAGACGGGTTGGAGTTCCTGAAGGTGGATGAGGAGTTGGTGGAGGGCCTGGGGGCCCCAATTGGGCTGGTAGAAGTGGTGGAGGCGATGGAGGCAATGCAATCGGGCAAGGCCCCGGGTCCGGACAGGTACCCGGTGGAATTTTACAAGATGTTCTCGTGGGTATTGGGACTGCTGCTGGTAAGGGCTTTTAACAAGGCAAAGGAGCTGGGAGTGCTCCCTCCCGATGGAGGATAAAGACCTGGTACAATGTGGGTCATACAGGCCGATCTCTCTGCCAAATGTAGATGCCAAACTATTTGCTGAGATCTTGGCCGCGAGAATAGAGAATTGTGTGCCAGGGGTGATGGGGAGGACCAGACGGGGTACCTGAAGGGGAGGCATCTGGCGGCCAACATCAGGAGATTACTCAACATGATCATGATGCCTCCAGAGGGGCGGGAGGTGGAGGTGGTGGTCGCCATGGATGCAGAGAAGGCCTTTGATCGAGTGGAGTGGGAATATCTGTGGGAGGTCCTGGAACGGTTTGGGTTTGGGCAGGGATTTGTGGACTGGGTCCAGTTGTTATATCAGGCACCGGTGGCGAGTGTGCAGACGAACCGGGTGAGTTCAGACAATTTTGGGCTGCACCGGGAGACGAGGCAGGGGTGCCCACTTTCCCCACTGCTCTTTTCCCTGGCTATAGACCCATTGGCAGTGGTACTGAGAGCATTGGAGGCCTGGCAGTGGATATTGCGGGGTGGGTGGGGGGCGGTGGGGGGTGGGGGGGGGGGGGGGGGGGGTGAGCACCGGGTCTCGCTATATGCAGATGATTTACTGCTATATATTTCAGACCAGCTGGGGGGATTGGTGGGATAATAGGGAATATTAGGGGCATTTGGTCGGTTTTCGGCGTATAAATTGAATATGGGTAAGAGTGAGGTCTTTGCGTTCAGTCGAGGGGATAGAAGAGATTGGGTGAGATGCCGGTTAATGTGGTAGAAGGAGCTTTTGGTATTTGGGTATCCAGGTGGCACGGGAGTGGGAGCTGCTGCACAAGCTGAATCTGGGTCGGTTGGTAGAACAGATGAGGGGGACCTTCGGTGGTGGGATGCGCTCCTGCTGCCATTGGCGGGGCAGGTAAAGACAGTGAAGTTGGCAGTCCTCCCGAGATTCCTGTTCGTCTTTCAGAGCCTTCCAAGGTGTTCTTCAAAAAGGCAAATGCGGTGATCTTGGGATTTGCGCGGGCAGGTAAAACCCCGCGGGTGAAGAAGGTGCTGGGGTGGGGGCTGGCCCTTCCGAATTTTATAAATTATTATTGGGCGGCGAATATTGCGATGGTCAGGAACTGGGTAGTGGAGGAGGGGTCGGTTTGGGAGTGGGTGAAGGCAGCCTCATGTAAAGACATGAGTTTGGTGGCACTGTTAACGGCACCTCTGCCGTTCTCGCCGGCCAGGTACACCAGAAGCCCAGTAAAAGTGGCAGCCCTGAGGGTGTGGGGACAGTGGCGGCAATACATGGGGCTGGAGGGGACATTAATGTGGACACCGATATGTGGTAACCACAGGTTTCAGCGATATACAAAAAACTGATGGAGTGGGAGGGAGCCTCGATAGGGGGGGTGAAGAGAAAGTGGGAAGAAGAGCTGGGTGGAGAGTTGGAGGCCGGATTATGGGAGGAGGCTCTGAGGCGAATCAATGCATCCTTGCCGTGTTCCAGGCTCAGCCTGATAGAATTCAAGGTGGTCCACAGGGTGCACATGACTGTGGCCCAGATGAGCAGGTTCTTTGAGGGGATGGAGGATAGATGTGGGCGCTGTGCGGAAGGACCTGTGAATCATGTCCATATGTTTTAGGCATGTCCGAGGCTGAGGGGTTTCTGGCAGGGGTTTGCTGACGTCATGTCAGAAGTTTTAATGGTGAGGGTGGTGCTGAGTCCAGAGCTGGCAATCTTTGGCGTGCCGGAAGATCCGGGAGCCCAGGGGGTGAGAGAGGCCGATGTTTTGGCCTTTGCCGCCCTGGTGGCCCGGAGATGGATCCTACTAGGGCGGAGGGACTCGGAGCCCCTGAAGTCAGAGGTATGCGTTAGCGACAAGGCGGGGTTTCTCATTGTCGAGAAAATCAAGTTCACCTTGAGGGGTTCGCTTCAGGGGTTTCCCCGGAGGTTGCAGCCGTTCAGCGACTTCTTTGAGAAAAATAAAAATTAAGCTGGGGATGGAGGTCCTGTTTGTGTAAGCAATGTTGGTTGGGGTTTGTTACTGGATGGGTGTGTTGTTTATCTTGTTTTGCCCCTGTTGATACCTGATGGTTCAAATTATAAATGCCTCAATAAAATATTTTCCCCCCAAAAAGAAATATATATTGGGGGGCGCGATTCTCTGACCCCCCACCGGGTCGGAGAATCGCCGGGGGCTGGCGTGAATGCCGCCCCTGCCGTGTCCCGAATTCTCCGCCACCAGAGATTCGGCGGGGGCGATCGGGGCCCACTGATCCGCGGGCGGGCCTGTGCCGTGGGGGGCACTCTTTTTCTTCTGCCTTCGCCATGGTCTTCACTATGGCGGAGGCGGAAGAGACCCCCTCCCCTGCGCGTGCGCGGGGATGACGTCAGCAGTTGCTGACGCTCCTGCGCATGCGTCACCCGGTGAAGACCTTTCGGCGCCAGCTGGTGTGGCGCCAAAGGCCTTTCCCGCCAGCCGGTGGAGCGGAAACCACTCCGGTGCGGGCCTAGCCCCTCAAGGTGAGGGCTTGGCCCCTAAAGGTGCGGAGACTTCCGCACCTATAGGGGCGGCCCGACGCCGGAGTTGTTCCCGCCACTCCATTACGCCGGAACCCCCCGCCCCGCCAGGTAGGGGAGAATCCCGCCCATTATGTGCAGGAGTAGGCCATTCAGCCCTCTGAGCCTGCACCACCATTCAATATGCTATCAGCTGAACATGCAAATTCAGTACACCACTCCTGCTTTCTCTCAATACCCCTTGATCCCTTTAGTGGCAAAGGCCATGTCCCGCTCCCTCTTGTGTATGTCCAACGAACTGGCCCGATAGGTGGGGTTATGGGCAGGGTGGGGGTGTGGGCCTAGGTCAGGTGCTCTTTCAGAGGGTCGGTGCAGATTTGACGGGCTGATGGCCTTCTTCTGCACTGTCGGAATTCTACGGCTCCATTGCTTAAAGGGACATTAGTGAACCAGTTGGGTGGGGTTTTGCAACAATCCAACAGCTTCATGGTCACTTTTATTGGGACCAATTTTAGATTTACAGATTTTTATTCTAAGAAACTGAATTTAAACTCTGAAAGTCTTCTGGTGGGATTTTAACTCTCAATCTCTGGATTATTAGTTCTGGTCTCTGGATGACTCGTCTAGTAACATAATCACTGCACTACTGAACCAATGAAATCAGAGATTTAACAGAGAATACCTGAAACAGAAACCTCTCACCTGTCACAGAGAGGTGGACATCATTCGATTTCAACAAATAATGGATCTCCTCTTTCTTCTTGTAAATCTAACACTCATATTTGTTCTCGTCTGACTCCCTGAGGCCAGAGATCAGAACTGACCAGTTTCCTTGTTCCAGTTGATCTTTGAACAGGGTTGTTCTGTTCCTGAAACGTGTGTCTTGTTCTGTCAAATCATCGTTTCCATTGACAAACTTGTGCAAAATTTCAAACATCGATGTTCCCCAAATCACATGTAAATTGGAGACTGGGACATTCCCTTTGAAGATACAGGGTAGCACAACCTGCTCTCCAAGGTACCCAGAAACTGGGACAGGTGAGTCACCTGGAAAAGATTGAAAATATTTATCCACAGATATAACCTACCTGTTGGTACATTACATCCCAAGCTTCACATGGTTATACTGGGATGCTGGACTTACAAGAAGCACTGAGCAGTAACTCACTGTTTTTATTTCTGTGGGAAGTTTAAAGATCAGGCGTTAAAGGCCTTCAACTAAAATCAGCTTGTGCTGGATATTTGTCAGCTCAGCTCAGGGCAGCTGGACAGCACTGAGTCACATGTTCCATTTGTACACATGCTGGGAGAACACATCAGGATATTGGTCACCTCCGCTTGGGGGAGAGATCACAGACTGGGGGGTGCACAATGTGAGGTGGAGCTCAGGAGCAGAAAACTGACCCTGAAATGTAGAGACAGGAACAGGTGCGGAGGGGGTACCTGAGGACAAGAAAGGATTTTAGACAAGTGGGGACCAGACCAGTTCACTGGGGCGCGTGTGTGGCTGCACCTGATGGTCAAAATGTTAACGGTTTCTCTCTCCACAGATGCTGCCAGCCCTGCAGAGCACTTCCTGTTTTTATATATTCTGTTTGATCCAAGGACTGTGTGGTGAACGTATTGTATTAACCATTCACCATGTATTTCACTGTATCAAGCTGTTATGTCCCAGTGTAGTGGGTCACTGGGGATTCCTGTCATGCCCCACCTATGGACCATTGTACGATATTACATGGAACGTATCATGTAGTGCCCTTGTGGGCTCCGCCCCTGGCTCCACCCCTTGAGGGGAGGAATAAAGAGCAACAGCCCTGTAGGCGGCTCTCACTAGCAGAGCAGTCACAGGCAGGCACTGTTCTAGTCGATTAAAGCCACAGTTTACATCTACTCTCTGTTTTGCATGAATTGATGGTCACATCAATTTAATCGACTACAACACCACAATGGAATCGGCCCTCAAACCTGACCGACTGGAACTCGACCCACAGGCCGTGGAGGCCAAAGGGATTTTTTCGCACTGGCTCCGCTGTTTCGAGGCCTACCTCGCCGCTTCCTTCTCGCCTTCCGTCTCCGACGATCAGAAGCTGAGCCTCCTCCACGCCCGGGTGAGCCATCGAATCTTTGTACAACTCGATGAAGCCTCCACATCCCTCGCAATGCTGAAGCGCCTTTCCGCAAGGCCAATGAATGAGGTGTACGCGTGGCATCTCCTCACCACTTGCCGCCAACGCTCCGGGGAATCGCTGGAGGAGTACCTACGCGACCTCAAAGTCCTTGCGCGAAGTTGCAACTACCAGGCCGTTACGGCCTCTCAACATGGCATCCGGGACGCCTACATGGCTGGAATCAGGTCCAACTATGTGAGACAGCGCCTACTCGAGAAAGGTGCCTTCGACCTGGAAGAGACGGTAAAGCTAGCCACCTCCCTAGAAGTAACGTTCCAAAGCCTCAACGCGTTCCCATCTGATCACGCGACCCCCTCATGGACCCCCAACCAGAGAGTACCACAGGCCTGTGCTGCGCGGCTGCCCGCCCAACCCGGGGGGGCTACCCTGCTATTTCTGCGGCTAGCACCAGCACCCCAGGCAGCGATGCCCGGCCTGGAACGCGAACTGCACCGACTGCGGCAAAAAGGGACACTTCGCCAAAGTTTGCCTGGCCAGGTCCAAATCCTCAAAATCACGGGCCCGACTCTCAGACTCACAGGCCATCAGACCCCGCAGTGTGGCTGCGTGCCTGCCGGCTCCGCCCCCTCCGGGCACGTCATTTGCTTCGGGTTGTCCGTGGGGGCAGCCATCTTCAAGCCCGCACAACATGTGTGACTCACGGGGGCTGCCATCTTGGCCATCGTCTCCCACATGGCCCGCCACGTGCGACTCATGGGGGCCGCCTTCTTGGACGCCATCTTCCTCGCCACCCGACACGTGCGACCGACGGGGGCTCCCATCTTGGCCGCCATCTACAACGCCGCCTGACACGTGCGACCGATTGGGGGAGGGCAGCCATCTTGGGCCCACCCCAGCACCTCCGACCACGCCAGCTACCCGCAACTCGGCACGGTCACCCTTGACCAGTCACAACCAAAACACCTCTGGAGCTCCATGATGACCGTCCGGGTCAATGGACACGAAACGCCTTGCCTGTTCGACTCCGGGAGCACGAAGAGCTCCATTCACCTGGTGAGGCGCTACTCGCTCCCAATCTTCCCTGCACGTCAAACCATCTCCCTTGCTTCTGGGTCGCACTCGGTGCAGATCCGGGGGTACACTGCCGCAACCCTTGCAATACAGGGCACCGAGTACGCTGATTTTAAACTATATGTACTCCCCGACCACTGCGTTCCTCTCCTGTTGGGACTGGACTTCCAGTGCAACCTCAGGAGCCTAACCCTGAAGTTCGGCGGGCCCCTACCCCCACTCACCGTATGTAGCCTCGCGACCCTGAAGGTCGACCCTCCCCCACTTTCGCAAATCTCACCGCCAACTGTAAGCCAGTCGCCACCAGAAGCAGGCGGTACAGCATCCGGGACAGGACTTTTATCAGGTCCGAGGTCCAGCGACTCTTGCGGGAGGGGATCATCGAGGTCAGCAATTGCCCCTGGAGAGCTCAGGTGGTGGTCGTCAGGGCCGTGGAAAAGACCCGGATGGTTGTAGACTACAGCCAGACCATAAACCAGTACACGCAACTCGATGCGTATCACCCTTCCCCGGATCGCAGACATGGTTAACCAGATTGCACACTACCAGGTGTTCTCCATGGTGGATCTGAAGTCTGCATACCACCAGCACCCAATCCGCCCGGAGGACCGCCACTACAAGGCCTTTGAGGCAGACGGCCACCTCTTCCACTTCCTCCGGGTCCCCTTCGGCGTCACAGACGGGGTCTCAGTCTTCCAAAGAACAATGGACCGAATGGTGGACCAGTACGGGCTGCGGGCCTGTAGCGCACAAAGACTCCGTGAGACGAATAGAGTGAAGTCGATGAGGCTTTATTAAGCGTGTCTGTTCCCCCGCAGCTCGATAGTAGAATGGCCTGTGGGGGAGGACTCCGGCTTCTTATACTCCGCCTTCAGGGCGGAGCTAGAGGTCAACGGCCAACCAGGACCCGGGATCTGTCAGCCAATGACATTAGGGCTTCCAGTCCCACATGACCCCCAATACATACTACCACATTCACCCCTTGTCAAAAATGAACCCGGCGGGGTGATGCTTCGTATGGTGGTAAGGGTTTACAGGGCTGGTCGTGGGAGGAAAACATTCACATGGCAATACAGTATTGTACAATTTTGTCCTGTTTCAACTATTTACAGAAGGTATCGGGAGAAAAGCAAAATGTTCTTGTGAAAAGTCCATATATTGATTTAGATCGACGCCACGAGTCGGTCGGGCGGTCTGGTCGTCCGTGCCGATCGCCTCGGCCCCGGTGGTGGTGGTGGTGCTTGTACCGGTGTTGTCGTCTCCGGGAGCCTTACGGTTTCAGCTTGGGCTTTATTCTTGGTCGGGCCTGAGGGGAGGGGAACCGATCCTCCTGGGAAGGGGGCGGTCGCAGGGTGCGGCGGTGGCAGGAAGGGGGGGGGGGTTGGGTGAATGGTGTCGGGGGGGTGTGTGTGTTGCCGGCGGGCGGCAGATCCCGCAGGGAGACCGTGTCCTGTCGGCCGTCGGGGTACTCCACGTAAGCGTACTGCGGGTTCGCGTGGAGGAGGTGAACCCTTTCGACCAACGGGTCCGCCTTATGTACCCGCGCATGCTTTCGGAGCAAGATGGGTCCTGGGGCTGCCAGCCAGGTCGGCAGTGATGTTCCAGAGGAGGGCCTCCTAGGGAAGACAAGGAGACGCTCATGAGGCGTTTGATTAGTGCTCGTACATAATAGCGACCGGATGGAGTGGAGAGCGTCCGGGAGGACCTCCTGACTGTGGCCGCGGTCATGTCAGAGCAGGGAATGGCGAATGGGAAGCGGGAGAATTCGTCCACCACATTAAGAAAGTATGTGTTGCGGTCGGTGGAGGGGAGGGGCCCTTTGAAATCCAGACTAAGGCGTTCAAAGGGGCGGGAAGCCTTAATCAGGTGCGCACCATCCGGCCTGAAAAAATGCGGTTTGCATTCCGCGCAGATGTGGCAGTCCCTTGTGACTGTACGGACCTCCTCTAAAGAGTATGGGAGATTGCGGGACTTGATAAAGTGGAAAAACCGAGTGACCCCCGGGTGGCAGAGGTCCTCGTGGAGGGTTTGGAGGCGGTTAATTTGTGCGTTGGCACATGTGCCGCGGGATAGGGCATCGGACGGCTCGTTCAGCTTTCCGGGACGATACAAAATCTCATAGTTGAAGGTGGAGAGCTCGATCCTCCACCTTAAGATCTTGTCGTTTTTGATTTTGCCCCGCAGTGCATTATCGAACATGAAGGCTACCGACCGTTGGTCAGTGAGGAGAGTGAATCTCCTGCCGGCCAGGTAATGCCTCCAATGTCGCACAGCTTCCACTATGGCTTGGGCTTCCTTTTCTACTGAAGAGTGGCGGATTTCTGAAGCGTGGAGGGTTCGGGAGAAAAAGGCCACGGGTCTGCCCGCTTGGTTAAGGGTGGCCGCTAGACCTACGTCGGAGGCGTCGCTCTCGACCTGGAAGGGGAGGGACTCGTCGATGGCGCGCATCGTGGCCTTTGCGATATCCGCTTTGATGCGGCTGAAGGCCTGGCAAGCCTCTGTCGACAGAGGGAAGGTCGTGGTCTGTATTAGGGGGCGGGCCTTGTCTGCGTACTGGGGAACTCACTGGGCGTAGTATGAAAAAAACCCCAAGCAGCGTTTCAGGGCTTTTGGGCAGTGCGGGAGGGGGAATTCCATGAGGGCGCGCATACGTTCGGGGTCGGGGCCTATTATCCCATTGCGCACTACGTAGCCCAGAATGGCTAGCCGATTGGTGCTAAAAACGCACTTGTCCTCGTTGTACGTGAGGTTCAAGGCTTTGGCGGTCTGGAGGAATTTTTGGAGGTTGGCGTCGTGGTCCTGCTGGTCGTGGCCGCAGATGGTTACATTGTCGAGATACGGGAACGTGGCCCGCAACCCATGTTGATCAACCATTCGGTCCATCTCCCGTTGGAAGACCGAGACTCCGTTTGTGACGCCAAATGGGACCCTTAGGAAATGGTATAATCGCCCGTCTGCCTCGAAGGCTGTGTACTTGCGGTCACTTGGGCGGATGGGGAGCTGATGGTAGGCGGACTTGAGGTCCACGGTGGAGAAGACTTTATATTGGGCAATCCGATTGACCATGTCGGATATGCGGGGGAGAGGGTACGCGTCTAGTTGTGTGTACCTGTTGATGGTCTGGCTATAGTCAATGACCATCCTTTGTTTCTCCCCTGTCTTCACTACTACCACCTGCGCTCTCCAGGGACTATTGCTGGCCTGGATTATGCCTTCCTTTAGTAGCCGCTGGAATTCGGACCGAATGAAGGTCCGGTCCTGGGCGCTGTACCGTCTGCTCCTAGTGGCGACGGGTTTGCAATCCGGGGTGAGGTTCGCAAACAAGGACGGGGGTTGCACCTTGAGGGTTGCGAGGCCACAGATAGTGAGTGGGGGTATTGGGCCGCCGAATTTGAACGTAAGGCTCTGTAGATTGCATTGGAAATCTAATCCCAGTAAGGTGGGGGCGCAGAGTTGGGGAAGGACGTTTAGTTAGTTTAGTTTTTGAACTCCCTCCCCTGCACCGTTAGGGTAACTATGCAGAATCCTTGGATCTGTACGGAGTGGGATCCTGCAGCAAGGGAAATCTTTTGTGCGCTGGGATAGGTGGTCAAGGAACAGCGTCTTACCGTGTCGGGGTGGGTAAAGCTCTCCGTGCTCCCGGAGTCGACTAGGCATGGTGTCTCGTGGCCGTTTATTAGCACCGTTGTCGTCGTCGTCTGGAGTGTCCGGGGCCGAGCTTGATCGAGCGTAATTGAAGCGAGACGTGGTTGTAGTAGTGGAGTGGGGTCCGTTGTTGCCGTCCAAGATGGCGTCGGGGATGAACAAAATGGCTGCCCCCATACATCGCACATGGCTGGGGGGTCACAAGATGGCGGCGGGGGTGGACAAAATGGCCGACCCCACGCGTCGTACAGGTCTGGGGTGGTCCAAGATGGCGGCGCCCTTCCTCCCCTCGTGGTGGCCGGGACCCAAAATGGCGGCGTCTGCGGGTCGCACATGGGGCGCTGGGGGGTTGGGGAGCGTTAGGACCGCGCGGGGCTCCCTCATCTCTGGGGACAGCGGTGGTCGGGACCCAAGTTGGTCGCGCCGGCGGGTCAGACGTGGGGCGCGGGGTGGGGGGTTTGAGGGGCGTTAGAGACGCGCAGAACTCCCTCTTCTCCGGGGAGAGTGGTGGTCGGGACCCAAAGTGGAAGCGCCGGCGGGTCATACGTGGGGACGGGGGGGGGGGTGTTGGGGAGCGTAAGCGGCGTGCAGGGCTCCCTGTTCTTCCGGGACCGCGGTGGTCAGGACCCAGAGCGGCTGCGCCTGCGGGTCGTACATGGGGCGCTGGGGGGGGTTGGGGAGCGTAAACGGCTTGCAGGTCTCCATGTTCTCCTGGGACAGCGGCGACCTCGCGGGACCGGCACACAACCGCGAAATGGCCCTTTTTCCCGCAGCTCTTGCAGATTGCTGCGCGCGCCGGGCAGCGCTGCCGGGGGTGTTTCGCCTGGCCGCAGAAATAGCAGCGGGCGCCATCGGTGCGACTTGGCGTTTGGACCGCGCAAGCCTGTGGGGTGTCCGGGGGGGGGGGGGGTGGGTTTGTCGCGACGGGTACGTACGGAGCCCAATGGGCTGTCGTGCGGTCGGGGCCGTAGGTGCGGGTATTACGCGCGGCCACGTCTAGGGAGGCTGCTAGGGCTCGGGCCTCTGAGAGTCCTAGCGACTCTCTTTCTAGAAGTCTTTGGCGGATTTGGGAGGAATTCATACCTGCCACAAAAGCATCGCGCATTAACATGTCCGTGTGTTCATTTGCGTTCACCGAAGGGCAGCTGCAGGCTCGTCCCAAAATCAGCAGCGCGGCGTAGAATTCGTCCATCGATTCTCCGGGACCTTGCCGTCTCGTCGCGAGCTGGTAGCGAGCGTAGATTTCGTTAACTGGGCGGACATAGAGACTTTTCAGTGCTGCGAACGCCGTCTGGAAATCCTCCGCGTCTTCGATGAGGGAGAAAATCTCCGTGCTCATCCTCGAGTGCAGGACCTGTAGTTTTTGGTCTTCTGTGACCCGGCCGGTGGCCGTTCTGAGGTAGGCCTCGAAACAAGTCTGCCAGTGCTTGAAGGCTGCTGCCGCGTTCGCTGCGTGGGGGCTGATCCTCAGGCATTCCGGAATGATCCTGAGCTCCATAGTCCTTTTTAGGCACGCTTAATAAATTGTAGCGCACAAAGACTCCGTGAGACGAATAGAGTGAAGTCGATGAGGCTTTATTAAGCGTGTCTGTTCCCCCGCAGCTCAATAGTAGAATGGCCTGCGGGGGAGGACTCCGGCTTCTTATACTCCGCCTTCAGGGCGGAGCTAGAGGTCAACGGCCAACCAGGACCCGGGATCTGTCAGCCAATGACATTAGGGCTTCCAGTCCCACATGACCCCCAATACATACTACCACAGGGCCCATTTCCGTACTTGGACAACGTCACCATCTGCGGCCACGATCGTCAGGGCCACGACGCCAACCTGCAGAAATTTCTCCAAACCGCCCAAACCCTCAACCTCACTTATAACAAGGGAAAGGCGTTTTCCACAAAACCACACTAGTCATCCTTCGGCTATGTCGTGGAACACAGAGTTCTAGGACCCGACCCCGACTGTGTGCGCCCCCTCCTGCAATTCCCCCTCCCCCACTGCCCCAAGGCCCTGAAAAGGTGTCTCGGCTTCTTTTCCTATTATGCCCAGTGGGTCCCCAACTATGCAGACAAAGCCCGCCCACTGATGAAGGCCACCATCTTCCCACTGGCGGCTGAGGCCCGCCAGGCCTTCAGCCGCATCAAGGCAGATATTGCCAAAGCTGTGATGCGCGCGGTGGACGAGTCCGTCCCCTTCCAGGTAGAGAGCGACGTGTCAGAAGTCGCCCTCGCCGCCACCCTTAACCAGGACAGTAGCATTTTTTTCCCGTACTCAACGCCTCCGAAATTCGACACTCCTCGGTCAAAAAAGCCCAAGCCATCGTGGAAGCTGTGCGGCACTGGAGGCACTACCTCGCTGTTAGGAGGTTTACCCTCGTCACTGACCAACGGTCAGTAGCCTTCACGTTTGATAATACACAGCGGGGCAAGATCAAGAACGATAAGATCTTGAGGTGGAGGATCGAACTCTCCACCTATAATTACGATATAGTGTATCAGCGTGGGAAGCTCAACGAGCCCCCAGGTGCCCTGTCCCACGGCACGTGCGCCAGCGCACAAGTTGACCGTCTCCGGGCTATCCAGGATGACTTCTGCCACCCGGGGTTCACCCGGCTTCTCCACTATATCAAGGCCTGCAACCTGCCCTACTCCACCGAGGAGGTCAGGACCATGACCCGGGACTGCCAAATCTGTGCGGAGTGTAAGCCGCACTTGTATCGACCGGATAAAGCCCACCTGGTGAAAGCATCCCGGCCCTTTGAGCGCCTCAGTATCAACTTCAAAGGGCCCCCCCTCTCTACCAATCGCAACACGTATTTCCTCAACGTCGTTGACAAGTTCTCCCGCTTCCCCTTTGCAATCCCTTGCCCCGACATGACCGTGGCCACTGTCATTAAGGCCCTGCATAATGTCTTCACCCTGTTCGGTTTCCCCACGTACGTCCACAGTGACCGGGGCTCGTCGTTCATGAGCGATGAACTGCGGCAGTACCTGCTCGGTAAGGGCATCGCCTCGAGCAGGACTACCAGTTATAACCCCTGGGGAAACGGACAGGTGGAGAGGGATAACGCGACGGTCTGGAAGGTCGTCCTCCTGGCCCTACAGTCTAGGAATCTCCCAGTTTCCCACTGGCAAGAGGTCTTCCCCGACGCACTCCACTCCATTAGGTCCCTCCTTTGCACGGCTACGAACGAGACCCGTCATGACCGCCTGTTTGTTTCCCCCAGGAAATCCACCTCCGGGGTGTCGCTTCCGTCCTGGCTGAAGACACTGGGGCCAGTCCTGCTCCGCAAACACTTCAGGAGCCATAAGTCCGACCCCCTGGTCGAGAGGGTCTAGCTCCTTCACACCAACCCCCAGTACACCTACATAGAACACCCCGACGGCCGACAGGATACGGTCTCCCTCCGGGACCTGGCACCCGCAGGTTCCACCACCACCGCCACCCCAGCTTACCCCCCTAACCTATGCCGACCAGCGCCCCGCCCCTACATGGCACCCGCACCCCCTCCTGCCCCCCTCCCCCCTTCACTGACCCACAGGAACGAAGCTCCAGAAGACACGCTCCCGGAGTCCACGTCTGTGCCCGCACCAGTATTTCACTACCCATGCCCGCACGGATGAGTTTGACACCCGGGCGAGCTGCGATACCAGAGCTTTGGCGATCACAGCGCATGATCAGGGCGCCGGACAGGCTGAACCTGTGAACCCTTCACCCCCGCCAGACTTCAATTTTTTAACAGGGGGTGAATGTGGTGAACGTATTGTATTAACCATTCACCATGTATTTCACTGCATCATGCTGTTGCCCATGTGGGCTCCACCTATGGACCATTGTACGATATTACATGGAATGTATCATGTAGTGCCCTTGTGGGCTCCGCCCCTGGCTCCAGCCTTTGAGGGGAGATATAAAGAGCAGCAGCCCTGTAGGCGGCTCTCACTATCAGAGCAGTCGCAGGCAGGCACAGTTCTAGTCGATTAAAGCCACAGTTTACATCTACTCTCTGTTTCGTGTGAATTGATGGTCGCATCAGACTGTTCCAGACTCCCGATCCCTGAGTTCAGGACCCCATCCCAGTCCCACTGGAGCCCAGTCACACATCCCAATGTCACCGAGTGTTATTCAGTGTCCAGGTCCTACTGTTCACATCACAGGGGTTAATGTGAAGACATTAACTGACTTCCTTTCAGCTCTCATGACCATTCTGTGTGATGTGAACCTGCTGTGTCCACTCCCTCAATGTCTCCACTTGCAGCACACACAGCACCTAAAGCAAGATAAATTCCTGATTCCCCCCTCCCCCTTTGATCACTGCTGAAATGTTCCAGCAGTCACAGCTCTTACCTGAAACAGCAGCAACAACATTGAGCAGGAGCAGGAGTAGTTTGTGTAAATTGTGTCCCTACAACAAGGAAACACAGTTACCTCCTTTACTACAACAGAGTCACTTCCTGATCAGGTTGAGTTTGCTCCGGGTGTTTATTTTGGGTTTGCATAAGTTTAATCCCCTCGGTAGTATGATTTCTATTTATAAAGGACAGGTTGGGTGAACCAGGATCACAAACCCCAGAGATGGAAGAAACTCTCTCCAGGGTCTCAGAGGGAGACAGCGAATAAAGAGCTGAATGGTGGTGAAGATAAAGGAGAGTTGCCCCCAGATCCCCCGCCCCGGGTGAGACGCTGACAGTACCTGCAGCTCCTTTGCATCCATTTGCTCCACACAGGAATCAGCACCGACACCGTCACTGAGAGAGAGGGGAGACCCGCTGCTCAGCCTGAGCCCAGAAACATCGCCCGGAGAACGGTCCACGAGACACGAATCCGACTGAGAAACAGGAACATCGTGTTACCGTGCAATGGGTAATCATCATTCCCGGTCTCTCCGGAATGATGAGATGAGCAGGTTCCCGGGAGCAGCCTCTCAGATTTCTGTTTCACTCAAATCCCTTACCCCAGCTTTTCCTGACAGAGGCGGGATCATTAATCTCACATCTCTCCCACCCGCCCGCGAATCAGTCTGACAATGGGACAGTCCGAGCCCCAACCACACTCACATTTCACAAACCACATCCTGCAACCCAGGAAAGAACTTTTCAGAGTTAAACCCCATGTTGTGTTATACATAAACCCAGAGTCTGGTTCCTGTATTAAAGGGGTTCAGACAGATAAACCCAGAGTCTGGTTCCTGTATTAAAGGGGTTCAGACAGATAAACCCGGAGTCTGGTTCCTGTATTAAAGGGGTTCAGACAGATAAAACCGGAGTCTGGTTCCTGTATTAAAGGGGTTCAGACAGATAACCCCAGAGTCTGGTTCCTGTATTAAAGGGGTTCAGACAGATAAACCCGGAGTCTGGTTCCTGTATTAAAGGGGTTCAGACAGATAAACCCAGAGTCTGGTTCCTGTATTAAAGGGGTTCAGACAGATAAACCCGGAGTCTGGTTCCTGTATTAAAGGGGTTCAGACAGATAAACCCAGAGTCTGGTTCCTGTATTAAAGGGGTTCAGACAGATAAACCCAGAGTCTGGTTCCTGTATTAAAGGGGTTCAGACAGATAAACCCAGAGTCTGGTTCCTGTATTAAAGGGGTTCAGACAGATAAACCCAGAGTCTGGTTCCTGTATTAAAGGGGTTCAGACAGATAAACCCAGAGTCTGGTTCCTGTATTAAAGGGATTCAGACAGATAAACCCGAGTCTGGTTTCTGTATTAAAGGGGTTCAGACAGATAAACCCGGAGTCTGGTTCCTGTATTAAAGGGGTTCAGACAGATAAACCCGAGTCTGGTTCCTGTATTAAAGGGGTTCAGACAGATAAACCCGGAGTCTGGTTCCTGTATTAAAGGGGTTCAGACAGATAAACCCGGAGCCTGGTTCCTGTATTAAAGGGGTTCAGACAGATAAACCCGGAGTCGGGTTCCTGTATTAAAGGGGTTCAGACAGATAAACCCAGAGTCTGGTTCCTGTATTAAAGGGGTTCAGACAGATAAACCCAGAGTCTGGTTCCTGTATTAAAGGGGTTCAGACAGATAAACTCAGAGCCTGGTTCCTGTATTAAAGGGGTTCAGACAGATAAACTCAGAGTCTGGTTCCTGTACTAAAGGGGTTCAGACAGATAAACCCAGAGTCTGGTTCCTGTATTAAAGGGGTTCAGACAGATAAACCCAGAGTCTGGTTCCTGTATTAAAGGGGTTCAGACAGATAAACCCAGAGCCTGGTTCCTGTATTAAAGGGGTTCAGACAGATAAACCCAGAGTCTGGCTCCTGTATTAAAGGGGTTCAGACAGATAAACCCGGAGTCTGGTTCCTGTATTAAAGGGGTTCAGACAGATAAACCCAGAGTCTGGTTCCTGTACTAAAGGGGTTCAGACAGATAAACTCAGAGCCTGGTTCCTGTATTAAAGGGGTTCAGACAGATAAACCCGGAGTCTGGTTCCTGTATTAAAGGGGTTCAGACAGATAAACCCAGAGTCTGGTTCCTGTATTAAAGGGGTTCAGACAGATAAACCCGGAGTCTGGTTCCTGTACTAAAGGGGTTCAGACAGATAAACCCGGAGTCTGGTTCCTGTATTAAAGGGGTTCAGACAGATAAACCCAGAGTCGGGTTCCTGTATGAAAGGGGTTCAGACAGATAAACCCAGAGTCGGGTTCCTGTATTAAAGGGGATCAGACAGATAAACCCGGAGTCTGGTTCCTGTATTAAAGGGGTTCAGACAGATAAACCCGGAGTCTGGTTCCTGTATTAAAGGGATTCAGACAGATAAACCCGGAGTCTGGTTCCTGTATTAAAGGGGTTCAGACAGATAAACCCGGAGTCTGGTTCCTGTGTTAAAGGGGTTCAGACAGATAAACTCAGAGTCTGGTTCCTGTATTAAAGGGGTTCAGACAGATAAACCCAGAGTCTGGTTCCTGTACTAAAGGGGTTCAGACAGATAAACTCAGAGCCTGGTTCCTGTATTAAAGGGGTTCAGACAGATAAACCCGGAGTCTGGTTCCTGTATTAAAGGGGTTCAGACAGATAAACCCAGAGTCTGGTTCCTGTATTAAAGGGGTTCAGACAGATAAACCCGGAGTCTGGTTCCTGTATTAAAGGGGTTCAGACAGATAAACCCGGAGTCTGGTTCCTGTATTAAAGGGGTTCAGACAGATAAACTCAGAGTCTGGTTCCTGTATTAAAGGGGTTCAGACAGATAAACCCAGAGTCTGGTTCCTGTATTAAAGGGGTTCAGACAGATAAACTCAGAGCCTGGTTCCTGTATTAAAGGGGTTCAGACAGATAAACCCGGAGTCTGGTTCCTGTATTAAAGGGGTTCAGACAGATAAACCCAGAGTCTGGTTCCTGTACTAAAGGGGTTCAGACAGATAAACCCAGAGTCTGGTTCCTGTATTAAAGGGGTTCAGACAGATAAACCCAGAGTCTGGTTCCTGTATTAAAGGGGTTCAGACAGATAAACCCGGAGTCTGGTTCCTGTATTAAAGGGGTTCAGACAGATAAACCCAGAGTCTGGTTCCTGTACTAAAGGGGTTCAGACAGATAAACCCAGAGTCTGGTTCCTGTATTAAAGGGGTTCAGACAGATAAACTCAGAGTCTGGTTCCTGTATTAAAGGGGTTCAGACAGATAAACCCGGAGTCTGGTTCCTGTATTAAAGGGGTTCAGACAGATAAACCCGAGTCTGGTTCCTGTATTAAAGGGGTTCAGACAGATAAACCCAGAGTTTGGTTCCTGTATTAAAGGGGTTCAGACAGATAAACTCAGAGTCTGGTTCCTGTATTAAAGGGGTTCAGACAGATAAACCCAGAGTCTGGTTCCTGTATTAAAGGGGTTCAGACAGATAAACCCGGAGTCTGGTTCCTGTATTAAAGGGGTTCAGACAGATAAACCCGAGCCTGGTTCCTGTATTAAAGGGGTTCAGACAGATAAACCCGGAGTCTGGTTCCTGTATTAAAGGGGTTCAGACAGATAAACTCAGAGTCTGGTTCCTGTATTAAAGGGGTTCAGACAGATAAACCCGGAGTCTGGTTCCTGTATTAAAGGGGTTCAGACAGATAAACCCGGAGTCTGGTTCCTGTATTAAAGGGGTTCAGACAGATAAACCCGGAGTCTGGTTCCTGTATTAAAGGGGTTCAGACAGATAAACCCGGAGTCTGGTTCCTGTATTAAAGGGGTTCAGACAGATAAACCCTGAGTCTGGTTCCTGTATTAAAGGGGTTCAGACAGATAAACCCAGAGTCTGGTTCCTGTATTAAAGGGATTCAGACAGATAAACCCAGAGTCTGGTTCCTGTATTAAAGGGGTTCAGACAGATAAACCCAGAGTCTGGTTCCTGTATTAAAGGGATTCAGACAGATAAACTCAGATTCTGGTTCCTGTATTAAAGGGATTCAGACAGATAAACCCGGAGTCTGGTTCCTGTATTAAAGGGGTTCAGACAGATAAACCCGGAGTCTGGTTCCTGTATTAAAGGGGTTCAGACAGATAAACCCAGAGTCTGGTTCCTGTATTAAAGGGATTCAGACAGATAAACTCAGAGTCTGGTTCCTGTATTAAAGGGGTTCAGACAGATAAACCCAGAGTCTGGTTCCTGTATTAAAGGGGTTCAGACAGATAAACCCAGAGTTTGGTTCCTGTATTAAAGGGGTTCAGACAGATAAACCCGGAGTCTGGTTCCTGTATTAAAGGGGTTCAGACAGATAAACTCAGAGTCTGGTTCCTGTATTAAAGGGGTTCAGACAGATAAACCCGGAGTCTGGTTCCTGTATTAAAGGGGTTCAGACAGATAAACCCGGAGTCTGGTTCCTGTATTAAAGGGGTTCAGACAGATAAACCCAGAGTCTGGTTCCTGTATTAAAGGGGTTCAGACAGATAAACCCGGAGTCTGGTTCCTGTATTAAAGGGGTTCAGACAGATAAACCCAGAGTCTGGTTCCTGTATTAAAGGGGTTCAGACAGATAAACCCGGAGTCTGGTTCCTGTATTAAAGGGGTTCAGACAGATAAACCCAGAGTCTGGTTCCTGTATTAAAGGGGTTCAGACAGATAAACCCAGAGTCTGGTTCCTGTATTAAAGGGGTTCAGACAGATAAACCCAGAGTCTGGTTCCTGTATTAAAGGGGTTCAGACAGATAAACCCAGAGTCTGGTTCCTGTATTAAAGGGATTCAGACAGATAAACCCAGAGTCTGGTTCCTGTATTAAAGGGGTTCAGACAGATAAACCCAGAGTCTGGTTCCTGTATTAAAGGGATTCAGACAGATAAACCCAGATTCTGGTTCCTGTATTAAAGGGATTCAGACAGATAAACTCAGAGTCTGGTTCCTGTATTAAAGGGGTTCAGACAGATAAACTCAGAGTCTGGTTCCTGTATTAAAGGGGTTCTGACAGATAAACCCAGAGTCTGGTTCCTGTATTAAAGGGGTTCAGACAGATAAACCCAGAGTCTGGTTCCTGTATTAAAGGGATTCAGACAGATAAACCCAGATTCTGGTTCCTGTATTAAAGGGATTCAGACAGATAAACCCGGAGTCTGGTTCCTGTATTAAAGGGGTTCAGACAGATAAACCCGGGTCTGGTTCCTGTATTAAAGGGGTTCAGACAGATAAACCCAGAGTCTGGCTCCTGTATTAAAGGGGTTCAGACAGATAAACCCAGAGTCTGGTTCCTGTATTAAAGGGGTTCAGACAGATAAACCCGGAGTCTGGTTCCTGTATTAAAGGGGTTCAGACAGATAAACCCAGAGTCTGGCTCCTGTATTAAAGGGGTTCAGACAGATAAACCCAGAGTCTGGTTCCTGTATTAAAGGGATTCAGACAGATAAACCCAGAGTCTGGTTCCTGTATTAAAGGGATTCAGGCAGATAAACCCAGAGTCTGGTTCCTGTATTAAAGGGATTCAGGCAGATAAACCCAGAGTCTGGTTCCTGTATTAAAGGGGTTCAGACAGATAAACCCAGAGTCCGGTTCGTGGATTAAAGGGGTTCAGACAGATAAACCCGGAGTCTGGTTCCTGTATTAAAGGGGTTCAGACAGATAAACCCAGAGTCTGGTTCCTGCATTGAAGGAATGTAAATTGTTCTGAGGAAGTGTCACACCCGAATTGAAATGTGAACTCTGTTTCTCTTGGCACAGATGTTGACATTTGTTATTGTCTTGTGACCTGCTGAGAATGACCGTAACTTGACTTTTAATTTCACTTTTGGTTTCAGCTTCAGAAGCTGTTGATCACATGATTTTCCGGAATGCGGAGCACCCTCTGTATAATGTGCAGCAGTCTGGAAACTGAGATAAAAGTGTTGGAAAATAGATAAATTCAGACAAATTAAATGATCAGAATCTGAACTCCTCCTGACTGGACAGCAGTTTATTCGTTTCCCAAGTCTCACCCTCCCTCCCCTCTCTCAGTGAGGGTGTCGGTGCTGATCACTGTGTGGAGCGAATGGATGGAAAGGAGCTGCAGGTACTGTCAGCGTCTCACCCGGGGCGGGGGATCTGGGGGCAACTATCCTTTATCTTCACATCATTCAGCTCTTTACCCGGGGGAATGGACGGGAGGGAGCTCCAGTTATTTTCATCGGAGTGCAGCAGCGTTGGGAGGATGGAGCTGAAGGTGTGAAAAATTAGTAATGAATCTACAAATTGGGGAAGGGAGAGGGACAGTGGAAGCAGAGAGTGAGGGGAGACGGGTAGAGTGGTGGAGAGAGTGAGGGGGACGGGGAGAGTGGGGGCAGAGAGTGAGGGGAGACAGGTAGAGTGGAGGAGAGAATGAGGGGGACGGGGAGAGTGGAGGCAGAGTGAGGGGAGAGTAAGGGGAGGTGGGAAGAGTGGGGGCAGAGAGTGAGGGGAGACAGGTAGAGTGGAGGAGAGAGTGAGGGGGACGGGGAGAGTGGAGGCAGTGAGTGAGGGGAGGCGGGGAGAGTGAGGGGAGATGGGAAGAGTGGGGGCAGAGAGTGAGGGGAGACGGGGAGAGTGGGGGCAGAGAGTGAGGGGAGACGGGGAGAGTGGGGGCAGAGAGTGAGGGGAGACGGGGAGAGAGGGGGCAGAGAGTGAGGGGGGACGGGAGAGTGGGGGCAGAGAGTGAGGGGAGATGGAGATAGTGGGGGCAGAGAGTGAGGCGAGACGGGGAGAGAGGGGGCAGAGAGTGAGTGGAGATGGGCAGATGGGGGCAGAGAGTGAGGGGAGATGGGGAGAGTGAGGGGAGATGGGGAGAGTGGGGGCAGAGAGTGAGGGGAGACGGGGAGAGGGGCCAGAGAGTGAGGGGAGACGGGGAGAGTGGGGGCAGAGAGTGAGGCGAGACGGGGAGAGGGGCCAGAGAGTGAGGGGAGGTGGGGAGAATGGGGGCATAGAGTGAGGGGGACGGGGAGAGTGGGGGCAGAGAGTGAGGGGGACGGGGAGAGTGGGGGCAGAGAGTGAGGGGAGACGGGGAGAGTGGGGGGGAGAGAGTGAGGGGAGACGGGGAGAGTGGGGGCAGAGAGTGAGGGGAGATGGGGAGAGAGGGGGCAGAGAGTGAGGGGGGACGGGGAGAGTGGGGGCAGAGAGTGAGGGGAGATGGAGAGAGTGGGGGCAGAGAGTGAGGGGAGATGGGGAGAGAGAGGGCAGAGAGTGAGGGGAGATGGGCAGAGTGGGGGCAGAGAGTGAGGGGAGACGAAGAGAGTGAGGGGAGAGAGTGAGGGGAGATGGGGAGAGTGGGGGCAGAGAGTGAGGGGAGACCGAGAGAGGGGCCAGAGAGTGAGGGGAGACGGGGAGAGTGGGGGCAGAGAGTGAGGAGAGACGGGGAGAGGGGCCAGAGAGTGTGGGGAGGTGGGGAGAATGGGGGCATAGAGTGAGGGGGACGGGGAGAGTGGGGGCAGAGAGTGAGGGGGACGGGGAGAGTGGGGGCAGAGAGTGAGGGGGACGGGGTGAGTGGGGGCAGTGAGTGAGGGGGACGGGGAGAGTGAGGGCAGAGAGTGAGGGGAGACGGGAAAAGTGGGAACAGAGAGTGAGGGGAGAAGGGGAGAGTGAGGGGAGAGAGTGAGGGGAGATGGGGAGAGTGAGGAGAGAGAGTGAGGGGAGATGGAGAGAGTGGAGGCAGAGAGTGAGGGGAGACGGGGAGAGTGGCCAGAGAGTGAGGGGAGACGGAGAGAGTGGGGGCAGAGAGTGAGGGGAGGTGGGGAGAGTGGGGGCAGAGAGTGAGGGGAGACGGGGAAAGTGGGGGCAGAGAGAGAGGGGAGATGGGGAGAGTGGGGGCAGAGAGTGATGGGAGACGGGGTGAGTGGGGGCAGAGAGTGAGGGGAGACGGGGAGAGTGGGGGCAGAGAGAGAGGGGAGACGGGGAGAGTGGGGGCAGAGAGTGAGGGGAGACGGGGAGAGTGGGGGCAGAGAGTGAGGTGAGACGGGCAGAGTGGAGGGAGATGGGAAGAGTGGGGGCAGAAAGTGAGGGGGACGGGGAGAGTGGGGGCAGAGAGTGAGGGGAGACGGGGAGAGGGGCCAGAGAGTGAGGGGAGATGGGGAGAGGGGCCAGAGAGTGAGGGGAGATGGAGAGAGTGGGGGCAGAGAGCGAGGGGAGGTGGGGAGAGTGGGGGCAGAGAGTGAGGGGGACGGGGTGAGTGGGGGCAGTGAGTGAGGGGGACGGGGAGAGTGAGGGCAGAGAGTGAGGGGAGACGGGAAGAGTGGGGGCAGAGAGTGAGGGGAGACGGGGAGAGTGAGGGGAGAGAGTGAGGGGAGATGGGGAGAGTGAGGGGAGAGAGTGAGGGGAGATGGGGAGAGTGGAGGCAGAGAGTGAGGGGAGATGGAGAGAGTGGGGGCAGAGAGTGAGTGGAGATGGGGAGAGTGGCCAGAGAGTGAGGGGAGACGGGGAGAGTGCGGGCAGAGAGTGAGGGGAGACGGAGAGAGTGGGGGCAGAGAGTGAGGGGAGGTGGGGAGAGTGGGGGCAGGGAGTGAGGGGAGACGGGGAGAGTGGGGGCAGAGAGAGAGGGGAGATGGGGAGAGTGGGGGCAGAGAGTGAGGGGAGACGGGGTGAGTGGGGGCAGAGAGTGAGGGGAGACGGGGAGAGTGGGGGCAGAGAGAGAGGGGAGATGGGGAGAGTGGGGGCAGAGAGTGAGTGGAGACGGGGAGAGTGGGGGCAGAGAGTGAGGGGAGATGGAGATAGTGGGGGCAGAGAGTGAGGCGAGACGGGGAGAGAGGGGGCAGAGAGTGAGTGGAGATGGGCAGATGGGGGCAGAGAGTGAGGGGAGATGGGGAGAGTGAGGGGAGAGAGTAAGGGGAGATGGGGAGAGTGGGGGCAGAGAGTGAGGGGAGACGGGGAGAGGGGCCAGAGAGTGAGGGGAGACGGGGAGAGTGGGGGCAGAGAGTGAGGCGAGACGGGGAGAGGGGCCAGAGAGTGAGGGGAGGTGGGGAGAATGGGGGCATAGAGTGAGGGGGACGGGGAGAGTGGGATAAGAGAGTGAGGGGGACGGGGAGAGTGGGGGCAGAGAGTGAGGGGAGACGGGGAGAGTGGGGGGAGAGAGTGAGGGGAGACGGGGAGAGTGGGGACAGAGAGTGAGCGGAGATGGGGAGAGAGGGGGCAGAGAGTGAGGGGGG
Organism: Scyliorhinus torazame; assembly: GCF_047496885.1. NCBI lineage: Eukaryota > Metazoa > Chordata > Chondrichthyes > Carcharhiniformes > Scyliorhinidae > Scyliorhinus > Scyliorhinus torazame. The sequence goes on from NC_092718.1 coordinate 84,142,611, forward strand.
ATGGGGAGAGTGGGGGCAGAGAGTGAGTGGAGACGGGGAGAGTGGGGGCAGAGAGTGAGGGGAGATGGAGATAGTGGGGGCAGAGAGTGAGGCGAGACGGGGAGAGAGGGGGCAGAGAGTGAGTGGAGATGGGCAGATGGGGGCAGAGAGTGAGGGGAGATGGGGAGAGTGAGGGGAGAGAGTAAGGGGAGATGGGGAGAGTGGGGGCAGAGAGTGAGGGGAGACGGGGAGAGGGGCCAGAGAGTGAGGGGAGACGGGGAGAGTGGGGGCAGAGAGTGAGGCGAGACGGGGAGAGGGGCCAGAGAGTGAGGGGAGGTGGGGAGAATGGGGGCATAGAGTGAGGGGGACGGGGAGAGTGGGGGCAGAGAGTGAGGGGGACGGGGAGAGTGGGGGCAGAGAGTGAGGGGAGACGGGGAGAGTGGGGGGAGAGAGTGAGGGGAGACGGGGAGAGTGGGGACAGAGAGTGAGCGGAGATGGGGAGAGAGGGGGCAGAGAGTGAGGGGGGATGGGGAGAGTGGGGGCAGAGAGTGAGGGGAGATGGGCAGAGTGGGGGCAGAGAGTGAGGGGAGATGGGGAGAGAGGGGGCAGAGAGTGAGGGGAGATGGGCAGAGTGGGGGCAGAGAGTGAGGGGAGACAGGGAGAGTGAGGGGAGAGAGTGAGGGGAGATGGGGAGAGTGGGGGCAGAGAGTGAGGGGAGACCGGGAGAGGGGCCAGAGAGTGAGGGGAGACGGGGAGAGTGGGGGCAGAGAGTGAGGCGAGACGGGGAGAGGGGCCAGAGATTGTGGGGAGGTGGGGAGAATGGGGGCATAGAGTGAGGGGGACGGGGAGAGTGGGGGCAGAGAGTGAGGGGGACGGGGAGAGTGGGGGCAGAGAGTGAGGGGAGACGGGGAGAGTGGGGGCAGAGAGTGAGGGGAGACGGAGAGAGTGAGGGGAGAGAGTGAGGGGAGACGGGGAGAGTGGGGGCAGAGAGTGAGGGGAGACGGGGAGAGTGAGGGGAGAGAGTGAGGGGAGATGGGGAGAGTGGAGGCAGAGAGTGAGGGGAGACGGGGAGAGTGGAGGCAGAGAGTGAGGGGAGACGGGGAGAGTGAGGGCAGAGAGTGAGGGGAGACGGAGACAGTGGGGGCAGAGAGGCAGGGGAGGTGGGGAGAGTGGGGGCAGAGAGTGAGGGGGACGGGGAGAGTGGGGGCAGAGAGTGAGGGGGACGTGGAGAGTGAGGGTAGAGAGTGAGGGGAGACGGGAAGAATGGGGGCAGAGAGTGAGGGGAGACGGGGAGAGTGAGGGGAGAGAGTGAGGGGAGATGGGGAGAGTGAGGGGAGAGAGTGAGGGGAGTTGGAGAGAGTGGGGGCAGAGAGTGAGGGGAGGTGGGGAGAGTGGGGGCAGAGAGTGAGGGGAGACGGGGAGAGTGGGGGCAGGGAGAGAGGGGAGACGGGGAGAGTGGGGGCAGAGAGTGAGGGGAGACGGGGTGAGTGGGGGCAGAGAGTGAGGGGAGACGGGGAGAGTGGGGGCAGAGAGAGAGGGGAGACGGGGAGAGTGGGGGCAGAGAGTGAGGGGAGACGGGGAGAGTGGGGTCAGAGAGTGAGGGGAGACAGAGAGAGTGGGGGCAGAGAGTGAGGGGGGACTGGGAGAGTGGGGGCAGAGTGAGGGGAGACAGAGAGCGTGAGGGGAGAGAGTGAGGGGAGACGGGGAGAGTTGGGGCAGAGAGTGAGGGGAGATGGGCGAGTGGGGGCAGAGAGTGAGGGGAGATGGGGAGAGTGGAGGCAGAGAGTGAGGGGAGATGGAGAGAGTGGGGGCAGAGAGTGAGTGGAGATGAGGAGAGTGAGGGGAGAGAGTGAGGGGAGACGGGGAGAGTGGGAGCAGAGAGTGAGGGGAGACGGGGAGAGTGGGGGCAGAGATTGAGGAGAAATGGGGAGAGTGGGGGCAGAGAGTGAGGGGAGACGGGTAGAGTGGGGGCAGAGAGTGAGGGGAGACGGGGAGAGGGGGCAGAGAGTGAGGTGAGGCGGCGAGAGTGGAGGCAGAGAGTGAGGGAAGACGGGGAGAGTGGGGGCAGAGAGTGAGGGGAGACAGGGAGAGTGGGGGCAGAGAGTGAGGGGAGACGGGGAGAGTGAGGGGAGAGAGTGAGGGGAGATGGGGAGAATGGGGCAGAGAGAGAGGGGAGACGGGGAGAGTGGGGGCAGAGAGTGAGAGGAGACAGGGAGAGTGGGGGCAGAGAGTGAGGGGAGACGGGGAGAGTGAGGGGCAGAGAGTGAGAGGAGACAGGGAGAGTGGGGGCAGAGAGTCAGGGGAGGTGGGGAGAGTGGGGGCAGAGAGTGAGGGGGACGGGGAGAGTGGGGGCAGAGAGTGAGGGGAGATGGGGAGAATGGGGGCAGAGAGTGCGGGGAGACGGGGTGAGTGGGGGCAGAGAGTGAGGGGAGACGGGGAGAGGGAGCAGAGAGTGAGGGGAGACGGGGAGAGTGGAGGCAGAGAGTGAGGGAAGACGGGGAGAGTGGGGGCAGAGAGTGAGGGGAGACGGGGAGAGTGGGGGCAGAGAGTGAGAGGAGACGGGGAGAGTGGGGGCGGAGAGTGAGGGGAGACCGGGAGAGTGGGGGCAGGGAGTGAGGGGAGACGGGGAGAGTGGGGGCAGAGAGTGAGGGGAGATGGGGAGAGTGAGGGCAGAGAGTGAGGGGAGATGGGGAGAGAGGGGGCAGAGAGTGAGGGGAGACGGGGAGAGTGGGGACAGAGAGTGAGGGGAGACGGGGAGAGTGGGGGCAGAGAGTGAGGGGACACGGGGAGAGTGAGGGGAGACGGGGAGAGTGAGGGGAGATGGGGAGAGTGGAGGCAGAGAGTGAGGGGAGATGGGGAGAGTGAGGGCAGAGAGTGAGAGGAGATGGGGAGAGTGGGGGCAAAGAGTGAGGGGAGATGGGGAGAGTGGGGGCAAAGAGTGAGGGGAGACGGGGAGAGTGAGGGGCAGAGAGTGAGGGGAGTGGGGGGAGAGTGGGGGCAGAGAGTGAGGGGGACGGGGAGAATGAAGGCAGAGAGTGAGGGGATACGGGGAGAGTCGAGGCAGAGAGTGAGGGGAGACGGGGAGAGTCGAGGCAGAGAGTGAGGGGAGAGTCGGGGCAGAGAGTGAGGGGAGACGGGGAGAGTGAGGGGCAGAGAGTGAGGGGAGTGGGGGGAGAGTGGGGGCAGAGAGTGAGGGGGACGGGGAGAGTGAAGGCAGAGAGTGAGGGGAGACGGGGAGAGTCGAGGCAGAGAGTGAGGGGAGAGTTGCGGCAGAGAGTGAGGGGAGACGGGGAGAGTGAGGGGCAGAGAGTGAGGGGAGTGGGGGGAGGGGAGAGTGGAGAGAAGGGTGACGGGGAGAGTGAGGGGGGGAGACTGGGGGGCAGGGTGTGAGGCTTCAAGGGGAGCAGGGAGGGGGCACCTAAGGAGGTAAGTGAGAGACGAAGAGTGAAAGGGTCAGAGGGGTTGAGAGGGAGAACGGGAAAGGAGGAGGGGGTCCAAGAGTGGAGTGGGTGTCAATGGAGTGAAAGAGTGGGTCGTTGGCAATCATGGAGGTGAAAGGGTGGGAAGCACAGTGCAAAAGGACAACATGGAGCGGGGTTGGGGCATTTGATGGGGGTCACCAGGAATCAGTGAATTTGCTTTTCTACTGGAGACTGTGTGTGTGTTATTCATACTCTGCTAGGGGAATAACTCCTGATTACAAACCCAGAACTCTCTGATTTGATAAAAGCAAATTACTGCGGATGCTGGAATCTGAAACAAAACAGTAAATACTGGGCAATCGTAGCAGGTCTGTGTGGTGAACCACTGTAATAGGAGATGTAAGGTAGGACCTGCACTACAGGTTCGCCGGTAGCTCCTGCCGGCTGGCTCCATCCACGGAGAACTGTATCAATATGCATGACCTCCAGTGCCCTGCCATTTCGCCAGTTGCAGCAGGAGGCCACGCATCTGACTGTAATAAAGCCACAGTTGTACCCAACTTTAGTCTTTGTGCAATTGATCGTGCATCAATTTATTACAGTCAGATTTTCCACAGAATGGATATCAGAATTAAGCCCGATCGCCTGCAGCTGGATCCGCACTCGCCCGACGCCAGGAAAGACTTTACTCACTGGCTAGCATGTTTTGAGGCCTACATCAACGCAGCAGACCCCGCGCCAACGGAGGCTCAGAAGATAAATGTCCTGTACTCCAGACTGAGCTCCAGCGTGTTCCCGTTGATCCAAGACGCCACGACTTACACAAAAGCAATGGAACTCTTCAAAGAACACGCGCTAAGGCGAACACGCTCTTCGCCAGGCATGTACTTGCCACCTGCTCGCAACTACCTGGTGAGTCCATCGAAGACTTCTGGCGGGCCCAAATTCCACTCGTCCGGGACTGTGACTGTGAGGCCGTCACGGCCGCCGAACACGCAAATCTCCTCATGCGCGATGCCTTCGTGACGGTGATTGCGTCGGACCGCATCCGAGAATGATTGCTGGAAGGGGCCATGCTCGAACTGGTGGAGACGAAAACCTTGGCACTCTCCATGACGGTCGCATCCCGTAACGTACAATCGTACCTCTCCCGCCGCGCTGCCCACCATTCTCCCCCTTCCTACCCCTCCTGGACCCCGCCGACGACCTCCTCCGCCGGGGACCTGCCTTCGCAAAAAACTTGCGCCGCACGTCGATCCGCGCACCCCGGGGGTCCCCGCTGCTACTTCTGCGGTCAGCAGAAGAACCCCCGCCAACACTGGCCAGCCCGCACTGCAGTTTGTAAAGCCTGCAGTAAAAAGGGCCACTTCGAGGCTGTGTGCCAGGCCCGCGCAGTCGCTGTGATCGCGGCCGCTATCGCCCCTCCCCCACGCCAGACGCACTATGGGAGCCGCCATCTTCTCCTCCCGGGTCCATGTGCGACCAATGGGCGCCGCCATCTTGTTCCCCACAGGGTCCCCGGACATCCCGACATCGGAACCGCACACGCTCGCCACCCGAAGTATCCGATGGCTACCCACACCTCGCTTCGATGACGCTGGACCAATCTCGCCCGCACAACCTGGCCACCGCGTCGACGACGGTTAAAATCAACGGCCACGCGACCTTGTGCCTGCTGGACTCCGGGAGCACCGAAAGCTTCGTTCACCCAGATACGGTAAGGCGTTGCTCCCTCGCGGTTAACCCTGCCAATCAAAGGATCTCCCTAGCCTCTGGATCCCACTCCGTCCCGATCCGAGGCTTTTGTACAGTCACCCTCACGGTCCAGGGCATAGAATTTAGTAACTTCCGGCTCTATGTCCTTCCTAATCTCTGCGCTGCACTCCTGTTGGGCCTGGACTTCCAGTGCAACCTCCAGAGCCTCACCCTCAAATTCGGCGGGCCCTTACCCCCCTTACCGTTTGCGGCCTCGCGACGCTCAAGGTCGATCCCCTCTCCCTTTTTGTCAATCTACCTGCGGATTTCAAGCCCGTTGCCACTAGGAGCAGATGGTACAGCACCCAGGACAAGACCTTCATCAGGTCCGAAGTCCAGCGGCTGCTTAAGGAGGGTATTATCGAGGCCAGCAAGCCTACCACCAGCTCCCCATCCGGAAGTCGGACCGTCCATACACTGCCTTCGAGGCAGACGGTCGCCTCTACCACTTCCTTCGGGTCCCTTTTGGTGTCACAAATGGGGTCTCGGTCTTCCAAAGAGAGATGGACCAAATGGTCGATCAGTACGGTTTGCGGGCCACCTTTCCGTACTTAGATAATGTCACCATCTGTGGCCATGACCAGCAGGACCACGATGCCATCCTCGATAAATTCCTCCGCACTGCCACTCTGCTCAACCTGACCTACAACAAAGAGAAGTGTGTGGTCAGCATGACCCGGTTAGCCATTCTCGGCTATATAGTCCAAAACGGACTTCTCAGGCCCGACCCCAACCGCATGCGCCCCCTCATGGAACTTCCCCTCCCCCATTGCCCCAAGGCCCTCAAACGCTGCCTGGGGTTCTTTTCCTACTACGCTCAGTGGGTCCCAAACTATGCGGACAAGGCCCGCCCACTCATTCAGTCCACCCAATTCCCCCTCACGGCTGAGGCACAACACGCTTTCACCCGCATCAGAGTAGACATCGCCAAGGCCGGGATGCGCGCAGTGGACGAGTCACTGCCTTTCCAAGTAGAAAGCGACGCTTCAGACGTCGCCCTTGCCGCCACTCTAAACCAGGCAGGCAGACCTGTGGCATTCTATTCCCGCACCCTTCGTGCCTCTGAAATTCGACACTCATCCGTCGAAAAGGAGGCCCAAGCTATCGTTGAAGCTGTGCGGCATTGGAGGCATTACCTGGCCGGTAAGAGATTCACTCTCCTTATGGACCAACGGTCGGTAGCCTTCATGTTCAATAACACACAGCGGGGCAAGATCAAAAATGATAAAATCGTGCGGTGGAGAATCGAGCTCTCCACCTATAATTACAAGATCTTGTATCGCCCCGGTAAACTCAACGAGCCCCCAGACGCCCTCTCCCAAGGTACATGCGCCAGCGCACAAGTGGACCAAATCCGGGCCCTACATGACAGCCTTTGTCACCCAGGGGTCACTCGATTGTACCATCTGGTCAAAGCTCGCAATCTGCCCTACTCCGTCTAGGAAGTAAGGACAGTCACCAAGGACTGCCAGGTCTGTGCGGAGTGCAAGCCGCACTTCTACCGGCCAGACCATGCGCGCCTGGTGAAGGCTTCCCGCCCCTTTGAATGCCTTAGCGTGGATTTCAAAGGGCCCTCCCCTCCACCGACCGTAACTCGTACATTCTCAGTGTGGTCGATGACTACTCCAGATTCCCCTTCACCATCCCATGCCCCGATATGACGTCTGCCACCGCCATCAAGGCCCCCAGGAACATCTTTGCTCTGTTCGGTTTCCCGGCCTACATCCACAGTGACAGGGCATCCTCATTCATGAGCGATGAGCTGCGTGAGTTCCTGCTCAGCAGGGGTATAGCCTCCAGCAGGACGACCAGCTACAACCCCCAGGGAAACGGGCAATTAGAATGGGAGAATGGGATGGTTTGGAGGGCCCTCCAGCTGGCCCTACGGTCCAGGAACCTCCCAGCCTCTCGCTGGCAGGAGGTCCTCCCTGACGCTCTGCACTCCATCCGGTCACTATTGTGCACCGCCACTAATAACACACCCCATGAACTCATTTTTCCCCAGGAAGTCCACATCTGGGGTGTCGCTCCCGACTTGGCTCGCTGCTCCAGGACCGGTCCTTCTCCGTAGGCACGTCCGACTCCACAAGGTGGACCCCTTGGTGGACAGGGTTCACCTGCTCCACGCCAACCCTCAATATGCCTACGTTGAGTTCCCCGATGGCCGCCAAGGTACTGTTTCACTCAGGGACCTGGCACCGTCAGGTTCCACCCCAACACCCCCCCCCCACACCCATGCGCCCCCCCCCCCTCCCCCCACCGCGCCACCAATATTGACCCCACCAGACCACCCCCCCCTCCCCTTTTCCGCACAAGAGGACAAAGAGGACTTCTGCATGCTCCCGGAGTTCCCCGATGACTGGCCAGCATCAGCACCGCCACCGCCGCCATTGGTGCCACCTCCACCACCGCCAGCACCGACTTCGCCGCCACCGTTACGCTGCTCCCAACGAAGCACCAAACTACCGGACCGGGTGAACCTTTGACGGACTCCGGACCGTCAGCATGGACTTTTCTTTCCCTACCACTGTACATAATTGCACTAATTGTATGTAGTTTCACGTCACCCCTGCCGGACTCATTTTTAACAGGGGGTGAATGTGGTGATCCACTGTAATAGGAGATGTAAGGTAGGACCTGCACTACAGGTTCGCCGGTAGCTCCTGCCGGCTGGCTCCGCCCACAGAGAACTGTATAAATATGCATGATCTCCAGTACCCTGCCATTTCGCCAGCTGCAGCAGGAGGCCACGCATCTGAATGTACTAAAGCCACAGTTGTACCCAACTTTAATCTTTGTGCAATTGATCGTGCATCAGTCTGACAGCATTTTTGGAGAGAGAGAAGGGAGCTAATGTTTCACGTTTGGGTGACTCTTTGCCAAAACTCTTTGATTTGTCCTGGTGTCTCTCCTCTTGTGGGATCACTACTTCCTCCTCACTGATGGACATGATCACCCGATCGATGAGTGCAATTAATCCTCTACCCACGCTCCCCCTTATCTTTTAATATTGTTTCTAGATTAGGAGAATTCCTGATGAATAAACTCTTTGGGAAGATCCCTTCCTTCCCGTTGCAGAGTTCAGTTTGTTCCCAGGAACAGGAGTCACTCATTCAGACACTGGAACCTGCCACCACTCCATCCCTGATCTGGTGCTCTCACTGGTGACAGGCTGCTGTGTCTCTGCATCTCACCCCAGCATCCTGATACAAGGGAGGGGCTGTGTCTGGGGAAGGTGGTGGAACAAGGAAGAGGCAGGAAGAAGCCTCTTTCCCAGGAACAGGAGTCACTCATTCAGACACTGGAACCTGCCACCACTCCATCCCTGATCTGGTGCTCTCACTGGTGACAGGCTGCTGTGTCTCTGCATCTCACCCCAGCATCCTGATACAAGGGAGGGGCTGTGTCTGGGGAAGGTGGTGGAACAAGGAAGAGGCAGGAAGAAGCCTCTGTTGTAAAGGAGTTAACTGTGTTTTCTCGTTGCAGGGACACAACTTACATAAATTACTCCTGCTGCTGCTGCTGAATTTTGTTGCTGCTGTTTCAGGTAAGAGCTGTGTCTGCTGGAACATTTCAGCAGTGATCAAAGGGTGGCTGGGGGGGGGGGGGGGGGGGGGGGGGAGGGGGGAGATCAGGAATTCATCTTGCTTTAAGGTGCTGTGCTTGTGGCAGAGTTCCAATTTGAGGGTGGGAGGTCCGATCACTTCCCGCCCGGGTGATGTGACGTCCCACCCCAGCAGTGACATCACTCCCCACCCTCCCCGTGACATCACTCCCCGCCCCCCCCAGTGATGCCTCCTGTGATGTCCCATCCACCCCCTCGCGATATCCAAGCCCACCTGTTCTAAGAGTAGCGTTAAGTTGGTCAATATTGCGATCTGTGTCTTGAGGTGAGCAAACATGGAATTGGCCATCGAGAAACAAGATGGCAAAATCAGTCGCTGACGTGACTGCAGCACAAGCCAGTGTGGAAAAGAATGAGCCAGGAAGAGTCCAGGAGGAGCAAATAGTCCAATCAAGTAGGGCGTGATTCACCCCAGAAAATGACTCATTCTGGGTGTGTTGACGGGGTGATTTCTGCCAGGTGTTTGAGTACGATCCAGACTGGTATTCACCCACACTTCGTTATCTTACTGGAGCTTGGGGAATTTCTCACCTGTAAATTCTCACTTCAAATTTTGTTCTGCTGTGGTGAACTAAAGTTCACCACAGACCGGCTCCTCCGAGATCGGGACGTCAATTTTAAAGGGTGCCCAGATCTCAAAGTGAGGTTGAGGGTCTCCCACCATCTCCATCCATGGACATCGTGATGCCCCACAGACATGGGCAACCCTTATCTCGGAGGGGCAACCTCCCACCCCATCACAAAGTCTCCAACGTGACCCCTCCCCAAACCTCCCAGGCATGAAGGGAGGCAGTAGCATAGTGGTATTGTCACTATAATAATCCAGAGACCTAATCCTCTGGGGAGCAGGGATCAAATCCCACCATGGCAGAAGGTGACATTTGAATTCAATAAATGTCTGGAATTAAAAGTCTAATGTCTTTTTAAAAAAATTAGAGTACCCAATTATATTTTTTCCAAATAAGGGTCAATTTCGCATGACCAATCCACCTAACCTGCACATCTTTGGGTAGTGGGATGAGATCCAGCAGTCACAGGGCGAATGTCTGTGTGGAATTTGCACAGTGACCCGGGGCCGGGGTCGAGCCAGGTCCTCAGTGTCGTAGGTAGCAGTGCTAACCACTACGGCACATTCCGCCTGAAAGTCTAATGCCGATTGTCAAAAAAATCCACATGGTTGGTGAATGTCCTTTAGGGATGGAAATTTTCCACCCTTGCCTGGTCTGGCCTAGCCTTTATGGGACTTCAAACTCATGACTCTGAAATGACCTTGTAAGCTGTTCAGTTCAAGGGCAATTATGGATGGGCAATCAGTGATGCCCATTGTGGTAAACCACTGTATTGCATTGTATTGTGTTGTTACATGCCTGGGCTTGTCCCGGCTGGCTCCGCCTGTGGCTCCTCCCCTTGGGCTCATGTATAAAGCTATATAGTCTCCGCATCCGATCCAGTTTGGGATCAGAGGCCAGGAGGCTTGCTGTTTAGTGTATTAAAGCCTCAGTTACATTTATCACTCGTCGTGTGTTTATTGCTGGCATATCACCCATGTGCCATCAAATTAAAAAATAACATATTTCACTATGTGGTACACAGTGGTCAGCACTGTTACTTCACAGTGCCAGGCACCTGGGTTCGATTCGGGCCTTGGGTGGCTGTGTAGAGATTGGATGTTCTTCCCACGTCTGCGGGGGTTTACTCGAGATGCTCCAGTTTCCTCTCATTGTCCAAAGATGTGCAGGGTAGGTGGATTGGTGGAAAAGGAGTTGACTTTTAATGTCAAGGTTAAGGTGGGATTACAGGGATAGGGAGGTGGAGTGGGTCTGGGTAGTGTGCTCTTTCAGAGGATCGGTTCAGACTCAATGGGCCAACCTTCTGCACTGTAGGGATTCTATGATGAGGGTGATCCACACCATTCATTCTCCTGGGCATCGGGGCATCGCACCCCCCCTCCCCCCAAGTGAACATATCCTGTTATGGGGTCACTGAGGGCCTCCTTCCCTTAAGTCCACCCCATACTTCATATCCCACTTCCCACTCCCTTCATAACCCCCTTTACTTCCCGTTTCAGGACATGGCCCCCCTCAGGTCCTGCCCGCTGGAAGTGCCAACCCAGCACCCTGACAGTGCTGAGCACCTGGGCACTGTCCCTGGCCCTGGTGAACACTGACAGTGTGCCAGCTACCAGGACACTGCCATGTCTCCAACCACCGGTGGAACTTGAGTCCAAGTCCAATATCAGTGGCATGACTTTGTCTGACAGGATCCCGTTCTTTGTCCTAGAAGAGACTTTCTGAAGGCCAGTCTTAAGAGTGATGGGGGATGGTGGTAAGAACTATCTGCAGTATGTTGACCAGCAAATCGTGGTCCCTTTTGAAGAACAGAATTGAAACAAGTGGATATGGAAGAGGGACATATTAAAAATATTTCTTGCTTCATCCCTTGGCATGTCAATTTAGATAGCTTTTCTTCTACATCTTTTCTTCATAAAATCATCAATTACATCATCGGAGGTAACATTTTGAAAAGGCGCATTGTTGCTGAACTTGTTAAATGTTCCTGATTCATTGTACTTCCAAATAATTTTTCACTCTTTTCAACAGAGAAAGAATATTCACTGGACGCATTTGTGACAGGTATTGTGAAAAATATTTTCAAAATAGTTTCTACATTTGGAAAGGTTGCCTGAAAACCATCACTTATGAGTTTGTACAAATCAGATGGTGATCTCGAAGCACAAGTATGCATCATTAATCAATGAAAAGAGCGAATTGTTTCACTTCATCTGCAAAAAGAGTTGGGTCTGTGTCCTCCTCCTGGCAGAATTCACCTAATTTCTTATTCCAGTGGTTTTTAGCATTCTCATGCAAACGTCTGTCGAAAAGCATGCTAAATAAATCAAGCCATTTTCTTCAGAGATTAATTTCTACTCTGCAATTGCACTATTATTGTGTCACAAATAACATTGATAGCTTCAACGATGATCTCTTTTCCTTTTACCGTGAGTTAATTCTCTTTTGTTTATTCGAAAATAACTTCCAGTGCTTTGTATCCTTCTCATAATCGGAAGGATCTGAATTTTTTGTGAATGTTAGTGCCTCTGCTTCCACTGAGGTACAGTCATTTCGAATTTCCATGACAAAATGTTTGTGCACCGTTCAATAAAGTTGGATCAACATTTTGCAGCAATTTGCTGATGGCATTAATTATTTGAAGTAAATGGTTGCATAAAACAGTAGAAACAGCAAGATTGTATTTTTAAACCTTCTCTGCTAAAAAGTTTGCCTCAGCTTTCACAAGTGTTTTTTCTGAATTTGCGGCTGTCTGATAAGGCTTCCATTATATCAACAATGTTCAGTTTCAAAGTCAAAAGAGCATCTGCACGAGCAGACCACCTGATGTCGCGTTCTTTTGACCATCAAATGTTTTCCCTGTGCCTGCTCCAAGCGTGATTGCAACATATTCCATCAATACATGGAAAATGGAAAAAAGGCTTGCGCATTTTGAAAAAAGTCAAAAAAATGTACAGCCACCATCGAGGATTCAGCTACAGTGTTCCAGAGTAAATTCAAGGCATGACTGGAACATGGGATGAATAATGAACAGGGGCTTGCATTGTTCAGTCTTGCTGGTAGACCTGAATATTTTACTGCCATATTTGCGGTATTCGCGAAACTCTGCTCATGACCACTTTCGGTATCCAAACTTCTGTAATGATTTCCAAAACCGTTGTCTTCAGAAACTCCGAAGTGTGGGCAAAACAAAGAAATTGCTCTCGAACTTCACCATCGCTGGTCACATATCTTAAAATGTAATATTAATCGGTCCACATTATTCATATCTGGTGTTGAATCAATTATTATGGAACAGGATTTGGCATATTTTTGTTCATTAGCGAATTGCTTTCTGAGTTGCTCTGTCATTATAATGATGAAGCCATCTTCGGTTCTGTGCGTTTAAAAAGTTGGGTCTTTCCTGAGCTACTTTTAGATTACCTTTCAAATGGTCTTTGAAAACGTCATCAAATTCACTGAGTTATTCAAGGCAAGCTAAAAAGCTACCTCTTCAAGTTGCCAATGTTGTCTTAGAGACAGTCCCAAAGAAGACAACAGTTTGACTGTGACAGCAACAGGTCTGAGCACTTTCCTCCAGGAAGAACATTCATTTTCAAACTGAGTCAATAATGCAGAATCAATTCTTCCAGATAATTTACATCTTTGAATGAACACACACAGCTTTAACATGAGGTTTGGAAGTTTCCTGATCAACAAGATGTCTTCAAACATTTCTCCAGTTAGAGCCCCCATCAATGAATGCTTGTTTCCCCTTACTGGGATCAGGGAATAATTTACAAACACAACAGTCGACTGCCTTCAGAGGTTTCCGGGGGAAAGAAAATCAAATTTCTAGTTTCCGTCATCCCATTTCTCTTTATCCTCAGAAAATGGGGTATATGAATACTTCTAACCTGCTTTCGACCTCAAACTCTCCTTAAATTTTCCATGTTACCTATGTTTTCTAGTTTATTTAGTATGAAATATTCAATATTCTATCATACCAAGAGGAACAGATTTTGACCAAAAGGTAATGTCTTCAGGGTATGTTTCTTCCCTCACTTCAGCCGAAGATTCAGCAGTATCTTGTTCCATTCCCATTTCAGAGTCCGCATTTGTTCTTGTTTAACTTCTACTAGGTGATGTGGTATCTCTGGAAATCAACAAGTCGAAGTTATCAGATAATTCACCATATTTGTGGTGGATGGGGATGAATGTGCAGTTTGTGCACTGCTCAATACTTCAAACTTTCTAAAGTAAAATGACTACTGTCCTTTTGCCTCGCTTCATCCCCTTGCCTCGCATTCAATTTTCTGTGCTTTTGACTGCCAGATTGATAGTGTCGCTTCTCATTCTTGCTTGATTTTAATGAATTAATTTTCTGAAAGAGCAGGCTTTTTTTGCCCTCCTCAGTCCTGGGGTTCAAGTTGCCCTGATCACCTTGAGGACCTTGCCTATCTGCTAGCTCAGGCTGCCTGGCTATGGTATGGCCTCGCCCTCAGTTTCCCAGCTCTAACCTGGGGGGTCAAGTCAACCCTGCTGCTGCGCCCCTCGACCATGATGACCTCGACCCACCTTGCTGTTGGCTCAGGCTGCCTGGCTATCTGGCCTCATCTTGCCCTCGGTTGCCTGGCCCACCTTAGCCCCTGACCTACCTTAGCCCCTGACCTGGGGATCGAGTCAGCTCGCTGTTCCTCTCTGCAGCTGCCGGTTAATGGCAGCACCTCCTCGGTCCTCATGCCTCACCTTGAGCTGTGCCGCCCACCCCACCACCACCACCAATGACTGCCGGCTTTGCATGTTCGTACCTCTGAGGCAAGCTCAACAATCTTGCTGATAGCTCAGGCTGCCTGCCTGGCTCTCTGGTCTCCTCAGCCCTGGGTCAGCAACCTGGCTGCTGCTTTTAAAAAAGAAAAATCTTTTCCGAGATCCTTGTTACTGCCTTCTCTCCTTCCAAGTTACCCTCATTGGAAGTGGAGCCATTGAGGGAGTGGACACAGTAGGTTCACATAATTGGATTGGATTTGGATTTTATTTATTGTCACGTGTACCGAGGTACAGTGAAAAGTATTTTTCTGTGAGCAGCTCAACAGATCATGAAGTACATGAAAAGAAAGAAGATGCATATTGGGCAACACAAGGTACACAATGTAGCTACATAAACACCGGCATCAGGCAGGGAATCTAATGTATGGCTAGTTAGGGTTTAGGGCTGGGGGGAGTTGTGTATGTTATTGTGTTGTTTTGCGTGTGTTGGATTTATCTGTTGTTTAAAATGATAAAATGTTAAAATTATAAATGCCTCACTAAAATATTTTAAAAGAAAAAAAACCTGCAAGGGGTGAAGCATACAAGGGAGTAGTGTTAATCAGGTCAGTCCACAAGAGGGTTGTTTAGGAGTCTGGTATCAGCGGGATGAAGCTGTTTTTGAGTCTGTTCGTGTGTGTTCTCAGACTTTTGTATCTCCTGTCCGATGGAAGAAGTTGGAAGAGTGAGAAAGCCGGGTGGGAGGGATCTTTGATTATACTGCACACTTTCCCCAGGCAGCGGGAGTGCAGATGGAGTCAATGGATGGGAGGCAGGTTCGTGTGATGGACTGGGGGGTGTTCACAACTCTCTGAAGTTTCTTGCAGTCTTGGGCTGAGCAGTTGCCAACCAGGCTGTGATGCAACCAGATAGGATGCTTTCTATGGTGCACCTCTAAAAGTTGGTAAGAGTTAATGTAGATATCCCGAATTTCCTTAGTTTCCTGAGGAAGTATAGGCGCTGCTGTGCTTTCTTGGTGATAGTGCAACATGGGTGGACCAGGACAGATTTTTGGAGATGTGTTACCCTAGGAATTTGAAACTGCTAACCATCTCCACCTCGGCCACGTTGATGCTGACAGGGTTGTGGACAGTACTTTGCTTTCTGAAGTGAATGACCAGCTCTTCAGTTTTCCTGGCATTGAGGGATAGATTGTTGTCGCTGTACCACTCCACTAGGTTATCTATCTCCCTCCTGTATTCTTACTCGTCGTTATTCAAGATCTGGCCCACTATGGTCGTATCGGCAGCAAACATGTAGATGGAGTTGGAACCAAATTTTGCCACGCAGTCGTGTGTGTACAGAGAGTACAGTAGGGGGCTAAGTACGCAGCCTTGCGGGGCCCCGGTATTGAGGTATATTGTGGAGGAGGTATTGTTGTTTATTCTTACTGATTGTGGTCTGTGGGTTAGAAAGTCGAGGATCCAGTTGCAGAGTGAGGAGCCAAGTCCTAGGTTTTGGAGATTTTATATGAGCTTGGCTGGGATTATGGTGTTGAAGGCGGAGCTGTAGTCAATAAATAGGAGTCTGATGTAGGAGTCCTTGTTGTCGAGATTCTCGAGGGATGAGTGTAGGGCCAGGGAGATGGCGTCTGCTGTGGACCGGTTGCGGCGGTATGCGAATTGCAGTGGTTCAAGGCGTTCTGGGAGTATGGAGGTGATGCGCTTCATGACATCCTTTCAAAGCACTTCATTATGACTGAAGCCAGGGCCACTAGACGGTAGTTATTGAGGCACTTTGCCTGGTTCTTCTTTGCTAACTGTATGATGGTGGTCTTCTTGAAGCAGGTGGGGACCTCGGAGTGGACAGGTTAAAAATGTCCACGAACACCTCTGCCAGCTGGTCCGCACAGGCTCTTAGTACACAACCAGGGATCCTGTCCGGGCCCATTGCCTTCTGAGGGTTCACTTTCAGAAAGCCCAATCTGACTTTGGAAGCTGTGATGGTGGGTATGGGTGTGTTGTGGGCTGCTGGGGCACTCAGCAGCAAATCGTTGGTTTCCTGCTGGAACCTAGTATAGAATGCATTGAGTTCATCGGGGAGGGCTGCTCTGCTGCTGGGGATACTCCTCGGCTTTGCTTTGTAGCCCGTTATGTTGCTTTGGCCTTGCCACAACCGCCGAGAGTCTGTAATGCTAGTCTGTGATTCTAGCTTGGTCTGACATTCTCTCTTGGCATCTCGGATGGCTTTGCGGAGGTCGTACCTGGATTTCTTGTATAGGTCAGGGTCGCCTGACTTGAACGCCTCAGACCTGTTCTTCAGTAGGGAGTCCAATCTCGCGATTGAGCCATGGTTTCCGGTTGGGGAACGTACATACTGCTTTCTTTGGCACGCATTTGCTGATGAAGTCTGTGACGGTGGTGGCATACTCATTGAAGTTGGTCGCTGCGTTCTTAAATATGGACCAGTCCATTGTCTCTAAGCAGTCACGTAGGAGCTCTTCTGTTTCCTCGACCAGCACTGCACAACCTTCTTAGCTGGATTCTCCTGCTTGAGTTTCTGCCTGTATGCCGGGAGAAGGAACACCGTCTTATGGTCTGATTTTCCAAAGTGCGGTTGGGGATGGAACGGTAGGCGCCCTTGATTTTTGAGCAGCAATGGTCAATGTTGTCGCCCCTGGTGGGACAGGAGATGTGCTGGTGGAATTTTGGCAGTACACTCTTGAGGTTGGCCTTGTTAAAGTCCCTAGCCACGATGAACAAGGCCTCCAGGTGTTCTGTTTCATAGATGTTTCTGTGTACAGTTCGTTCAGCGCCTTCTTCACTTCTGCCTGGGGTGGGATGTAGACCGCTGTGATAATAGCTGAAGTAACTCATGTGGAAGATGTGGGCGGCACTTCACAATGAGGTATTCCAGGTCCGAGGAGCAGTAGGTTGCCAGGGTCGCCACATCCAAGCACCAAGAGGAGTTGATAAGGAGGCAAACACCATTACTCGGTTTGCACTGAGTGCTGAATTTGGTGCATTTTGAGTGCTGTAGTAAGAGTTTGGTGACCGAGGGAGTATAAGGCTTCATTTTTATCTAAAGTTTAGTGTTTCTTTTATTTAGTTAATTAACTTAAAAGTTGCTGTTTGGTTTAGAAGAAGGTGAATTTTCAATCAGCTTTAAACAGGCTTCTACTTGTAGGCACTTGTAGCTGGAGCTTGTTAATTAGTTAATTGGATTAGGCCAGTTTTCAGAGGCTAGATTCACAGTATAAAAGTGATCCCCTACAGTGCAGACTTTGTTTGCACTGAGTGCTGAATTTGGTGCATTTTGAGTGCTATAGTAAGAGTTTGGTGACCGAGGGAGTGCTGAATTTGGTGCATTTTGAGTGCTATAGTAAGAGTTTGGTGACCCAGGGAGTGCTGAATTTGGTGCATTTTGAGTGCTATAGTGAGAGTTTGGTGACCGAGGGAGTGCTGAATTTGGTGCATTTTGAGTGCTATAGTAAGAGTTTGGTGACCGAGGGAGTGCTGAATTTGGTGCATTTTGAGTGCTATAGTGAGAGTTTGGTGACCGAGGGAGTTAGGTGAGGAGGGAGTAAGGTGCTCCTTTCATTTTGTTTCCGACATTTCCGCAAAGAGTGAGAAGAGAGCCAGGAGTTTACAGAAAGTGTAACTGACTGGGAGCAGAGTCGGAGGGCGGAGATCTAGTTAGTCCACAGGGCAGCTATATTCTGTCAGGTAAGAGGGGATGGAGGCTAGGCCAGTTGCATGCTCCTCCTGTAGGATGTGGGTGGTGAGGGATACCACCGGTGTCCCCGGTGGCTATACCTGCGGGAAGTGCACCCAACTTCAGCTCCTCAAAGACCGTGTTAGGGAACTGGAGCTGAAGATGGATGAACTTCGGATCATCCGGGAGGCAGAGGGGGTGATTGAGAAGAGTTACAGGGAGGTAACCACACCCAAGGTACAGGACAAGAATAGCTGGGTTACAGTCAGGGGGAAAAAAACAAACAGGCAGACAGTGCAGGGATCCCTCGTGGCCATTCCCCTTCAAAACAAGTATACCGTTTTGGATGCTGTTGGGGGGGATGACCTACCGGGGGAAGGCCCTAGCGGCCAGGTCTCTGGCACTGAGTCTGGCTCTGGGGCTCAGGAGGGAAGGGGGGAGAATAGAAAAGCAATAGTTGTAGGAGATTCAATGGTTAGGGGAATAGATAGGAGATTCTGTGGTCGCGAGCGAGACTCCCGGAAGGTATGTTGCCTCCCGGGTGCCAGGGTCAGGGATGTCTCGGATCGTGTCTTCAGGATCCTTGAGGGGGAGAGGGAGCAGCCAGAAGTCGTGATGCACATTGGTACCAACGACATAGGTAGGAAAAGGGGTGTGGAGGTAATAAACAAGTTTAGGGAGTTAGGCTGGAAGTTAAAAGCCAGGACAGACAGAGTTGTCATCTCTGGTTTGTTGCCGGTGCCACGTGATAGCGAGGCTAGGAATAGGGAGAGAGTGCAGTTGAACACGTGGCTGCAGGAATGGTGTAGGAGGGAGGGCTTCAGGTATTTGGATAATTGGAGCGCATTCTGGGGAAGGTGGGACCTGTACAAGCAGGACGGGTTGCATCTGAACCAGAGGGGCACCAATATCCTGGGAGGGATGTTTTCTAGTACTCTTCGGGAGGGTTTAAACTAATTTGGCAGGGGAATGGGAACCGGATTTGTAGTCCAGCAACTAAGGTAGCCGATATTCAGGACGCCAAAGCGTGTAATGAGGCAGTGGGGAAGGGAACACTGACAAAGGAGAGTACTTGCAGGCACGGAGATGGGTTGAAGTGTGTATACTTCAACGCAAGAAGCATCAGGAATAAGGTGGGTGAACTTAAGGCATGGATCGGTACTTGGGACTACGATGTGGTGGCCATCACGGAAACTTGGATAGAAGAAGGGCAGAAATGGTTGTTGGAGGTCCCTGGTTATAGATGTTTCAATAAGATTAGGGAGGGTGGTAAAAGAGGTGGGGGCGTGGCATTGTTAATTAGAGATAGTATAACAGCTGCAGAAAGGCAGTTCGAGGAGTATCACCCTAATGAGGTAGTAATGGTTGAAGTCAGAAATAGGAAAGGAGCAGTCACCTTGTTAGGAGTTTTCTATAGGCCCCCCAATAGTAGCAGAGATGTGGAGGAACAGATTGGGAAACAGATTTTGGAAAGGTGCAGAAGTCACAGGGTAGTAGTCATGGGTGACTTTAACTTCCCAAACATTGAGTGGAAACTCTTTAGATCAAATAGTTTGGATGGGGTGGTGTTTGTGCAGTGTGTCCAGGAAGCTTTTCTAACACAGTATGTAGATTGTCCGACTAGAGGAGGGGCAATATTGGATTTAGTACTTGGTAATGAACCAGGGCAAGTGATAGATTTGTTAGTGGGGGAACATTTTGGAGATAGTGACCACAATTCTGTGACTTTCACTTTAGTAATGGAGAGGGATAGGTGCGTGCAACAGGGCAAGGTTTACAATTGGGGGAAGGGTAAATACGATGTTGTCAGACAAGAATTGAAGTGCATAAGTTGGGAACATAGGCTGTCAGGGAAGGACACAAGTGAAATGTGGAACTTGTTCAAGGAACAGGTACTACGTGTCCTTGATATGTATGTCCCTGTCAGGCAGGGAAGAGATGGTCGAGTGAGGGAACCATGGTTGACAAGAGAGGTTAAATGTCTTGTTAAGAGGAAAAAGGAGACTTATGTAAGGCTGAGGAAACAAGGTTCAGACAGGGCATTGGAGGGATACAAGATAGCCAGGAGGGAACTGAAGAAAGGGATTAGGAGAGCTAAGAGAGGGCATGAACAATCTTTGGCGGGTAGGATCAAGGAAAACCCCAAGGCCTTTTACACATATGTGAGAAATATGAGAATGACTAGAGCGAGGGTAGGTCCGATCAAGGACAGTAGCGGGAGATTGTGTATTGAGTCTGAAGAGATAGGAGAGGTCTTGAACGAGTACTTTTCTTCTGTATTTACAAATGAGAGGGGCGATATTGTTGGAGAGGACAGTGTGAAACAGACTGGTAAGCTCGAGGAAATACTTGTTAGGAAGGAAGATGTGTTGGGCATTTTGAAAAACTTGAGGATAGACAAGTCCCCCGGGCCTGACGGGATATATCCAAGGATTCTATGGGAAGCAAGAGATGAAATTGCAGAGCCGTTGGCAATGATCTTTTCGTCCTCACTGTCAACAGGGGTGGTACCAGGGGATTGGAGAGTGGCGAATGTCGTGCCCCTGTTCAAAAAAGGGACTAGGGATAACCCTGGGAATTACAGGCCAGTTAGTCTTACTTCGGTGGTAGGCAAAGTAATGGAAAGGGTACTGAAGGATAGGATTTCTGAGCATCTGGAAAGACACTGCTTGATTGGGGATAGTCAGCACGGATTTGTGAGGGGTAGGTCTTGCCTTACAAATCTTATTGAATTCTTTGAGGAGGTGACCAAGCATGTGGATGAAGGTAAAGCAGTGGATGTAGTGTACATGGATTTTAGTAAGGCATTTGATAAGGTTCCCCATGGTAGGCTTCTGCAGAAAGTAAGGAGGCATGGGATAGTGGGAAATTTGGCCAGTTGGATAATGAACTGGCTAACCGATAGAAGTCAGAGAGTGGTGGTGGATGGCAAATATTCAGCCTGGGTCCCAGTTACCAGTGGCGTACCGCAGGGATCAGTTCTGGGTCCTCTGCTGTTTGTGATTTTCATTAATGACTTGGATGAGGGAGTTGAAGGGTGGGTCAGTAAATTTGCAGACGATACAAAGATTGGTGGAGTTGTGGATAGTAAGGAGGGCTGTTGTCGGCTGCAAAGAGACATAGATAGGATGCAGAGCTGGGCTGAGAAGTGGCAGATGGAGTTTAACCCTGAAAAGTGTGAGGTTGTCCATTTTGGAAGGACAAATAAGAATGCGGAATACAGGGTTAACGGTAGAGTTCTTGGCAATGTGGAAGAGCAGAGAGATCTTGGGGTCTATGTTCATACATCTTTGAAAGTTGCCACTCAAGTGGATAGAGCTGTGAAGAAGGCCTATGGTGTGCTAGCGTTCATTAACAGAGGAATTGAATTTAAGAGCTGTGCGGTGATGATGCAGCTGTACAAAACTTTGGTAAGGCCACATTTGGAGTACTGTGTACAGTTCTGGTCACCTCATTTTAGGAAGGATGTGGAAGCTTTGGAAAAGGTGCAAAGAAGATTTACCAGGATGTTACCTGGAATGGAGAGTAGGTCTTACGAGGAAAGATTGAGGGTGCTAGGCCTTTTCTCATTAGAACGGAGAAGGACAAGGGGCGACTTGATAGAGGTTTATAAGATGATCAGGGGAATAGATAGAGTAGACAGTCAGAGACTTTTTCCCCAGGTGGAACAAACCATTACAAGGGGACATAAATTTAAGGTGAAAGGTGGAAGATATAGGAGGGATATCAGAGGTAGGTTCTTTACCCAGAGAGTAGTGGGGGCATGGAATGCACTGCCTGTGGAAGTAGTTGAGTCGGAAACATTAGGGACCTTCAGCAGCTATTGGATAGGTACATGGATTACGGTAAAATGATATAGTGTAGATTTATTTGTTTTTAAGGGCAGCACGGTAGCATTGTGGATAGCACAATTGCTTCACAGCTCCAGGGTCCCAGGTTCGATTCCGGCTTGGGTCACTGTCTGTGCGGAGTCTGCACGTCCTCCCCGTGTCTGCGTGAGTTTCCTCCGGGTGCTCCGGTTTCCTCCCACAGTCCAAAGATGTGCAGGGCAGGTGGATTGGCCATGATAAATTGCCCTTAGTGAAAGGAAGACAGTTAATGTCTTCAGCTGCCTCAAGCTGTATGCAAATCTTCGGTACACAAACACCAAATGTCACTAGGTGCTGAGGTTCTGTCACTCCCTGTTGTGTCGGGTTGACCTACTCATTGTCTAAGGTTCTCCTTCAGAGCATATTGAGAGGCTGGATGCAGTAAAACCACTCAGGCTGTGTGCGGCAGAGAATGTTCAACATGAAATTTAAACGTATGTTGTAACTATAATTGGCATCAACGTGTAGTTGTGCAATGTAAATGTCTGTTGTAAAAATAAATTGTCACCAATGTGTAATTGTGATATTATGGATTTTAAAAAGCTGATATTTTTTTAATGGACTTGAGAACCTTCAAGATGGCTGCCAAGGGTTACCTGCCCATTTCCACTGCAATGTGGTCAAGCTTCCGAAAAGTTCCAAGTAGATTACAGGTAGACACGTGGAAACATTTAAAATAAAAACAGAAAATGCTGGAAAAACTCAACAGGTCCGGCAGCATCTGTGGAGAGAGAAACAGGAATTAATATTTCAAGTCCAATATGACTGGGTTGTGTATCCACATTTCTACAAGGGAGAGGCAGAAATTAATTTGTGATTTTCCTGGAGATGCGAATTGCTCTTTCCTATCTCATCAAAGCTGGGAGGATGGAAGCTACTCAGGTTAATGACTGAGAAATTTAAAAGTTTAATTACCTCAGCTAAAAAGACAATTGATGGGACTGTGCCCACCAGACTAACCTAATATTGCAGCACGATTTGACAATTTGGGATAGCAGCCTTTGGAACTATATAAAGTCTGGCTGTGGACATTCATTGTGAATGCAGAACCATCATTAACATCATGGGAGACTCACATTGCAACTGTAACTGCTTCTCAACAGAGAGAGACTGAAGAAGAATTTCAGAAAGTTTTTGGATTGCAGTACTAAATCAGGGTACCACGAGCCACCTCCAGCAGTACCATAAAAGTGAAAAACAGGAGCCTTCGGTCATTCCCAGGAGCTGTTGTGTTTGACTCCACTACAAAGGTGTAATGTCACTCCCCTGAAGCATACTCTCTCGGAAAGAGTGGGAAAGTCGTTCTTATACCATCTGATAGTGTTGAATTAACTGTACTACATTTAGATACATTGATCATGTATATTCATATACAGAGACCACTACAAAAGGCAAACTTCAGCTGCTGAACAGAAGCTCATGTTTCAACCTTTTCACTTCAGAAAGAAGGAATTCACACAATGTTCCTGCAACAATATCTCAAGACGGTTTTGAATTCTCATTTTAGGCGACACTTTTTCTTTATATGTATTTTAATCTTTAGTGAATAACTTTTATCATTCGTTTAGTCTCACTCACACAATCTTGGTTTCTCTCTCTGTCTCATTCTCAGACACACATGCTGTCAGACACAATCTTAGCTCACGGACCACTTTAAGGAAGCACCTTTGACTCTGACAATAAACTTCAATTGTGAGTGTAGTGAGGCAGCTCAGAGTGTAACATACTGTATTGATAGAAACTGATCTTTATTGCACTTTCTGTAATATCACATTTCAAAAGTTATGAATGGAACTTTACAAACCTTATCAATAATGTCGATGTTTTGATGTGGTGTGGGAGTGGGGAGGTGCAATTAATGTCTTCAGATTAACCTGTATGATGTGAATGGTCAGATCAGGACACTGAGCAACATTTGGTGAATGAGGTCCTGAGCATTGGGATCAGGAGTCCGGGACAGTCCTGGGAACAAATAGAACTAGGAATATTCTCAGAACAGTAATACAGTCATCGGGGCTGTAGATTTGTCCTGGGAGGGGGCAGAATCTGGCACTATTGGTGGGCGGTGGGGGGGGGGGGGGGGGGGGGGATATGAGGTCTGACAGGTGAGTGAGGTAGGTGAGGATCCACATTGCCTCATCCCCATTCAGAGCATGAACTCCTCACCCGCGACACAGTGAAGTCATCTGTCACTGTCCCCCAACTTGTCCAAAACCCTTTCACGTCCGCAGGTACCCCCTCCCTCACCCGTTCCCGTCATTGCATTTTAGGGTCCGTTTTCTGCTCCTCTGAGTTCCACCTCACATGGGCGGCTGGGTGGGCGGCGGGGTGGGGGCATGCACAGTCTGTGATTTTCATCCCAGTGGGATGTGACCAATATCCTGATGTATAGAGTTAAACTGGGAGCGCAAATTGATCTCGTCCATCTCTCTGTAACAGGTGACAGTTTTCCGTTTCAGAGTGCAATGGTTATGCAGAGCCCTGGAATAATAAGCCAGAATGTGAGTTTAAACCCCACCATGGCACTTTCACACTGAAAATTCAGTTTATCAATTAGAAATCTGGAAATATAAAGCTGATCATAAATAAAAGTGACTAAGAGTTGGATTGTTGTAAAATTCCAACTGGTTCCCCAATGTCCCTGGAGGGAAGGTAACCTGGGCCAGGATTTTTAGTATGAGCAGGTTGAGAGATCTGCATGACAGTCACAATCACAGAATCAACCCTACATCCCAGACTCCTCTAACACCATCCCTGGGTATGTCCTGTCCCGCTGGCAGAACAGATCCCCCAAAGCTGGGGGCACAGTCAGTTCGGGTTAGTCCTAGGAATCCGCAGCATTGACTCTAAACCCCACAAAGTTTCACAGTTTCAGGTCAAACAAGGGCCTGGAATCCTCCTGCTGAATATCACCTACTGCTGATGAACCAGTTCTCCTCCTTGTTGGGGAAGCACAGAATGTGCAAACACCACTTTGGGAAGCACGGAGGGTAACAAGGACACAGAATGTACTGAGTGGGGACTTCACTGCCCATTATCAAGGGTGTCTCAGACATACTACCACTCACCGAGCTGGCTGAGCCCTGAAGGACAGAGCTGTCCGACTGGGTGAAGGAAGGAGTTAATGGTGCTATCAAGCTGCACTCACTCTCCAGAAACATCCTCCATCTGTCTCCAGATGTTGAGTTGCGGGAGGGTGGGGCCCAGAGCACCTCTCGGGCAGCTTTTACACAACCCAGTGCACTTACCCTGAAAATGTATTCCAGTTGGCCCAGGGTCCTGTGGGGATTCTCTCCACAGGGGGATGTATGTTGCTGGGAATAATCCTGCTCAGGTTAACTCTGGAAAATCTTCAATCTTCCCCTCACAGTGAAGGCAATCCTGTTGGATTTTTCACTCTGCCGAAGCTGTTCATGATCCATTTGAACTGAGTCTCATGTATTCCTTCCCTGAAGCTCAATGGAAAAATAAATTTAGAGTACAAGATTCTTTTTCTTCCAATTAAGAGGCAATTTAGTGTGTCCAATCCACCTACCCTGCACACCTTTGGGTTGTGGGGGTGAGACCCAGGCAGACACGGGGAGAATATGCAAACTTCACATGGACAATGACCCGTGGCCAGGATCAAACCAAGTCCTCGGCGCCGTGAGGCAGCAGTGCTAACCACTGCGCCACAGTGTCGCTCAGCTCAATAGAGTCTTTGAACATTTCTGCAGTTTGTTTCACACGCAATACTAAACAAATTATGTTGTCTTTAGAGCGAGCTCGTACACCTGGGCCGGACACACCTGTACCAGGTAAATCTGTTTCTAAACTACTGCATGTGTTTTCAGCTCTTACATTTGATCATGCTGGATAGACAGGCTGTAACATTGGAAGGTTTTAAATACTGTGTGATATTTTACCAAAGAATGATTGTGTGAGAGTGAGTGGTAAGGGTCACTGTTACCTATAATTGGTCCTTAAACTACCTGGAAATGTTATTTCTGGTTCTGAGTCTCACCTTCATGTTCCTCAGATACAGAACTCTGAGGATTACTGCTTCCCACTAGCATTAGTGTTTCTGGAATTCAGTGTGGAAAGTCGCAGTACAATTTTAACCAATCCTTCCTGCTGGGAAACTAATGGGATTGGGTGTGACACTGGTTGAAGTCAGTGGAGAGTAATATTGACCTGGATATAAATCGGGATTCCCTAAAATCCTGTGGCTTTTCGAATGGCAAATTATTTTAAAATCTCACTCTATTTCAGTGGGCTGTTGGGTTTAATTGAAGGGAGGCTGCTGGGACTTTCAAAATTAGAATTAACGGGACCAATAGAACATTCTAGAACTCACCATCTCAGTGAATTATCTCTATTGGAAAGCACGAATCGATCACATTTTGGGTCTGTGTGTGTGTGTGTGTGTGTATGTGTGTAAGGAGCTGTGGGGTAGCCTGGTATGTGAGTGATTACTGGTATCTAATCTCCTACATCCCTTCAGGTCTAGAATTAACCAGGCCGGGATCGATTTGTACTGGGGTTGGTTCTGAAACATTAGGTGCTAAATGTCTCTGCTTTGTTAGTGTGTCCTAGTCTGTTGATGCCTTCATTCTGCCTCTAGGTCCTGGACTCTCTGGCGGTGAACTAACTGCAATTTGCTTTGCTGTTTTTTTTCTTGGTGTAATTGTGACTGCCATAACACCAACTCTACTGGAATGGTGAGTTCTAGAATGTTCTATTAGTCCCATTGTTAATTCTAGTTTTGAAAGTCCCAGTAGGCCCAGAATACTGTGGGGATTGTCTCCACAGGTAGGATATAGGCTGCTAAGAATGTTCCTGTTCACGGTAACTCTGGAAAACTTCCTTTCTACCCCTCACAGTTAAGGCAGTCCTGTTGGATTTCTCACACTGTCAACCCCGTTCCTGATCCTTCCTGATCAGTTTGAATATCTATAGAATCCCTACAGTGCAGAAGGAAGCCTTTCAGCCCATCGGGTCTGCACTGACCATCAGAAAGCGCATCCTACCTCGGTCCACTCCCCCTCCCTATCCCCGTAACCCCACCTAACCCGCACATCTTTGGACTGTGGGAGGAAACCGGAGCACCCGGAGGAAACCCACGCAGAAACGGCGAGAACGTGCAAACTCCACTCAGTCACCTAAGACTGGAATCAAACCCGGGTCCCTGGTGCTGTGAAGCAGCAGTGCTAACCACTGTGTCAATGTGTAATTTCCCTAAACCCAGATGGAGTCTTGCAGTTTGTTTCACACACATGGGGCGCGATTCTCCGACCCCCCACCAGGTCGGAGAATCGCCGGGGGCCAGCGTGAATCCCGCCCCGCCGTATCGCGAATTCTCCGGCACCGGTGATTCGGCGGGGGCAGGATTCGCGCCGCGCCGGTCGGCGGGAATCCCCCGGCGATTCTCCGGTCCGCGATGGGCCGAAGTTCCGCCGCTGTCAACCCACGCCAGCCGGCGTGGATTGAACCACCTTTGGGACGGCGGGACACGGCGGCGCGGGCAGGCTCCGGGGTCCTGGGGGGGACGCGGGGCGGTCTGGCCCCGGGGGGTGCCCCCACGGTGGCCTGGCCTGCGATCGGGGCCCACCGATCCGCGGGTGGGCCTGTGCCATGGGGGCACTCTTTTCCTTCCGCCTTCGCCATGGTCTCCACTATGGCGGAGGCGAAAGAGACCCCCTCCACTGCGCATGCGCTGGGATGCCATGAGCAGCCGCTGACGCTCCCACGCATGCGCCGCCCGGCAAAGTCATTTCCGCGCCGGCTGGCGGGGCACCAAAGGCCTTTCCCGCCAGCTGGTGGGGCGGAAATCAGTCCGGCGCGGGCCTAGCCCCTCAAGGTAAGGGCTTGGCCCCTCAAGATGTGGACAATTCCGCATCTTTGGGGCGGCGCGATGCCGGACTGATTCACGCCGTTTTTGGCGCCAGTCGGCGGACATCGCGCCGATTACGGATAATCCCGCCCATGATGTTTTCTGTAGAGCATCTGCAAGATTGAGGTGAGCTGTCATTTTTTTATTTGTCTGGTGTCTCACTCAGCCCCGGTGGAGTGTCCATATCTTTCCCATTTCCTCCCCTATAAGCCTCCTCTTCTCAACATTCCGTGCTCCATCACCGTGCAGCTCCTGTGACCCATTGGCACCCAGTATATTGAGTGGAATTAAATCATGATGTGGAAATGCTGTCGTTGGACTGGGGTAAGCACAGTAAGAAGTCTTACAACACCTGGTTACAGCCCAACAGGTTTGTTTCAAATCACTAGCTTTCGGAGCACTGCTCCTTCCTCAGGTGAATGAAGAGGTAGGTTCCAGAAACATATATATAGACAAAGCCAAAGAAGCAAGACAATGCTTAGAATGCGAGCATTTGCAGGTAATTAAGTCTTTACAGATTCAGAGAGAGGGGTAACCCCAGGTTAAAGAGGTGTGAATTGTCTCAAGGCATGATAGTTGGTCGGATTTCGCAAGCCCAGACAGATGGTGGGGGATGAATGTAATACAACATGAATCCAAGGTCCCAGTTGTTTGGGACCTTGACCGGGACCTCAACCGGGACCTTGGATTCATGTCACATTACATTCATCCCCCACCATCTGGCCTGTGAAATCCTACCAACTGTCCTGGCTTGATACAATTCACACCTCTTTAACCTGGGGTTACCCCATCTCTGGATCTGTAACAATTTAATTACCTGCAAATGCTCACATTCAAAGCATTGTCTTACATCTTTGACTTTGTCTATATATATGTTTCTGGAACATACCTCTTCATTCACCTGAGGAAGGAGCAGCACTCCGAAAGCTAGTGATTTGAAACAAACCTGTTGGACTTTAACCTGATGTTGTAAGACTTCTTACTGGAATTAAATCAGTCTGTGCTTGTTGGGAATGTAAGCTGTGAAGAGTACATTAAGAAGCTACAAAGTGATATAGATAGATTCGGTGAGTCGGCAATAAGGTGACAAGAGTGTGATATGGGGAAATGTGATCTTACTCACTTTAGTAGTAAGAATAAAAGAGTAGAACATCACTTAAAAGGTGAGAAACCTCTAAACATTGCTTTTCCGAGCCTTGGGTGTATCTGGACAAGGAACACCAAGTTAGCTTGCAGACACAGCAAAGGCACACTGGCCTTTATTGCAAGAGGATTGTAGTACAAGAATAAGGAAGTGATACAAATGCACAAGGCTTTGGTGAGACCACCCCTGGAGATCTCTGCTGAGTTTTGTGCTTTATATTGAATGAGGGATATACTTGCATTAGAGGCAGTACAGCAAAGGTTCATTCCCATAGGGGACGTGGTGGCATTGTGGTATTATCGCTGGATTAGTAATCCAGAGACCCAGGATCATAATCTGGGGACCCGCGTTCGAATCCTACCGGTAGGTGATGGAATTTAAACTCAATATCTGGAGTTAAAAGTCTAATGATGACCATGAAACCATTGTCGATTGTCATAAAACCCCATCTGGCTCACTTATGTCCTTTCGGGGAGGAAATCTGCCACCTTATCTGGTCTGGTCTACATGTGACTCCAGACCCACAGCAATGTGATTAACTCTTAAATGCCTTCCTCAATGGCCAGTTGCATTCAACCGCAACAAAAACACAAAAAAGGAATGAAACTGGGCGGACCACCCGGCATCGAACCAGGCACTGGCAATGACAACGGCAAACCCAGCCCTGCCGACCCTGCAAAGACGTCCTTACTAAAATCTGTGGGCTTGTGCCAAGGTTAGGAGAGCTGTCCCACAGACTAGTTAAACAACCGCCTGACATAATCATGCTCACAGAATCATACCTTGTAGACAATGTCCCAGACACTACTATTACCATTCCTGGGTATGCCCTGTCTCACTGACAGGACAGACCCAGCAGAGGTGGCAGCACAGTGGTATACAGTAGGGAGTTGCCCTGGGAGCCCTCAACATCGACTCTATTCCCCATGAAGTCTTCAGATTAAATATAGGCAAGGAAACCTCCTGCTAATTACCACATACCAGCTGCTGAATCAGTGCTCCTAACATGTTGAACACCACTCGGAGGAACCACTGAGGGTGGTAAGGGCACAGAATATACTCTGGGTGGGAGATTTCAATGTCTATCACCAAGAGTGGCTCGGTAGTACACCACAGACCGAGCTGGCCGGGTCCTAAATGACATAGCTGCTAGATTGGGACTGCAGCAGGTGGTGAGGGAACCAACAAGAGGGAAAAACATATTTGTCCTCATCCTCACCAATCTGCCTGCTGCAGATACATCTGTCCGACAGTATCGGTAGAAATGACCACCACACAGTCCTTGTGGAGACAAAGTCCCATCTTCACGATGAGGATACCCTCCATCGTGTTGTGTGGCACTACCACCGTGCTAAATGGGGTAGACTTCGAACAGATCTAGCAAGACTGGGTATCCATGAGGCGCTGAGGGCCATCAGCAATAGCAGAATTGTATTCAACCTCATGGCCTGGCATATCCACAATGAACGCATCTGACCCAAGCTCTGTAGTTCTGCCACACCCAGCCGTGGATGGTGGTGGACAATTGAAACAACTCACTGGAGGAGGAGGCTCCACAAATATCCCCATCCTCAATGATGGAGGAGCCCAGCACATATGTGCAAAAGACAAGGTTGAGGCATTGGCAACAATCTTCAGCCAGGAGGGCCGAGTGGATGATCTAACTCGGTCTCCTCCAGAGGTCCCCAACACCACAGATGTCAGTCTTTAACCAGCACGATTCACTCCATGTGATATCCAGATCCTGCTGAAGGCACTACATGCGGCAAAGGCTGTGGGCCCTGACAATATCCCGGCAATAGTACTGAAGACTTGTGCTCCAGATCTTGCCACACCCCTAGCCAAGCTGATCCAGTACAGCTACAACACTGGCATCTCCCTGGCAATGTGGAAAATTGCCCACGTCAGGTGTGTCCTGTACACAAGTAACAGGACAAATCCAACCCAGCCAATTAGCGTCCTATCAGCCTACTCTCCATCATCAGCAAAGTTATGGAAGGCATCATCAACAGTGCTATCAAGTGATCAAGTGGCACTTACTCAGCAATAATCTCAGTTTGGGTTCCGCCAGGGTCACTCAGCTCCTGACCTCATTACAGACTTGGTTCAAACATGGACAAAGCGGTGAATGTCAGAGGTGAGAGTGACTGCCCTTGACATCAAGGCAGCATTTGACTGAGTTTGGCATCAAGGAGCCCGAGCCAAACTGGAGTCAAAGGGAATCAGGGGGAAAACTCTCTGCTGGTTGGGGTCATAGCTGGCACAAAGAAAGATGATTGTGGTGGTTGGATGTCAATCAACTCCACTCCAGGACATAAATGCAGAGTTCCTCAGGAAAGTGTCCTAGGCCCAACCATCTTCAGCTGCTTCATCTATGACCTCCCTTCCATCATAAGCTCAGAAGTGGGGATGTTTGCAGATTACTGCACAATGTTCAGCACCATTCGTGACTCCTCAGAAAATGAGGCAGTCCATGTCCAAATGCAGCAAGACCTGGACAAATACAGGTTTGGGCTGACAAGTGGCAAGTTACATTCGCCCCACACAAGTGCCAGGCAATGACCATCTTCTAAAAGAGAAACTCTAACCACCCTGCCCTTGACATTCAATGGCTGGATCGCTACTCAATTACCATTGACCAGAAACTGAACTGCACTAGCCACATAAATACTGTGGTTCCCAGGGCAGGTCAAAGGCTAGGAACCCTACGGTGAGTAACTCACCTCCTCCTCCCCTGTCCATGATCTACAAGGCATAAGTCAGAAGTGTAATGGAATACTCTCTTTTGCCTGGATGAGTGCAGCTCCAACAATACTCAAGAGGTTTTACCCAATCCAGGACAAAGCAGCCTGCTTGATTGCTCCCCCTTCCATAAACATTCAAACACTCCACCACCGACCAACAGTGGCAGCCGTGTGTACCATCTAAAGATGCACTGCAGTAACTCACCACGGTTCCTTTGACAACACCTTCCAAACCCATGACCATTACCATCTAGGAGGACAAGAGTAGCAGATACCTGGGAACCCCAAAACCTGGAGGTTCCCCTCCAAGTCACTCACCATCCTGACTTGGAAATATTGGCCGTTCCTTCACTGTCACTGGGGCAACATCCTGGAACTCCCTCCCTAACACCACATTGGGTGTACCTACACCTCAAGGACTGCAGCAGTTCAAGAAGGCAACTCACCACCACCTTCTGAAGGGCAACTAGGGATGGGCAATAAATGCTGGCCAAACCAGTGTCACCCACATCCTGTAAATTAATTAAAGAAATTTGGACCCTGGGTGGAGAGGGTTCCCCGAGAATAAGAGGCTGAATAAATGAGTCCATATCCTCTGGGGTTTAGCAGCTTGGGAGGTGATCCCATTGTTTTTTTAAAAAATATTTTATTGAAAATTTTTGGCCAACTATCACAGTACATTGTGTATCCTTTACACAGTAATACAACAATATAAATAACAATGGCCAGTTTTATAAACAAGAAATAAATAATATATAAACAAAAACAAAAACAAAACTAAATGGCAACTGCCTTGTCCCAGATAAATATTCTCCAAAAATATGTTTTAACAGTCCAATATACAATTATCTATAACAACAACCTATGCATATTATACTTATATACTAACATCCCTGAAAATCCCTCTGGTTCCTCCCCCCCCCCCCCCCCCCCCCCCCCCACACACACCCCTGGGCTGCTGCTGCTGTCTTCTTCTTTTCCATTCCCTCTATCTTTCTGTAAGGTATTCGACGAACGGTTGCCACCGCCTGGTGAACCCTTGAGCCGATTCCCTTAGGACGAACTTAATCCGTTCCAGCTTTATAAACCCTGCCATGTCATTTATCCAGGTCTCCACACCCGGGGGCTTGGCTTCCTTCCACATTAGCAATATCCTGCGCCGGGCTACTAGGGACGCAAAGGCCAAAACATCGGCCTCTCTCGCCTCCTGCACTCCTGGCTCTTCTGCAACCCCAAATATAGCCAACCCCCAGCTTGGTTCGACCTGGACCCCCACTACCTTCGAAAGCACCTTTGTCACCCCCACCCAAAACCCCTGTAGTGCCGGACATGACCAGAATATGTGGGTGTGATTCGCTGGGCTTTTCGAGCATCTCGCACACCTATCCTCTACTCCAAAAAATTTGCTAAGCCGTGTTCCAGTCATATGTGCCCTGTGTAACACCTTAAATTGTATCAGGCTTAGCCTGGCACACGAGGACGATGAGTTTACCCTACTTAGGGCATCAGCGCACAGCCCCTCCTCAATCTCCTCCCCCAGCTCTTCTTCCCATTTCCCTTTCAGCTCATCTACCATAATCTCCCCCTCGTCTCTCATCTCCCTATATATGTCTGACACCTTACCGTCCCCCACCCATGTCTTTGAGATCACTCTGTCCTGCACCTCCTGCGTCGGGAGCTGCGGGAATTCCCTCACCTGTTGCCTCGTAAAAGCCCTCAGTTGCATATACCGGAATGCATTCCCCTGGGGCAACCCATATTTTTCGGTCAGCGCTCCCAGACTTGCAAACGTCCCATCTACAAACAGATCTCTCAATTGTGTTACTCCTGCTCTTTGCCATGTTCCAAATCCCCCATCCATTCTCCCCGGTGCAAACCTATGATTATTTCTTATCGGGGACCACACCGAGGCTCCCGTCTTTCCCCTATGCCATCTCCATTGCCCCCAAATTTTCAGAGTAGCCACCACCACCGGGCTTGTGGTGTATTTCTTCGGTGAGAACGGCAACGGCGCCGTCACCATGGCTTGTAGGCAAGTCCCCCTACAGGATGCCTTCTCCAATCTCTTCCACGCCGCTCCCTCCTCTTCTCCCATCCACTTACATATCATTGAGATGTTGGCGGCCCAGTAGTACTCACTCAGGTTCGGTAGCGCCAGCCCCCCCCTATCCCTACTACGCTGCAAAAATCCCTTCCTCACTCTCGGGGTCTTCCCGGCCCACACACAACTCATGATACTCTTCTCAATCCTTTTGAAAAAAGCCTTCGTGATCACCACCGGGAGGCACTGAAACACAAAGAGGAATCTCGGGAGGACCACCATTTTAACCGCTTGTACCCTCCCTGCCAGTGACAGGGATACCATGTCCCATCTCTTGAAGTCCTCCTCCATCTGGTCCACCAACCGCGTTAAGTTTAACCTATGCAATGTACCCCAATTCTTGGCTATCTGGATCCCCAAGTAGCGAAAGTCCCTTGTTACCTTCCTCAGCGGTAAGTCCTCTATTTCTCTGCTCTGCTCCCCTGGATGCACCACAAACAGCTCACTT
Source organism: Scyliorhinus torazame (assembly GCF_047496885.1). Taxonomy (NCBI): domain Eukaryota; kingdom Metazoa; phylum Chordata; class Chondrichthyes; order Carcharhiniformes; family Scyliorhinidae; genus Scyliorhinus; species Scyliorhinus torazame. Next base: position 84,176,581 of record NC_092718.1, read on the forward strand.
TTCCCCATGTTCAGCTTATATCCTGAAAATTCTCCAAACTCCCCAAGTATCCGCATTATCTCTGGCATCCCCTCCGCCGGGTCCGCCACATACACCAATAAATCGTCCGCGTAAAGAGATACCCGGTGTTCCTCTCCTCCCCTGAGTACTCCCCTCCACTTCCTGGAACCCCTCAATGCTATTGCCAGGGGCTCAATCGCCAGTGCAAACAATAATGGGGACAGAGGACATCCCTGCCTCGTCCCTCTATGGAGCCTCCTTCCAGTCCTGGATCTCGACCTGTCCAGCCCTGGCTCCAGCACCGTATTAAAATCTCCCCCCATTATCAACTTTCCCACCTCTAGGTCCGGGATGCGTCCTAGCATGCGCCTCGTAAAATTGGCATCATCCCAGTCCGGGGCATATACGTTTACCAAGACCACCGCCTCCCCCTGTAATTTGCCACTCACCATCACGTATCTGCCCCCGCTATCCGCCACTATGGTCTTTGCCTCAAACATAACCCGCTTCCCCACTAGTATAGCCACCCCCCCTGTTTTTCGCATCTAGCCCCGAATGAAACACCTGCCCCACCCATCCTTTGCGTAGTCTAACCTGGTCTATAAGTTTCAAGTGCGTCTCTTGTAACATAACCACGTCTGCCTTAAGTTTCTTAAGGTGTGCGAGTACTCGTGCCCTCTTTATCGGCCCGTTCAGTCCTCTCACATTCCACGTGATCAACCGGGTTGCGGGGCTTTTTACCCCCCCCCTTGTCGATTAGCCATCCCCTTTTTCCAGCTCCTCACCCGGTTCCCACGCAGCTGTCCCCCCCCCCCAGGCGGTGCCCCTCCGCCCACCCCACCCCATTCCGGCTCCCCCCTCTCCCCAGCAGCAGCGACCCAGTAACTCCCCCCTCCCACCCCCCCCCCCCGCTAGATCCCCCACTAGCGTAGTTACACCCCCCATGTTGCTCCCAGAAGTCAGCAAACTCTGGCCGACCTCGGCTTCCCCCCGTGACCTCGGCTCGCACCGTGCGACGCCCCTTCCTTCCTGCTTCCCTATTCCCGCCATGATTTTCATAGCGCGGGAACAAAGCCCGTGCTTCCCTTTTGGCCCCGCCCCCCATGGCCAACGCCCCATCTCCTCCACCTCCCTTCCTCCCTCCACCACCACCTGTGGAAGAGAGAAAAGTTACCGCATCGCAGGATTAATAACATAAAACTCATCTTTCCCCCCTTTTTCCCCCCTCTTCGCCCCCCATACTCGCCCCACCACTTTGTTTCAAACGTTCTTTTTTATTAACCCGCTTATTCCAGTTTTTCCTCCACAATAAACGTCCACGCCTCATCCGCCGTCTCAAAGTAGTGGTGCCTCCCTTGATATGTGACCCACAGTCTTGCCGGTTGCAGCATTCCAAATTTTATCTTCTTTTTGTGAAGCACCGCCTTGGCCCGATTAAAGCTTGCCCTCCTTTTCGCCACCTCCGCACTTCAGTCTTGATAAACGCGGATCACCGCGTTCTCCCACCTACTGCTCCGAGTTTTCTTTGCCCATCTAAGGACCATCTCTCTGTCCTTAAAACGGAGGAATCTCACCACTATGGCTCTAGGAATTTCTCCTGCTCTCGGTCCTCGCATCATCACTCGGTATGCTCCCTCCACCTCCAGCGGACCCGTCGGGGCCTCCGCTCCCATTAACGAGTGCAGCATCGTGCTCACATATGCCCCGACGTCTGCTCCTTCTGCACCTTCAGGAAGACCATGAATCCTTCAATTATTCCTCCTCGCGTTATTCTCCAGCACCTCCAGTCTTTCCACACATCGTTTATGGTGTGCCTCGTGCGTCTCCGTCTTCACCACCAGGCCCTGTATATCGTCCTCGTTCTCGGCAGCCTTTGCCTTCACGACCCGAAGCTCCCGCTCCTGGGTCTTTTGCTCATCCTTTAGCCCTTCGATCGCCTGCAATATCGGGGCCAACCGCTCCTTCTTCATTTTCTTTTTAAGTTCTTCCACGCAACATTTCAAAAACTCTTGTTGTTCAGGGCCCCATGTTAAACTGCCACCTTCCGTCGCCATCTTGGTTCTTGCTTGCCTTCCTTGCCGCTGCTCCAAAGGATCCACTGCAATCTGGCCACTTCCCTCCCCTTTTTCCATCCGTTTCCAGGGGGGATTCCCTTCTGGTTTACCGCACAGCGCTTCTAGCCGTTAAAATTGCCGTTGGGGCTCTTATTAAGAGCCCAAAAGTCCGTTCCACCGGGAGCTGCCGAAACGTGCGACTTAGCTGGTCATCGCCGCACCCGGAAGTCGTGATCCCATTGTAACATACAAGATATTGAAGGGCCTGACCTGGTAGTCACTGTGAGATTGTTTCCCCTGGCTGGATACAATGGATTTGCCATCTCAGGATAAGGAATCGATTATTTAGGATTTAGATGAGAAATGTATTCACTCAGCGTTATGAAGCTTTGGAGTTCTCTGCACCAAATGGTTGTGGATGCTGCATTATTGAATATATTTAATTTAGGAGATTTTTCAACCAAAGGAATTGGAGGGATATGGGGAATGTGTGGAAAGTAGAACTTGGTTAGAGGATCAGCGTGATCATATTAAATAGCACAGCAGGATTGAAGGGGCTGAATAACCTATTGTTTTAACGTAGCCTTCAATCTGCTGGATTCCTCTCTTCCAGGTATTGTGATTGCCATCAACACCCTAGCAATCAAAATTACGGTGTCTCTTTGGCAGAGGTGATCTGTTCAGGTGCAGCACAGGAAGGACCTTGTGACAAAGCACCTGGACATTAAGGTGGAGCGACTGGAGAACAAAACATTCTGAGGAAAGGGACTGTTCAGCACAAACTGAGATTCCACTGTACTGAGCCTGGGTCAAGGAGGGTAAAATTCAGCCCAGTATTGTGGATCGTGAGTGATTCCTGGTGGAAAATCTGAGCTCAAGATTGGGATGAGCAATCATATTCCACTTGCCTGGTCAGAAAGGTTTGTGCAAAGTCTCAGGAGAGATAGCTCCTGTTCAACGTTATATTTGCTGGTTCCACAATGCATGATGACAGAAAACAAAGAAACAGTATTAGTCAACCTATCACTTGTTGGAAAACCTTTCACAAGGAGAGGAGGTGGCCATTCATCCCCTCACGCCTACTACCCCATTAAATGAGATAACAGCTGACCTTCTACCTCAGCTGCATCTACATGCACTATCCTCAGGTGTCATAAAACCTAACCATCTCAGTGTTGAATATACTCAGTAACGGAGCACCCACAGCTCTCGAAACAGAGAATTTCAAAGCCTCTGAGGGAGACATTTCTCCTCATCTTGGTCCAAAATGGCTGCCCCTTAACCTGAACTGTGACCCTTCTCCATAACACCCTCTCAGCGTTTTAGATATTACAGAGAGATCACCTCTCATTCTTCTAAACTCCAGAGAATATAGACTGTTAGATTCCTATTATTGGACTACGCCAAGTTGAAGGAATTTATAGTATTCCTACCATTCGGTTACCAGCAGCACTTTGCAATTACTGGAACTCAGTAGAAATTTGCAGTTAAAAATTCTCAGGTGCCAATAAGAATTGTTTTATTTGTCTTCTATTGATTACAATTTGAAAGTCATTTAAAAGGCAATTCGTAGACAATTTGAAGCTTTCAGAGAATCAAAGACATTATCTTCTTGCTTAGGCAGACAGCTCGACAATAACTTTTAAAAGGTCAAAGTCTGAAAATGAAATATGAAAACGAGAGAGAGAGAGAGAGCTAATCTAAAACTAAACTCCAACATAACTAAAAACACTCCCTAAACAAAACACTAAAATAAAACACTCCAAAGCACTCTAAAACAAAACAAAACACACAGACACGCACACTTAAATGGTGGAATGAAACTTTTTTAGTTATACCCTTTCATATCTGCCTTAAGTCATCTAATCACATCCCAATATAACCCTAATTGATTTGGGTTAGACTCAAACACATTTGATTTGACGGCAAGCCGTCCATCTTCAATGTGCAACATTAGTTTTAATTGTTTCATGTCTGAATACTTGTGCTATTATCTTTTACCAGCAAAAACTGGTCTTCTGCTGACTTAGCTGTTATCTGCATTGTGAACAATGGTGCCTTCATGTTGCTATGGTGCCTGCTTCGTCCTTGATCTAACAGCCCAAGTATAGTGCCAATCTGTCTTGCAACTGTGCTGTTTTAATCTATGATGGAATTATGCTGTTTCATGCTGTTTTTGTGTCTCTGTATGTTCAGAGATGACCTGAGGTTATAAGTGAATTTAAAATGGGTATTTAAAACTGGGGCTTAATATTTATGGTTAAACAGCTATCTTTTACCTATACTAGTTGTATTAGAAATACCTGGCTTCTACATAGACCCATCCTATTCAACCTCCCTTCATAGGACAACCCTCACACCCCAGAAATCAGTCTATATTATATCTGCTTTATAAAATGCTATAAAATACATTTTACATTATTGGCCTATCAGAACAGAAGGAGGCCATTCTGTCCACCATGTCTGCACAGACTGTCTGAATGGACAATTCCCTTGGTGTCATTTTCTCACCTTCTCCCATAACCCAAGTAACTGGCTAATTCCCCATTGAAATCTTCAATTGTAGGACGGCACGGTGGCACAGTGCTTAGCACTGCTGCCTCACAGCCCCGGTTCGATCCTGGCCTGGGGTCACTGTCTGTGTGGAGTTTGCACATTGTCCCCGTGTCTGCGTGAGTCTCATCCTCATCAACCCCCAAAAAAGATGTGCAGGGTAGATGGATTGGCCATGCTAAATTGCTCCTTAAATTGGGAAAAAAAAGAATTGGGTAGTCTTTTAAAAAACAAATTGGGTAGTCTTTTTTTTTTTAAAAATCTTTAAAAAAAAAGAAATCTTGATTGAATCTGCCTCCACCCCACCCTCAGGCAGTGCATTCGGACCTTAGCCTCGTGCTTTGCGGTAAAGACTTTTCTCTCATTGTTTTTGCTTCTTTTACCAATTACTTTAAATCTGTGACCCCCCCTCATTCTTGATCCTTTCACGATGGGAACAGTTTCTCTCTCTTTCTCTCTACTCTCACTAGACCCCGCATGATTTTGAACATTTCTCTCAGATCTCCTTTCAACCTTCTCTTGTCCAAGAAAAACTGTCCCAATTTCTCCAATCTATCTTCATTACTGAAATTCCTCATCCCTCGAACCATACTAAATCTATTATACATGTTATACAACATTACATATGTATTGTATTTATACATTAAATCCCAATATTCTTCCTTATATAAGGAGACCACAGTACTCCACATGTGGTCTTATCAAAGCTGTATATAACTTCAGCAAGACTTCCTCACTCATATTCCAATCCCCCTCAATTAAATACCAACATTGAATATGCATGTTAGTTTTATGACTCTGTTCTCGGCCATCCAAGAATACCAACATTTAGTAATTTCTCACTTTCTAAAAACATATTCCTCTTTATTCTTTTCCCAAGTGATTAATTTCACACTTCCATACATTATGATCCAATCGGCACATTTTTATTCAGATGTTCCAGTCGGTACATTCTAATTCAATCACCTTTGCAGGTTCTTTGCGTCCTCCTCATAGCTTTCTTTCCCACCTAACTTTGTAGCATTGGGAACTGTGGATACATTACACTCAGTCCCTTTTTCCAACCCATTAATATTGATTGTAAATAGCAGAAGCACAAGAACTGATCATTGCAGTTGTCAATGAGTTACACCCTATGATTCTGACTGTGGCAGGGTTAAGTTGGGAGAGGACCTTTGTCTCACAGTTGTTTAATATGCTGTCCAAGCCTCAGTGAAGGTGTTGACAATGACTTGGAGGTAAGCCTCCCGAGTGTGCGCAGATGCAAACATCGTCTACAGAGGATGGGACGACCTTGGCAGGCGGCGGAGGTTAAATAGATTCTCATTTGTTCTGTGGTGTAACTCCACCCCACTGCTGAGGGGAAGGTGGAGCATTGCAGCTAGGAAGATGGAAAAAAAACTATTGTAGTGATGACACAGCCTTGTTTGACCCCAATGAATTGGGTCTGTGATGGATCCATTGGTCAGGTTTACAGATTTCAGGTCATTGTGGAGCAGCCGGAGGATGGTGACAAACATTTGGGAACAGCCGAAAAAGGAAGAGGATGCACCATAATCCCTCATGGTTGACAGTCTCGAAGGCCTTTGCAGGGTCAAAGAAGGCACTGTCCCCGGATGTCGAAATCCATGATGAGGCCTTGGCAACATGGACATGTTTCCATACCTTGTGCGCCTGTCAACAAAGGCAGACACTGGCGAAGAGGTTCAGCACCACCTTCAGTGCGCCAGCACAGCCTTTGTTTGCCTGAAGAAGTTTGGAAAACCAGAACGTCAGACCCAGCACTAAGCTTGTGATCTACAGTGCAGTAGTGATACATGCCCTCCGATATGGCTCAGAGTATGGACTACATAGAGTGGGCACCTAAAACTCTGGAGAAGTACCACCAGCAATGCCTCTGCAAGATCCAGCAAATCTATTGGCAGGATAGGTGCACCAAACATCAGTGTTCTTGCTCGGGCCAACATCCCAAGCATTGACCACGCTGTCTCAGCTCTGCTGGGCTGGCCGCATCGTCCACATGCCTGACATGAAACACCAGAAACAAATGCTCTACTCGGAGCTTCGACAAGGCAAATGAGCCCCAGGAGGACAGAGGAAACTCTTCAAGGACACCTTCAAAGCCTCCTTGGAAAATTGCACCGACCTGTGGAAATCCCTGACCCAAGACCAGCCGAAGTGAAGACAAAGCATCCGAGAAGGAGCTGGACTTCGAGTTTCATTCCCAAGAGGAAGCTGAAGATTGTGAAAGGGAGGCATCACAATCCGAACATCGCACCCATTGACTCTTACAACCACCGTATGCCCCAACTGTGACAGAGACTGCAGGTGACACATTGGACTCCTCAGTCACCACATTTTTGGTGTGGAAGCAAGTCATCCTCAACCCTGAGGGACTGTCCAAGAGAAGAGAGTCATCCTGAAAATATCCTGTTTATTCCATGATCCAATTCTCCATCTGTGTAAATGAATTAACCTCAATTTCATGGGTGTCACCTTATTGGATGCTTTTGAAAATCCAAGGGTACCATGTCTGCTGGTTTCCCTTCTCGATGGGCAGGAACAACAGATAGTTGCTGATTAATTTATTTTCTTGTTCACAATGTGGGTGATGCTGACAGGGTTCCATCTGAAATGAAATGAAAATCGCTTATTGTCACAAGTAGGCTTCAAATGAAGTTACTGTGAAAAGCCCCTCGTCGCCAGATTCCGGCGCCTGTTCGGGGAGGCTGTTATGGGAATTGAACCATGCTGCTGACCTGCTTTCAAAGCCAGCGATTTAGCCCTGTGCTAAACAGCCCCTGCTATTTTTTTATCCATTTATTATCCACCTGGGTATTTATCCCCTGGGTTATTCCTGAACCACTGCAGTCCTCGGTTGGGAATGTCATCAAGAAATTCCAGATCTTATATTGATATTCCCATGGAATGTGACCATTTGTATTATGTGAGGTCTGGAAGACACTGGATCAGATTCTGTCTCTCACCTTCCATTAACTAAGTGTGGTGGAGTGAGGGGCTGTAAAAACCAGCATTTCCAGGGATTGGGGAACTTGGAGGAACAGAACACACTCTCTGGAGAGGGAACACGGTTTCTGCTGGTAAACTTTTTTTAAAATTTAGAGTGTCATGATATGCAGATACACACATAATGATGTGCAGACAAGCAACTAATGGACACAGAGAACAGAACATGACCAATAAGCAGGCAGGACACTCAGGGGTGGGATCTGACTATAAAAGACACGAGTCACTCACACTCCGCCTCTTTCCACTGATGAATATCTAGAGAGTCAGTCAAGTGCGTTGTTACAATCTCACACCCACCACGTGGCTAAGAGCTCGTCTGGTTCAGTCAGACAGAATATCTACACTTACGTTAGCAGAGAGTCAAACTCATAGAGAACTGTGCTAACTGTGGTATTAGTTCAATAAACCTGATTGAACTAACTTCAAGGTCTGGAGTATCTTCCTGATCTAAGCTGCATCCAGTTGCAGCCAGTGTTAGACCAGTGTACCTAACACGACACAGAGTACCCAATTCATTTTTTTTTTCCAATTAAGGGGCAATTTAGCGTGGCCAATCCACCTACCTTGCACATCTTTGGATTGTGGGGGCGAAACCCACGCAAACACGGGGAGAATGTGCAAACTCCACACGGACAGTGACCCAGAGCCGGGATCGAACCCGGGACCTCGGCTCGATGGTGGTGGTTAAAAAATCGTCTGGAGACCTGCGCATCTGCATTGATCCCAAGGATCTCAACCAGAATATAATGCGTGAACACTACCCCACCCCAAGCGGGAGGAACTCACCAGTGAGATGGCACACGCACGGTTTTTCACGAAGTTAGATGCGTCACATGGATTCTGGCAAATCCAGCTGGATGAGTCCAGCAGAAGGCTCTGCACCTTCAACACACCGTTTGGCAGGTACTGCGAGAAATCGTCTCAGCATCGGAGATATTTCATCGCATCATGGAGCAGATGATGGAGGGCATCGAAGGGGTTCGTGTGTACGTGGACGACGTCATCATATGGTCCACAACCCCTGAGGAGCATGTTTCCCATCTCTAGCAGGTATTCCGCCGTGTCCACGCCAATGGCCTGAAGCTGAACAGGGCCAAATGTTGCTTTGGCATGTCGACACTCAAGTTCCTGGAGACCAGATCTCTCAGCAGGGCGTGTGCCCCGACACAGACAAGGTCAAGGCCATCACAGCCATGAAGGTCCCGGAAGACAAGAAGGTGGTATGCCCTTCCTGGGCATGGTCAGTTTTCTGGGCAAGTTCATCCCAAACATGGCCTCACACACCACGGCCCTACGAAACCTAGTGAAGACGTCCACTGCCTTCGAGTGGAAGGCAGCCCATCAGGCAGAGTGGTTGGAGCTGAAAGCCAAGCTCACCACTGCACCCGTATTGGCATTTTCCGACCCAGACAGGGAAACGAAAATCTCGACAGATGCGAGCCAGGTGCGGTCCTGCTGCAACGCGATGCCACTTCATCCTAGGCACTGGTTGCCTACGCAGCAAGGGCAATGACGGCCACCGAACAAAGGTATGCACAAATCGAGAATGAATGCCTGGGCCTTTTCACTGGCATTCTCAAGTTTCACGACTTTGCCTACGGCCTGCCGACATTCACAGTCGAGATGGATCACAGGCCCCTGGTCCACATTATCCACAAGGACCTTAATGACATGACGCCTCGGTTACAGCGCATCCTCCTCAAACTCAGAAGGTATGACTTTGACCTAGTCTACACGCCTGGCAAGGAGCGCATCATTGCCGATACACTGTCCCGCTCCATCACCGTGCCTAGTGAACCACTGAACGTCATCCAGCAAATTGAGTCACAGGTTGAGTCACAGCTGTGTGCTCGCACCCTCCCGGCATCTGATGAGACGGTGATTTGTATCTGTGAGGAGATAGCCAAAGACCCCCACTTGCAGCGTGTTATGCAACACCTCGCCAATGGCTGGCAAAAAGGGCAGTGCCCTCAATATTTCAATGTAAAGGATGACCTGACAGTGGTTGATGGTATCCTCCTCAAACTGGACCGGATTGTAATTCCACATAGTCTCCAGAGCTTGGTGCTCCATCAAATCCATGAGGGCCACCTGGGTGTGGAAAAGTGCAGACGCAGAGCCAGACAGACTGTCTACTGGCCTGTGGTCATAGATTATCATAGAATTTACAGTGCAGAAGGAGGCCATTCGGCCCATCGAGTTTGCACCGGCTCTTGGAAAGAGCACCCTACCCAAGGTCAACACCTCCACCCTATCCCCATTACCCAGTAACCCCACCCAATACTAAGGGTGATCAGCCAGGACATCGCAAACATGGTCCTTAACTGTGCGACCTGTCAACGTTTCCAGCCAGCGCAGAGTAAGGAGACAGCATGAAATTGAAACCTCTCCGTGGTCCAAGGTTGGCATCGACCTCTTTCATGCAAATGGTCGTGATTACGTGTTAATCATTGATTATTTTTCCAATTACCCTGAAGTCGTGAAGCTCTCAGACCTCACATCTCGGACCATCATCAAGGCCTGTAAGGAGACGTTCTCCAGGCATGGTATCCCACTCACTGTCATGAGTGACAATGGCCCGATCTTCAGCAACCATGAATGGGCTCTGTTTGCCCAGTCGTATCAGTTCAAACATGCCACTTTCAGCCCACACTATCCGCAGTCAAATGGAAAAGTTGAGAAAGGGGTGCACATAGTGATGCAGCTCATCTGCAAGGCTGCGGATTCTGCGTCTGACATTCACCTTGCACTGCTAGTGTACAGGGCGACCCCACTGTCCACTGGCATGTCGCCGGCTCAGCTCCTGATGAACAGGGACCTGAGAACGACACTTCCAGCCATACACATGCCCAACCTGGGTCATGTCCTGGTGCTGCAGAAGATGCAGCAACTCCGAGACCGGCAAAACCAGGGCTATGATGCTCATGCCACCGATTTGCCCGTGTTATCCCCGTCAGACACTGTTTGGGTCAAGATCCCTGATGGAGGCTGGTCAGCTCCAGCTGTCGTTGTTCGACAGGCTGCCCTCCCCGCTCGTATGTTGTGCGTCTGGCTGATGGTTCTGTTGTGCGACGAAACAGACGGGCACTGCGCAAAGTTGCCTGCCCGCAACCACATTCTTCTTCGTTTCCTCCTGTTGTTTTGCCACCTCCTGATACCTTGACTCACAAGGCCACCAGTCAGGCTTCAATCCCGCCCATCAAGGTGCTGTTGTCCCCACCACCACCTCTCCAGTGGTCGACCAGGATCAGACGCAAGCCACAGAGACTGGACTTATGAACATGTATTCTGTTTGCTATGTTCTGTGTTCTCGCTTTAGAGAGCTGTTTTCACATGTACATATGTTCACATCCACTGCATGTATATATGTTAATATTGGCCTATTCTTGTAAATACATCCACATATGTCATCCAAACATTAAAAAAAGGGGAGATGTCACGATATGCAGACACACACATAATGATATGCAGACAAGCAGCTAATTTTTTCCAACTAAGGGGCAACTTAGCATGGCCAATCCACCTACCTTGCACATCTTTGGATTGCGGGGCGAAACCCACGCAAACATGGGGAGAATGTGCAAACTCCACATGGACAGTGACCCAGAGCCGGGATTGACCCCGGAACCTCGGCACCGTGAGGCAGCAGAGCTAACCCACTGCGCCACTGTGCTGCCCTCTGCTGGTAAACTTGAAGCGCTGTGACTAATGGACACAGGAGAACGTGCCAGACACAGGAAACAATGTTATAATTTTTTTAACTTGTCATTTGGAGCCATATTTTCATTAATTCGGGATGTGTACATCCACGGTAGGATGTAGCTCTCCTCACGCCTTATTCATTCATCTCGATCCCTTGCTGTTCTCACCCAGCTGGTTTGGAAAGATGATATTATGTCATCTCCCCCTGTTTCCTGGTCTTGCCCATCACTCCATTAATATTTCTTCTGAGCAATATGCCCATCCTCATCTGAATCATGTCCTTAACTTTGGGTTTCTGGAGTATTTCATTGCATATGTGTAACATCTGTCTTTCTCTCTGAGCTCTGCAGTTTTTGTTCTATACATTTTGCTGTCTATATGTCATGGCTGCTAACACACCCTGATTATACACACTCCTCCTCCTTAATGCTGGTGGAAAGTCATTATCACACAGAATATCTCTCTCGCCCCAAATCCACCCTGCTCTCGTACTTCTCCATTTGTAATCCTCCATTTCTAATGTTTGGCCCAGATATTGATATTCAGTCGCTTTTTCAGTTTCTTGGTCTTCAATTTATGTGGGATCCTCTGTCTAGAAGTTTGTCCAGTACATTTCTTTAAAACGACAAAGGGATAATTCTGGGTTAATAAGGATTGTCAATCGGAACACAGACTGTAAGAATGAAAACTGAACAATGATGCTCTTGCTTCTGAAAAATGATCTGTTTGTGTCTGCAAATTTAGACTGAAATTTTCCTAGCAATGTGAGTAGAATATTTTGCGCTCAAACATACGTTAACAAATGTAAAGTAGGGGGGCATGGTGGCACAGTGGTTCGCACTGCTGCCTACAGCGCTGAGGACCCAGGTTCGATCCCAGCCCCAGGTCATTGTCCGTGTGGAGTTTGCCCATTCTCCGCATGTCTGCATGGGTTTCACCCCCACAACTCAAAAAGATGTGCAGGTTAGGTGAATTGGACATGCTAAAAGGGGCTGGTTTAACACAGTGGGTCAAAGAGCTGGCTTGTAATGCAGAACAAGGCCAGCAGCACGGTTCAATTCCCGTACCAGCCTCCCCGAACAGGCGCCGGAATGTGGCGACTAGGGGCTCTTCACAGTAACTTCATTTGAAGCCTACTTGTGACAATAAGCGATTTTCACTTCATTTCATAAATAACCCCTTAATTGAAAAAAAAAAAATTGGGTAAAACAAATGTAAAGTGTTCTATACCTTGTATTATTTCTGAAGACTAACACATTTTGTGCTCAACAAATGAAATAATTATTGCAAACTGTAAATTATATTTTGTACTTTATAAAATCTGTATAAATGTTCTCGGCCTTACATGATCGTTCGTGAAATCAGTCCAGAACACAATATTTGAGAAATTCCCTTGTATGGCTACATTTGGTGGGTTAGGGTGTATGATGCGGGGAGGTTTTCGGGGGATTGTGACGGTGGGGTTCTCACTGGATAAACACCCTGTGTCACCAGCCGCTCCTGATGGCCGGGCGGCTGGAGGGGTCGGGAAGGGGGCTGGAGGTGTGGGAAGGGGGTGTGTGTGGCTGGAGATGTAGGGAGGGGGTGTTTGTGGCTGGAGGTGTGGGGAGGGGGGTTGGCAGGAGATGTGGGGAGGGGAGTGTGAGGCTGGAGGTGTGGGGACGGGCGTGTGAGGCTGGAGGTGTAGGGAGGGGGTGTGTGGCTGGAGGTGTGGGGAGGGTGGGTGTCGCTGGAGGTGTGGGGAGGGTGTGTGTGGCTGGAGGTGTGGGGAGGGTGTGTGTGGCTGTAGGTGTAGGGAGGGGGTGTGTGGCTGGAGGTGAGGGGAGGGGGGTTGGCAGGAGGTGTGGGGAGGGTGTGTGTGGCTGTAGGTGTAGGGAGGGGGTGTGTGGCTGGAGGTGAGGGGAGGGGGGTTGGCAGGAGGTGTGCGGAGGGGAGTGTGAGGCTGGAGGTGTGGGGAGGGTGTGTGTGTCTGGAGGTGTGGGGAGGGGTGTGTGTCTGGAGATTTGGGGAGCGGGGTGTGTGTCTGGAGATTTGGGGAGCGGGGGGGGTGTGGCTGGAGGTGTGGGGAGGGGGGTTGGCAGGAGGTGTGCGGAGGGGGGGGTGTGGCTGGAGGTGTGGGGAGGGGGTGTGGCTGGAGGTGTGGGGAGGGGTTGTGGCTGGAGGTGTGCGGAGGGGGTGTGGCTGGAGGTGTGGGGAGGGGGTGTGGCTGGAGGTGAGGGGAGGGGGTGTGTGTCTGGAGGTGTGGGGAAGGGGTGTGTGTCTGGAGATTTGGGGAGCGGGGGGTGTGTCTGGAGATTTGGGGAGCGGGGTGTGTGTCTGGAGATTTGGGGAGCGGGGTGTGTGTCTGGAGATTTGGGGAGCGGGGGGTGTGTCTGGAGATTTGGGGAGCGGGGAGTGTGTGGCTGGAGGTGTGGGGAGGGGGATTGGCAGGAGGTGTGCGGAGGGGGTGTGTGGCTGGAGGTGTGGGGAGGGGGTGTGGCTGGAGGTGTGGGGAGGGGTTGTGGCTGGAGGTGTGCGGAGGGGGTGTGGCTGGAGGTGTGGGAAGGGGGTGTGGCTGGAGGTGAGGGGAGGGGGTGTGTGGCTGGAGGTGTGGGGAGGGGGGTTGGCAGGAGGTGTGCGGAGGGGAGTGTGAGGCTGGAGGTGTGGGGAGGGGGTGTGTGTCTGGAGATTTGGGGAGCGGGGGGGGTGTGTCTGGAGATTTGGGGAGCGGGGGGTGTGTCCGGAGATTTGGGGAGCGGGGGGTGTGTGGCTGGAGGTGTGGGGAGGGTGTGTGTGTCTGGAGGTGTGGGGAGGGTGTGTGGCTGGAGGTGTAGGGAGGGGGTGTGGCTGGAGGTGAGGGGAGGGGGTGTGGCTGGAGGTGTGCGGAGGGGGTGTGAGGCTGGAGGTGTGGGGAGGGGTTGTGGCTGGAGGTGTGGGGAGGGGAGTGTGAGGCTGGAGGTGTGGGGAGGGGGTGTGTCTGGAGATTTGGGGAGCTGGGGGGGTGTGTCTGGAGGTGTGGGGAGGGGGGTTGGCAGGAGGTGTGCGGAGGGGGGGTGAGGCTGGAGGTGTGGGGAGGAGTTGTGTGTCTGGAGGTGTGGGGAGGGGGTGTGTGTCTGGAGATTTGGGGAGCGGGAGGTGTGTCTGGAGATTTGGGGAGCGGGGGTGTGTCTGGAGATTTGGGGAGCGGGGGGTGTGTGTCTGGAGGTGTGGGGAAGGGGTGTGTGTCTGGAGGTGTGGGGAAGGGGTGTGTGTCTGGAGGTGTGGGGAAGGGGTGTGTGTCTGGAGATTTGGGGAGCGGGGGGTGTGTCTGGAAATTTGGGGAGCGGGGGGTGTGTGTCTGGAGGTGTGGGGAGAGGGTGTGTGTCTGGAGATTTGGGGAGCGGGGGGTGTGTCTGGAGATTTGGGGAGCGGGGGGTGTGAGGCTGGAGGTGTTGGGAGGGGGTATGTGGCTGGAGGTGTGGGGAGGGGGGGTGTGTCTGGAGATTTGGGGAGCGGGGGGTGTGTCTGGAGATTTGGGGAGCGGGGGGTGTGTCTGGAGATTTGGGGAGTGGGGGTGTGTGTCTGGAGGTGTGGGGAGGGGGTGTGTGTCTGGAGGTGTGGGGAGGGGGTGTGTGTCTGGAGGTGTGGGGAAGGGGTGTGTGTCTGGAGATTTGGGGAGCGGGGCGGGGTGTCTGGACATTTGGGGAGCGGGGGGTGTGTGTCTGGAGGTGTGGGGAGGGGGTGTGTGTCTGGAGATTTGGGGAGCGGGGGGTGTGTCTGGAGATTTGGGGAGTGGGGGGTGTGAGGCTGGAGGTGTTGGGAGGGGGTATGTGGCTGGAGGTGTGGGGAGGGGGTGTGTGTCTGGAGATTTGGGGAGCGGGTGGTGTGTCTGGAGATTTGGGGAGCGGGGGGTGTGTCTGGAGATTTGGGGAGCGGGGGGTGTGTGTCTGGAGGTGTGGGGAGGGTGTGTGTGTCTGGAGGTGTGGGGAGGGGGTGTGTGTCTGGAGATGTGGGGAGGGGGTGGCTGGAGGTGTGGGGAGGGGAGTGTGGGGAGGGGGTAGTTGCTGGAGGTGTAGGGAGGGGTTTGTGGCTGGAGGTGTGGAGGGGTGTAGCTGGAGGTGTGGGTAGGGGTGTGTGGCTGGAGGGGGGATTGAGGGGGTGTGCGGCTGGAGGGCGGGGCGTAGAGGGGGTGGTCGACTGGAGGTGAGAGGAGGGGGGGGAAGTGTGAAAAGGGCAGGGGGCGTGTGGCTGGAGGTGTGGGGAGGAGAGAAGTGTGAGGAGGGGAGGAGAGAAGTGTGAGGAAGGGAGGAGGGAAGTATGAGGAGGGGAGGAGAGAAGTGTGAGGAGGGGAGGAGAGAAGTGTGAGGAGGGAAGTGTGAGGAGGGGAGGAGAGAAGTGTGAGGAGGGGAGAAGGTAGGAGTTAAGTGTGAGGAGGGGAGGAGAGAAGTGTGAGGAGGGGAGGAGAGAAGAGTGAGGAGTGTGTCATAATATACACCAGTATATCATGGTGCAGGCACACACACTGATGGACACATAGCAAGACCAATCAACACACACAACACCGCAGCCAATCACCAGTTTGATGCACAATCAATAACTCTCGAGACAAGGGGAGTCATATCTAATCGGCTTTAATCAGGTAGAACTGTACCCAGCAGCTTCGATAAGAAAGTGAAAGCTGCTGGGATGGCATGGGTTCTTATACCCCGCCTCTCAGGGCGGAGCTATGTGCGTTAGCCAATGGTAGACTCCTAGGTCTAGCCAATGGTCATTCACCTCTCAGGTACTGCAATACCTGGTATTACCACACAGTTAGAGCACCCTCACTATAAAGACAGGGGGCATCAGAGTTCTCGCTCCTTCGGGATGCAGCCTCCTAGAAGGACAGAGCTTAAAGCTTACAGCACAGAACTTCATCATGTGCTGAGTGCACAGACTGGTTAGGACAGGCATAGGTCATTAGTTTAATCTAACATCGTGTCAACCCACAGTGAAAGTATGTTCAACAGTTTCTAACTTAATAAACTAGTGTTGCACTATTTTAAGTGTTGGTGGCCTGTATGTGTTCCTCGGATCCAGAACACCCAACACATCATGATACCAGGAGTTGAGGGACATTAGAACTTCTTAGACCTATCTGCAAGTTATCTGCCTTCCACCAGCATACAGCCATCCTGCAAAATGGACAGCATCCGCCCGCCGCCGCTGCTCCGCATCACCGGTAACCTAGGGGCCAACTGGAAGATATTCAAACAACGCTTCCAGCTCTACCTTGAAGCCACAGACCGGGAAGCTGCCTCAGAAACCAGGAAGATCACTCTCTTCCTATCCACGGCCGGGGACCATGCCATCCACATTTTCAATTCTCTCACCTTTGCTGATGATGAAGACAAATCAAAATTCAAGACGGTCCTCCTCAAGTTTGACAGTCACTGCGACATTGAGGTGAATGAAAGTTTCGAGCGCTATGTATTCCAACAGCGTTTGCAGGGTAAGGATGAACCTTTCCAGTCCTTTCTCACCCACCTCCGCATCCTTGCGCAGTCCTGTAATTACAGGCCCACCTCCGACTCCATGATACGCGACCAGATCGTTTTCAGTGTTCAGTCGGACCCCCTACGCCAGCAGCTCCTCAAGGTGAAGCAGCTCACCCTAGCGACCGCCATCGAGACCTGCATGCTACACGAACATGCCACTAGTCGGTATTCCCACATCCAAACGGCTGAAATGGCGCGGTAAGGTCCCCACGAGGCAGAACGGGTCCAAGCAATCGAGCAAGTCCAGGGCCTCAGCCTGGATGAGGGCGGCCATTTTGCGTGCTTTTCGCAGACTCCCGCGCTTGTGTGCACCGAACGAGGGGACTGCGACATCGACGAACATACTGCGCAGGCGCGCACCACGTACGACCGCACCGCACATACGCGGTGGCGCAGCAAACGTACTGATGCTACAACGTGCGGCAACTGTGGCTCCGCCCACTTAAAGTGGCAATGCCCTGCCAAATCCCGACGATGCCTGAGATGTGGCAAACTTGGCCACTGTGCTGCTTTATTCAGATCAGCTCAGCCTGCCAACTCATATTGCTCCAGCCAGCCTCGCAGGAATGTCCGGGCCATTCAACCCACGGTCACCGAGTCCGATGCTGCCCTACCCGATATTGACACCGAGGACCCGAAGGCGCCTTTTCGAGTCAGTATCGTTACCAAAAACAGGGTGTCCCCGAAGCAAAGAATCCAGCCTCTATCGGTATACAGCATCGATCCGGACGATGAGTGGTGTGCCACCCTGATGGTCAACCGGTCCCAAATCCGATTCCTCCTGGATACTAGTGCCTCCGCCAATCTCATTGCGCGGTCTGACCTCCAAAGCCTTTGTGTCAAACCAGCCATTCTCCCATCAGCCTGACAGCTATTAGATTATAATGGCAATGCCATTGCTGCCAGCGGCTCGTGCCAACTTGAAGTGATGCGACTTCCGGTTGCGGCCATGCCTAGGTAGGTCGCATGTTCGGCAGTTCCCACCAGGAACGGACTTTTGGGCTCTCTAGAGGGGCCCCAACGGCAATTGTTCGACGGCTTTCAGTGTGGGAAGGTGACAGCAAGGTCCCCCCGACATTGTATGGATTGGACCAGGAGTGGAGCGGTGAACAAAATGATCTTGGAGCAGCGAAAAGTGAGAGGGAGGAAAAACAAGATGGCGGCGGGTGGAGACCAAGCAGCATGGGCGCAGTGGTCGCAGGAGCAGCAGGAGTTTCTTAAACGCTGCTTTGAGGAGCTGAAAACCGAAATGCTGGCGCCAATGAAGGCGGCGATTGAGAAGCTAGTGGAGACCCAGAAGGCCCAAGGGGCGGCGATCCGGGAGGTGCGGCAAAAAGCCTCGGAGAATGAGGACGAGATCTTGGGCCTGGCGGTGAAGGTGGAGGTGCACAAGGCGCTGCACAAGAGGTGGGCGGAAAGATTTGAAGACCTGAAGAATAGGTCGAGGAGGAAGAATCTTCGGATTCTGGGTCTCCCCGAAGGAGTGGAGGGGCCCGATGCTGGGGCATATGTGAGCACGATGCTCAATTCGCTGATGGGCGCGGAGCCTTCCCGAGGCCCCTGGAGCTAGATGGGGCTCTTCGGGTCCTAGCAAGGAGACTCAAGACCAACGAGCCGCCAAGGGCTTTAGTGGTGAGGTTTCACCGCTTTATTGACAGCGAGTGTGTCCTGAGATGGGCCAAGAAAGAGCGGAGCAGCAGGTGGGAGAACAGGGAGATCCGAATCTACCAGGACTGGAGTGCAGAGGTGGCTAAGAAGAGAGCTGGTTTCAATCGGGCTAAGGCGGTGTTCCATCGGAAGGGGGTGAAGTTCAGTATGCTGCAGCCAGCGCGATTGTGGGTCACGTTCCAGGATCGGCACCACTATTTTGAAACTGATGAGGCTTGGAACTTTATACGGACTGCAAAGTTGGACTCAAATTGAGGATTTGTTGTGGGGGGATGTTTACTGTGTATATGGTGTTTATTACGTTTAGGGAATGTTCCTTTGGTTTGGGTGCTGGATGGGGATGGGTGAAGGGATTTGATGGGGAGACTGTGGGAGGGTGTGGGCGTTGGTGTTGGAGTGGCAGACCCCCATGAAAGAAGAGGAGGAGTGGAGGCCCGGGGATGGGGAATTGGGGTTAGACCGCAAAAGGAGCTGCGCCAGAGGGGGCGGGGCCGGCTCAGGAAAACGCGGGCTATTTCCTGCGTAAGGGTAGGATGGGGGTGGGGGCCGGGGGGGGGGGGGGGGGTGGGCGGTGCTGGAGAGGAACGCACACTGACTGCCAGGGAGGGGGAGGGGGGATTCTCACAATGGGGGGGTCGATGGAATGGCGGGAGAGGCCGGGGTCAGCAGGAGTCAGCTGACTTACGGGAGTGTTATGGGGGGAGCAAAAGGGGTAGATGTGGATCTAGCGGGGGGATGGGGGGGGGAGAGGGGGGGTATAGGGTTGCTGCTGCATTGGTCAAAGGGGAGCTGGAAGTAGGAGAGGTGGTCGGGGCGGGGGTCCGCCGTCTGGGGGACTGGAGGGTGCAGGAGGCGCGGGAACGTGGCTGGCCTAGAAAAGGAGATGGCTAGTCAGCAGGAGGGGTGGGGGTGAGTAGCCCCCCAATCCGGCTGATAACTTGGAATGTGAGGGTCCTGAACGGGCCGGTCAAGAGGGCCCGGGTGTTCGCGCACTTAAAGGGACTGAAGGCAGACGTGGTTATGCTCCAGGAGACACATTTGAAGGTGGCAGATCAGGTTAGGCTGCGAAAGGGATGGGTAGGACAGGTATTCCATTCAGGGCTGGATGCGAAGAACAGAGGGGTTGCAATACTCGTGGGGAAGCGGGTGTCATTTGAGGCAATGAATATTGTAGTGGATAATGGAGGTCGATATGTGATGGTGAGCGGTAGGTTGCAGGGGGTGCGGGTGGTACTGGTAAACGTATATGCCCCGAACTGGGATGATGCCGGATTTATGAAACGCATGCTGGGTCGGATTCCGGACCTGAAGGTAGGAAGCCTGATAATGGGGGGGGGAATTTCAACACGGTGCTGGTCCCAGCACTGGATCGCTCTGGGTCCAAGACGGGTAAGAGGCCGGCTGCGGCTAAGGTGCTTAGGGGGTTTATGGGCCAGATGGGGGGGAGTGGGTCCATGGAGATTTGTCAGGCCCCTGGCCAGGATAATTTTCATTCTTTTCCCACGTCCATAGAGCCTACTCCCAGATAGATTTCTTTATTTTGAGTAGGGCGCTTGGTGAAATCTTTAATTTGAAGGGATCTTAACTTGCCAAACTACTACAAGTTTGGGGGAAGCTTAGTCGATGAATCAAAGTCCTGGCGCACTACGACAAGTTATAAGATTTGTAATATTTCTGGACTATGCCAAGTTGTTGGATTCCTAGTATTATTCGACTGTGTAAAGTTGAAGGAATTTATATAATTTCCACTATTCGGTTATCAGTAGCACTTTGCGAATACTGGGACTCAGCAGAAATTTGCAGTTAAAATTTCTCAGGTGCCAAAAATAATTGTTTTATTTGTAGTTGCTTGATTACAATTTGAAAGTCATTTAAAATGCAATTCGTAGACAATTCGAAGCTTTCAGAGAATTACAGACATTATCTTTTTTGCTTAGGCAGACAGCTCGAAAGTAACTTTTAAAGGGTCAAAGTCTGGATAGGAAACATGACGAGAGAGAGAGAGAGCTAATCTTCAGCTAAACTCAAAGTCAAAGTACAAAAGTGCACTTCATCACTGACACAGACTAACACCCCGGAAAAGACAACTAAAAACAAACTAACCGAAAGACTATTAAGGACAAAACTAACACCCCGAAAAAGACAACTATTAAAGAACAGACTAAAATGGCGAGCGGAAACTTTTCAGTTATACACTTTCATATCTGTCTTAAGTCATCTAATCACACCCCAATATAATCCTAATTGGTTTGGGTTAGACTCAAACACATTTGATTTGATGGCAAGCCGTCCATCTTCAATGTGCAACATTAGTTTTTAATTGTTTCATGTCTACATGTTATGGAATGTGATATTCTGCTAATCATTACCAGCAATAGTCTGGTTTTAAGCTAGCTTGGCTAATGTAACAATGGAGACTTCATATCGAGAAAGATTGAGTAAAATATATATATGATTCAATGCTCTTACAAACTGCATTGGACTCCTGCCACCTTGTTGCCATGGAACTCAGTCCTTGTCCTTGACAATTAGCACAAGCAGTGTCAAATTGTCTTGCAACTGTGCTGTTATAATCTATGATGGAATTTTATGCTGTTTCATGTATCTATTGAAGACCTGAATTTATGTGTGCTGAAATTCCCATTTTTAAATGAGTATTTAAAACTAGGACTTAATATTTATGCTTAAACAGCTATCTTTTACCTATACTAGTTGTATTCGAAATACCTGGCTTCTACAGCGCTAATCCCGAAAGTGGAGGGAACGGAGTATTCGGCCATAGCCATCTCAGCCCACGCCCCGCGCTGGGTGGAGCTGGAGTTAGGAGAGGAGAGGGACCAGCGCCCGCTGTGGCGTCTTGATGTGGGATTATTGGCGGATGAGGAGGTGTGCGGTAAGGTGCATTTAAAGATATTTGGAGGCCAACGACAATGGGGAGATGCAGGTGGGGGTAGTCACGGAGGCGCTGAAGGCGGTGGTCAGGGGAGAGTTAATCTCCATCAGGGCCCACAGGGAGAAGAGAGAGGGCAGGGAGAGGGAGAGGTTGGTGGGGAAGATCTTAAGGGTGGACAGGAGATATGCAGAGGCCCCCGAGGAGGAACTACTCAGGGAGCGGCGGAACCTCCAGACGGAGTTCGACCTGTTGACCACGGAGAAAGCAGAGGCACAGTGGAGGAAAGCGCAAAGGGCGACATATGAGTATGGGGAGAAGGTGAGTCGGATGCTGGCAGACCAGCTTTGTAAGAGGGAGGCAGCGAGGGAGATTGGTGGAGTTAAGGATAGCGGGGGGAATACGGTGCGGAGTGCGGTGAGAATAAACAAGGTATTTAGGGACTTCTATGGGGATCTGTACAGATCTGAGCCCCCAGCGGGGGAAGAGGGGATGCGACGATTTTTGGATCAGCTGAGGTTCCCGAGGGTGAAGGAGCAGGAGGTGGCTGGTTTAGGGGCGCCAATTGAGCTGGAAGAGCTGGTTAAAGGATTGGGGAGCATGCAGGCGGGGAAGGCCCCAGGGCCAGATGGGTTCCCGGTCGAGTTTCACAGGAAATACGTGGATCTGCTAGATCCGTTGTTAGTGAGGACTTTCAAAAAGGCAAGGGAGGGGGGGGAACCTTGCCCCCGACAATGTCTGGGGCGCTGATCTCTCTGATCCTGAAGGACCCACTGCAATGTGGGTCGTATGGACCGATCTCGCTCCTCAATGTGGATGCTAAGTTGCTGGCAAAAGTGCTGGCTACGAGAATTGAGGACTGTGTCCCGGGGGTGATTCATGAGGACCAGACGGGATTTGTAAAGGGTAGGCAGCTAAACACTAATGTGCGGAGGCTCCTCAATGTGATCATGATGCCCTCTGTGGAGGGAGAAGCGGAGGTCGTGGCAGCTATGGACGTGGAGAAGGCCTTCGACGGGGTGGAGTGGGAGTATCTTTGGGAAGTGCTGCGGAGGTTTGGGTTCGGGGAGGGGGTCATCAGCTGGGTCAGGTTGCTATATAGAGCCCCGGTGGCGAGTGTGGCTCCGAATCGGCGGAGGTCAGAGTACTTTCGGCTGTACCGAGGGACGAGGCAGAGGTACCCCCGTCCCCCTTTGTTGTTTGCATTGGCAATTGAGCCTCTGGCCATGGCACTAAGGGAGTCCAGGAAATGGAGGGGACTGGTCTGAGGGGGAGAGGAACATCGGGTGTCGCTGTATGCGGACGACCTGCTGCTGTATGTGGCAGATCCAGTGGAGGGAATGGCGGAGGTCATGCGGATCCTAAGGGAGTTTGGGGACTTCTCGGGGTATAAGCTCAATGTAGGGAAAAGTGAGCTCTTTGTGGTGCATCCAGGGGACCAGGGAAAGGGGATAGACGACCTACCGTTGAAGAGGGCGGAAAGGAGCTTTCGGTACTTGGCGATCCAAGTGGCTGGGAGTTGGGGGGCCCTGCACAAGCTCAATCTGGCGCAGTTGGTGGAGCAGATGGAGGAGGATTTCAAAAGATGGGATGTGCTGCCACTCTCGCTAGCGGGCAGGGTGCAGTTGGTTAAAATGATGGTCCTCCCGAGGTTTCTCTTTGTGTTCCAGTGCCTTCCCATTATGATTCCCAAGGCCTTTTTCAAACGGGTAGGTAGGAGCATCATGGGTTTTGTGTGGGCAAATAAGACCCCGAGGGTAAAGAGGGTGTTTCTGGAGCGAAGTAGGGCCAGGGGAGGGCTGGCGCTGCTGAATTTGTGCGGCTATTATTGGGCTGCCAATGTGGCGATGATCCGT
The DNA here is from genome assembly GCF_047496885.1 of Scyliorhinus torazame. NCBI lineage: Eukaryota > Metazoa > Chordata > Chondrichthyes > Carcharhiniformes > Scyliorhinidae > Scyliorhinus > Scyliorhinus torazame. The sequence goes on from NC_092718.1 coordinate 84,199,829, forward strand.
AAGTGGGTAATGGAGGGAGAGGGGGCGGTGTGGAAGAGGTTGGAGATGGTTTCCTGTGTGGGCACGAGCCTGAGGGCGCTGGCGACGGCACCGCTGCCGCTCTCGCCGACAAGGTACACCATGAGTCCGGTGGTGGCGGCGACGTTGAAGATCTGGGGGCAGCAGAGACGACACAGGGGCGAGGTGGGAGCCTCGGTTTGGTCCCCGATTTGGGAGAACCATCGGTTCTTCCCGGGAAGGATGGATGGGGGGTTTCGGAGCTCGCATCGGGTAGGGATTAGAAGAATGGGGGACCTGTTTATAGATGGGACGTTTGCAAGCCTAGGGGCACTGGAGGAGAAGTTTGGGTTACCCCCTGGAAATGCTTTCAGGTACATGCAAGTGAGGGCGTCTGTGAGGCGGCAGGTGAGGGAATTCCCGCTGCTCCCGGCACAGGGGATTCAGGACAGGGTGATTTTGGGTGTATGGGTTGGAGAAGGCAAGGTTTACCAGGAGCTGAAAGAAGAGGAGGAGGCCTCGGTAGAGGAGTTAAAGGGCAAGTGGGAGGAGGAGCTTGGGGAGGAGGTAGATGAGGGTCTGTGGGCTGATGCCTCCTCTTGCGCCAGGCTCAGCCTAGTACAATTCAAGGTTGCTCACAGAGCGCATATGACAGGGGCGAGGTTGAGTAGGTTCTTTGGGGTGGAGGACAGATGTGGAAGGTGCTCTGGAAGCCCTGCGAATCACGTCCACATGTTCTGGTCGTGCCCGGCACTGGATGGGTTTTGGAGGGGTTTCGCGAGGACTATGTCCAAGGTGGTGAAAGTCCAGGTCAAGCCGAGTTGGGGGTTGGCACTATTTGGGGTAACGGACGAGCCGGGAGTGCAGGAGGCGAACGAAGCCGGTATCCTGGCCTTTGCGTCCCTGGTAGCCCGGCGGAGGATCTTGCTATTATGGAAGGACGCGAAGCCCCCCAGTGTGGAAGCCTGGATAAATGACATGGCAGGGTTCATTAAGCTGGAGAGGATAACGTTTGCCTTACGAGGGTCTGTGCAGGGGTTCTTCAGGCGGTGGCAACCGTTCCTAGACTATCTCGCGGAGTGTTAGGAGGAGGTCAGCAGCAGCAGCAACCCAAGGGTGGGGGGGGCGAGGGGGGGGTCTCTTTCGGGGGGGGGGGGATTCGGGTGGGTGGGGGGGCTTCCCAATGGGTACCTTTGAATGTCATATGGGGGGGTTACTGTATATGGGGGAAACCCAATGTATAAATTTTGTATAATTTTTGACTGTTGTGTTTGTGTTTCTTTCTTTTTATTATTGGGGGGGGTGGGGGTTTGTTAAAAATTCTGTTGGAAAATTTGAATAAACATTTTTTTAAAAAAAAACTTGAAGTGACGCACAGGTCATGCAAAGCCATCCTTCCCTTTGAAATCGTGGGCTCCTTGAAAGCCTCCCTGCTTGGCGCGCAGGCATGCAAGCTGTTGAACCTAGTTCAGAGAATTCACTCTCTCTCTCCTGCTGATGCTTCTGCCTCTCAGGACACAGACTTCAGGGCGCAGCTCGACGCCATTATCAACCAGTACCACGACGTCTTCGAGGGCATGGGCACGCTCCCGTACACCTACAAGATTTTATTAAAACCGAATGCCACACCTGTGGTGCACGCACGTCGCAGGGTCCCAGCGCCCCTTAAGGACCACCTCAAGCAGCAGCTGCAGGACCTCCAGAACCAAGGAGTGAGTTCCAAAGTCACGGAACCGACTGACTGGGTCAGTTCCATGGCATGTGTAAAAAAGCCTTCCGGTGAAATGAGAATTTGCATTGATCGTAAGGATCTAAATCGCAATATTATGAGAGAGCACTATCCAATTCCCAAGCGTGAAGAGCTCACATGTGAGATGGCTCGTGCCAAGCTCTTTACCAAACTCGACGCCTCAAAAGGATTCTGGCAAATCCAGCTCAATAAATCCAGCAGGAAACTTTGCACATTTGGCAGATATTGTTACAACAGGATGCCGTTTGAGATCATCTCTGCATCAGAAGTGTTCCATAGGATTATGGAACAAATGATGAAAGGCATTGAAGATGTTCGCGTCTATGTCGATGACATAATCATTTGGTCCACCACCCCGCAGGAGCATGTTAGTCGCCTCCAGCGCGTATTCAGACGTATACATGAGCAAGGTCTCCGCCTCAACAGGGCCAAATGCTCTTTTGGTCAGACGGAACTCAAGTTCCTTGGGGACCACATCTCCCAATTGGGTGTGCAGCCGGATGGGGACAAGGTAGCTGCCATCACAGCTATGAAAACACCAGAGGACAAGAAGGCGGTTCTCCGATTTCTGGGCATGGTCAATTTTTTAGGGAAATTAATCTCTAACCTCGCCTCAAATACCATTGCTCCCAGGAACCTGGTCAGGAAGACGACAGACTTCCACTGGCTCCCTGCCCACGAGCGCGAATGGAGAGAACTCAAAACAAAACTGACCACGGCCCCGGTCTTAGCTTTCTTTGATCCAGCAAAGGAGACCAAAATTTCGACCGATGCCAGTCAATCCGGCATTGGGGCAGTGCTCCTTCAACGTGATGAGGCCTCATCATGGGCCACCGTTGCATATGCATCAAGTGCAATAACCCCCACGGAGCAGCGCTACGCGCAGATAGAAAAGGAGTGCCTGGGCCTTCTAACCGGTGTGGTTAAGTTTCACGATTATGTCTACGGACTTCCACAATTCACCGTCGAGACCGACCATTGCCCGCTGGTCAATATAATACAGAAAGACTTGAATGACAGGACGCCTCGCCTCCAGCGTCTTCTTCTCAAGCTCCGGCGATACGACTTCCAGCTGGTATACACCCCAGGCAAAGACCTCATCATTGCTGCCGCTCTCCCCAGGGCAGTCAACATTCCATGTGACCCAGCGGGATTTGTCTGCCAGGTTGATGCCCATGTGGCATTCGCGGCCTCCAATCTACCTGCCACGGATGAACGCCTCATCAAAATTCGCCACGAGACGGCGGCTGACCCTTTGCTACAGCATGTCATGCGCCACCTAACAGACGGGTGGCTCAAGGGCCAATGCCCTCAGTTCTATAACGTCAGAGATGATCTGGCGGTAGTAGACTGCGTTCTTCTAATACTGAATCGCATTGTCATCCCGCATAGCATGTGCCAGCTTGTCCTGGAACAACTACACGAGGGCCACCTTGGAGTGGAAAAGTGCCGCCGACGGGCCCGAGGGGCAGTGTACTGGCCCGGCATTAATGAGGACATAGCCAACACCGTGCTCAACTGCCCCACTTGTCAGCACTTCCAGCCGGCCCAACCACGTGAGACCCTGCAGCCCCATGAGTTGGTCACGTCACCATGGACCAAGGTGGGCATCGACCTGTTCTATGCGCTGGGTAGAGACTATGTCCTGATCGTAGACTACTTTTCGAATTACCCGGAGGTGATACGGTTGCACGACATCACCTCGTCTGCAGTCATTCGTGCATGTAACGAAACCTTTGCTCGACACGGCATTCCGCTCATGGTTATGTCGGACAATGGCCCCTGCTTCGCCAGTCAAGAATGGTCCAACTTTGCCAGGCAGGCGGTATAATTTTGCCCATGTGACATCCAGTCCCCTGTACCACCAATCCAACGGCAAAGCGGAGAAGGGAGTACATATAGTCAAACGGCTCCTATGCAAGGCTGCCGATGCTGGGACGGATTTACCTTGCCTTGCTGGCCTATCGCTCCGCCCCATTGTCCACTGGCCTGTCGCCAGCCCAGTTACTCATGGGTCGTACCCTGAGGACGACGGTGCCGTCCATCCATGTCCCAGACCTTGACCACGTTCCGGTCCTTCGCCGGATGCAGCTGTCTCGTGCACAGCACAAGGCGGCTCATGACTCCCGCACAGCTGATCTCCCTGCTCTGGCTCCAAATGACAATGTCCGCGTCCATCTTCTGGATGATGGCTGGTCTGCAACTGCTGTTGTCCTTCGGCAGGTGGCCCCCTGCTCGTTCCTGGTTCATCTGTGCGGAGTCTGCACATCCTCCCTGTGTGCGCGTGGGTTTCCTCCGGGTGCTCCGGTTTCCTCCCACAGTCCAAAGATGTGCAGGTTAGGTGGATTGGCCATGATAAATTGCCCTTAGTGTCCAAAATTGCCCTTCGTGTTGGGTGGGGTTACTGGGTTATGGGGATAGGGTGGCGGTGTTGACCTTGGGCGGGGTGCTCTTTCCAAGAGCCGGTGCAGACTCGATGGGCCGAATGGCCTCCTTCTGCACTGTAGATTCTATAAATTCTATCTACCGGATGGCTCTATTCTGCGACCCAATCGACGCGCCCTTCGTCTCGTTCCACGCTTGCCACGTGATCCTCCACTGTCGCCTCGCCCTCCTGCTGACCCTGCCACGGACTATGCAGAGCTCCCTGTCACTCTGCATCCCCCTGACTCTGACGCAGTCCAGCCCGCTCCTGAACCGGCGGCTCTCGACTCCCCCTTGAGGCGGTCAACCAGAATTTGTCGCCCACCTCAGAGACTTAATTTATGAACTTTGCGGACTTATAGACTCTCTGAATTGTTTTGTTGCTTTGTTTGATCGTTTCCCTGGTTTGTATATAGTGTTGATCTTTTTATTCTTGTTGCATACTACTTCTCTGCACCAGGCACCTTCTCATGTAAATAGCTTAGTTCTCATGTACGTAGTCCTGTAAATATGTCTTCGCACCCCACACATACATTCTTTTATAAAAGGGGGGGATGTCATAATATACACCAGTATATCATGGTGCAGACACACACACTGATGGACACACAGCAAGACCAATCAACACACACAACACCGCAGCCAATCGCCAGTTAGAGCACACTCAGTATAAAGACAGGGGGCATCAGAATTCCCGCTCATTTGGGATGCAGCCTCCTACAAGGACAGAGCTTACAGCTTACAGCACAGATCCTCACCATGTGCTGAGTGCACAGACTGGTTCGGACAGGCATAGGTCTTTAGTTTAATCTAACATCGTGTTAACCCACAGTGAAAGTATGTTCAACAGTTTCTAACTTAATAAAATAGTGTTGCACTATTTTAAGTGTTGGTGGCCTGTATGTGTTCCAAGTATCCAGAGCACCCAACACATCAGTGTTCACACCCGCTTATGGAGGTAGCAGTCTACCGACAGTGACGAGGTGCCGCAGGGGCAGTGCGGCGTGATGGTGGTGCCGTGTCTGGTAGGGTTGGGCGTTAGTGCGGGACGTGTGTGAGGGGGGTGCTGCGTGGTGCCAACGCGCGTGGTCAACAGTGCCAGTGCCCTGAAGAACGATGCCCTCTCCCTAGTGAACGAACCGTGCGCTGATCAGCGCATCGCGTGCCCGCTGCCCCAATCGGTTCCGCCGAGCGGCCTCTCGTCCATATTCCACGCCCCGATGGTGTCTATGCCCCCCCCCGCTTCCCCCACCAAACCCTCCTCCTCCTCCTCATGATCAGCGTCGGTGGCTTCTTCGGCCTCACGTGCGTCCTCCTCCTCCTCCATGACATCGCCCCTCTTTTGGGCGATGTTGTGCAAAACGCAGCATGCAACGACGATCCATCCAACCCGGTCAGGGTTATATTGCAGGGCGCCCCCTGATCGGTCCAGGCACCTGAACCTCATTTTGAGGAGACCGAAGTACCTCTCCATGACACCCCTGGTTGCTGTGTGCGCCTCATTGTACCGGCGCTCCGTGTTGGTCTGTGGCCTCCGTATGGGCGTCATTAGCCATGGTCGCAACGGATAACCCCTGTCACCCAGCAACCAGCCCCTCATCCGGGCTGGTTGACCCTCGAAAATTGCAGGGATGAACGACTGTGCCAAAATAAAGGCGTCATGCACGCTTCCCGGATACTGGGTGCAAACGTACATATTCCTCATCCCCTGGTCGCACACCACCTGTATGTTGATCGAGTATGCCCCCTTCCTGTTCATGAAGACGTCCCTCCCCCGCGGTGGTGCACGCAGGTTGACATGAACACCATCCACGACGCCCTGTACCATCGGAATGCTGGCCACCTTGGCGAATTGCGATGCCCTGGCAGCCTGGTGAGCACGGTCCTCCAGGAAGTCGATGAACCGTCCCGCGACTGCATAGAGGCCATCGGTTACTGCCCGGATGCACCGGTGCACCGAGGCCTGACTGATCCCGCACAGGTACCTGCTCGGCGACTGGAAGGAGCCGGTCGCAAAAACATTCAGGGGCACAGTTATCTTCACCCTCACTGGGAGGGCATGTCCTCCCCCTGTTCCACGTGGCTCGAGGTGTGCCCGCAGGTTGCATATATGTGCAACCGTCCCACGGCTCATCCAGAGTCTGTTCCTGCATGCCACCTCCGTCATGTCCTCGTACGAGATGTGGTCCCGGTACACTCGGTCACGCATGGCACACTTCCGCCGCCTTGGCACGACCACCTGATCGTCCTCGTCCCCAGGTGACGCTTCAGGATCTGTGTTGTCACCCAGTTCCCGGCTGGCGACGTGGGGGTGGTCAGCACCCTCCGCCTCCTCGTGGACTGGTCGGGTATGGTGGCCTGTAGCAGCAGCGCCTGGCACAGGGCCCTCCACTGCCACTCCCTCTGCCGCACCCTCCATGAGCCTCCCTCCTCGCATGCGACGGTTTGCCATCTGCATGGCTGCCGCTGCCACGGCGGCGAACATCGACGGCTGCTGCGAAAACATCATGCACTTGAAGGGGGGGGGGTGTTGGTATGGGAGGGAGAGGCAAGGACGGTTTTTAGTAGGGCGCTTTGACAAGCGGCAGCCAGGGCCCTCTGGATGAATGGGTGCCCAGGCAGCCTGCACACTGTTCAATCAGACACGCACCGTCCCACCTGCCACGGTATCCGTTTCCCGCACCGCTCAACCCGTGCCTCCGCATCGCCCGGCCAGCAGACAGACCCCTTCACCATGGCGCCGGTTTGGTACGATGTCTTCGCCACCCTCCTGCCGCCGCACACCATCGGAGGTTCTCCGTCCCGCGGCCAACCGTTAGTTGGGCCCCCCCCCCAACCCGGCAGGATGGTGATCATTTCCCTGCTCCGTCCTCCATTCACCTTCCCAGGACCACAACACTGCCACTGTCCCCAACCCCATTTCCCCCTTCTGCGCACTACCTCACACAACCCATCCTCGTTGGCCTCGTCAGTCGCCTGTCCCAGACCGCCGTCCCCCCCACTCCCCAGAAGTCGCGCGGAAAAATGGCGCAAACATCGATTCTCCGGTGCGGCGCGGCATGGGAGAATGGCGCCCAGTATCTTGTTCATTTGACCTAGAACAAAAGAACAAAGAACAAAGAAAAGTGCAGCACAGGAACAGGCCCTTCGGCCCTCCAAGCCCGTGCCGACCATGCTGCCCGACTAAACTACAATCTTCTACACTTCCTGGGTCCGTATCCCTCTATTCCCATCCTATTCATGTATTTGTCAAGATGCCCCTTAAATGTCACTATCGTCCCTGCTTCCACCACCTTCTCCGGCAGCGAGTTCCAGGCACCCACTACCCCCTGTGTAAAAGAGGGAGAGACCTGTCAGATATATGTTAAAACTCACCAAATCTGCAGCTGAGGGTGGGAAATAGCCGGGTCAGATGATCAAACCTGAACCAATTTGTCCCAAAGAGGAAACTCCACCGATATATTTATGAAACAGGAAACAAATTCAGTCTAGAATCTGACATTCCTGTAAAATCATCTCACAACAAAGGTTGAAAATCCTCTCTCCCATATTGGACTTTCGACTGGAGCTTCATCAAACATTTCGTGTGGATTTGGAAATGGAAACACATCAGAGATTGTAGATTGGAGCCTGGCCAAGCGGATGAACAGTTTTGGTTTGTGGACATTGAGTCTGAGGGAAATTGGCAGAGGGCAGAATCAACTGATTAGAAATATTACCACCTCAATGGTGAGGAAGGGTGTGATGAGGGGAAAGCATCCAGCAGAGACTGTATAGATTGAACTGAGGAACAGAAAATGATCTAAAACTGTAACGGATGTTGTATATAGAGCCTCAGGGAACAGTTTGGAGGTGTTAGATTGTGGAAATGCAGAAATTAGGCAAGTGTGTAACAAAGGCTTGAGTAGTATTAACAGGGGATTTTTAATTTGCATGTAATTGGGAGAGGCGGACAAGCACCTGTGAGAAAGGTAGTGAATTTATGGAATATGTCCAGGATAGATTCCTGCAGCAATATGTTCCAGATGTAACAAGGGCACAGGTAACATTAGATTTAGTTACGAACAATAGGCCAAATTTAATTAGCATCCTAACAGTGCGTGAAGATTTATCAAATAGTGATCGCAACATGATTAAATTCAATGTTGTCAGTTGAAAGTGAAAAGCATGAATCCGCTACTAGAATTTTAGACTTGGGTAATGCTGAGACTGGAAAATATTTCAAGAAATATTAAGTGAGATACAGAGCGAGTATGTACCTCTGAGAGGGAAAACGGCTCCACTTCACCCCCCTAAAAAGCCATGGACAACTAAAGAGGTTAAGGGCAGCATAGAACTAAAAGAAAGGACTTACAAAAATGCAAAACATAGCACAGATCTAGAGGAATGGGTTAGATACAAAGACCAGTAAATGGTTACAAAGCAGTTTATAAGAGCTATGAAAAGGGATTATGAAAGGAATCTTGCAACGGACATCAAAATCAATAAGAAGAAATTATATAGTTATACAAAGGGAAAGCAGGTGGTGAAGAGCCCTCTAAAAGCTGAAAATTGAGACTTGGTACAATTAACGCAAGTGCAACATCACTAACTAGAAAATTAATGGAACTAAAGAGTGACAAATCCCCAGAACATGACGGTTTTCATCCGAAGGTGTTAAAGGAAGTATGGGAGCACATTGTAGGTGCCTTAACCATAATCTCGGTTCCCTAGTGAAAGGGATCAAAGTAAGACACAAGTAGTACAGAACCCAGCAGACACCTTTATACTTGGATTGCTCAATGAACAAGACCAACAGGATCAGTAACAACAAACATAAACCTGAGTAACAGACAACACACTTCTGAGTATGGGCACCGAGGATAGTGAATTGTGCACTCAGCATGATGGGACATAAACCAACCAGACTTGACCACATTCCTAGGAAGGACAAATGCATACAGAATGCAGGCTGGTCAGAGCTGGTCCATTATCTGGCTGGTCATTATCATAAGGCTGGTCCTTATCCTCAGCTCCAAACAGCCTTGGATAATTGGACAATGGCACAAGTCAGAGACAGGAGGAAGGCATCAAGGATAGATAAGAGGGGCTTGACAAACAGCAGCTGGCCATGAACAGCACAAATTGATCACGCAGTACCAAGATGTATAAGAGTTAATTTTACTGGTCAAAGTAGATAATCGGTAGCTAATGATTGGATTACCTCCAATTGAGGAGAGTGGTCGCCATTTTTGCAAATGTATAACAATGAACACACAAGCGAGGTAGAGTTAGAGTGATTTGGAAACTGCCCCAAATCACTCTCCCTCGAACGTTGAGCAAGCTTGGAGAATAAAATCGTCTTAACAGAGTTGCTGTCTCCGCGGGTCTTTGTACGAGCTGAGCCAGATTAATACTTAGCCTCTGAAAATCGCTTCAACAATTGGCGCTGGCGAGCAGAATCCTCCACCGGATTCCAACAGCATGATGCGTCTGCCACATGGGTGAGTACGTTATTATATTTACCACCCACCTAAAAGAAGCGTTTATATCCCGCCAAACCTCTGGCAGAGTGTGCTGAGACGCCGCGCGGAGGAAAAGGATGATGGGGAGCCGCACATAGAGGGATGACGGCCATAAAGGAAGGCAGGCAAGGACTGTAGGATCCCAAATGGGGATCCGGAGACGGATCAGAGTGATCATAGTGACGGTACATAAGGAGTTGTTCCGGAAAATGATGGTGAAAGGGTACGATCCAGAGTGATCCAGGGTGGCTTGGTGGCCCAGGCAGACTAAGAACAAATCAGAAATGACAACCGTTATATTGGCTGCAATGAGGAGGCATCGTCTCCAGAGTCAGGCATATTCCAAAAAGATAATTGCTATTAGGGCAATACAGGAGGAAGCAGTAAGAAAACCAACAGGTAGAATGATGACGGGATCACTATATCTATCTCTCACTTTCCGAGTTCACCTAGGTGGGGTGAAATTGAAGCGGCCCCAGGTGGGGTGTAATTAAAGCGGCCCCAGGTGGGGTGTAATTAAAGCGGCCCCAGGTGGGGTGTAACTGAAGCGGCCCCAGGTGGGGTGTAATTAAAGTGGCCCCAGGTGGGGTGCAACTGAAGCGGCCCCAGGTGGGGTGTAACTGAAGCGGCCCCAGGTGTGGTGTAATTAAAGCGGCCCCAGGTGGGGTGAAATTGAAGCGGCCCCAGGTGGGGTGTAATTAAAGTGGCCCTAGGTGGGGTGTATTTGAACCGGCCCCAGGTGGGGTGTAATTGAAGCGGCCCCAGGTGGGGTGTAATTGAACCGGCCCCAGGTGGGGTGTAACTGAAGCGGCCCCAGGTGGGGTGTAATTGAACCGGCCCCAGGTGGGGTGTAATTGAAGTGCCCCAGGTGGGGTGTAACTGAAGCGGCCCCAGGTGTGGTGTAATTAAAGCGGCCCCAGGTGTGGTGTAATTAAAGCGGCCCCAGGTGGGGTGAAATTGAAGCGGCCCCAGGTGGGGTGTAACTGAAGCAGCCCCAGGTGGGGTAAAATTGAAGCGGCTCCAGGTGGGGTGTAATTGAAGCGGCCCCAGGTGGGGTGTAACTGAAGCGGCCCCAGGTGGGGTGTAATTGAAGCGGCCCCAGGTGGGGTGTAACTGAAGCAGCCCCAGGTGGGGTGTAACTGAAGCGGCCCCAGGTGGGGTGTAATTGAAGCGGCCCCAGGTGGGGTAAAATTGAAGCGGCCCCAGGTGGGGTGTAATTGAAGCGGCCCCAGGTGGGGTGTAACTGAAGCGGCCCCAGGTGGGGTGTAATTGAAGCGGCCCCAGGTGGGGTGTAATTAAAGCGGCCCCAGGTGGGGTGTAATTGAAGCGGCCCCAGGTGGGGTGTAACTGAAGCAGCCCCAGGTGGGGTGTAACTGAAGCGGCCCCAGGTGGGGTGTAATTGAAGCGGCCCCAGGTGGGGTGTAACTGAAGCGGCCCCAGGTGGGGTGTAACTGAAGCGGCCCCAGGTGGGGTGTAATTGAAGCGGCCCCAGGTGGGGTGTAACTGAAGCAGCCCCAGGTGGGGTGTAACTGAAGCGGCCCCAGGTGGGGTGTAATTGAAGCGGCCCCAGGTGGGGTGTAATTGAAGCGGCCCCAGGTGGGGTGTAATTAAAGCGGCACCAGGTGGGGTGTAATTGAAGCGGCCCCAGGTGGGGTGTAATTAAAGCGGCCCAGGTGGGGTGTAACTGAAGCGGCCCCAGGTGGGGTGTAACTGAAGCGGCCCCAGGTGGGGTGTAACTGAAGCGGCCCCAGGTGGGGTGTAACTGATGCGGCCCCAGGTGGGGTGTAATTAAAGCGGCCCCAGGTGGGGTATAACTGAAGCGGCCCCAGGTGGGGTGTAATTAAAGCGGCCCCAGGTGGGGTGAAATTGAAGCGGCCCCAGGTGGGGTGTAATTAAAGCGGCCCCAGGTGGGGTGTAATTGAACCGGCCCCAGGTGGGGTGTAATTGAAGTGCCCCAGGTGGGGTGTAACTGAAGCGGACCCAGGTGGGGTGTAATTGAACCGGCCCCAGGTGGGGTGTAATTGAAGTGCCCCAGGTGGGGTGTAACTGAAGCGGCCCCAGGTGGGGTGTAATTAAAGCGGCCCCAGGCGGGGTGAAATTGAAGCGGCCCCAGGTGGGGTGTAACTGAAGCGGCCCCAGGTGGGGTGAAATTGAAGCGGCCCCAGGTGGGGTGTAACTGAAGCGGCCCCAGGTGGGGTGTAACTGAAGCGGCCCCAGGTGGGGTGTAATTAAAGTGGCCCTAGGTGGGGTGTAACTGAAGCGGCCCCAGGTGAGGTGTAATTGAAGCGGCCCCAGGTGGGGTGTAACTGAAGCGGCCCCAGGTGGGGTGTAACTGAAGCGGCCCTAGGTGGGGTGTATTTGAACCGGCCCCAGGTGGGGTGTAATTGAAGCGGCCCCAGGTGGGGTGTAACTGAAGTGCCCCAGGTGGGGTGTAACTGAAGCGGCCCCAGGTGTGGTGTAATTAAAGCGGCCCCAGGTGTGGTGTAATTAAAGCGGCCCCAGGTGGGGTGAAATTGAAGCGGCCCCAGGTGGGGTGTAACTGAAGCAGCCCCAGGTGGGGTAAAATTGAAGCGGCCCCAGGTGGGGTGTAATTGAAGCGGCCCCAGGTGGGGTGTAACTGAAGCGGCCCCAGGTGGGGTGTAATTGAAGCGGCCCCAGGTGGGGTGTAATTGAAGCGGCCCCAGGTGGGGTGTAACTGAAGCGGCCCCAGGTGGGGTGTAACTGAAGCGGCCCCAGGTGGGGTGTAACTGAAGCGGCCCCAGGTGGGGTGTAATTGAAGCGGCCCCAGGTGGGGTAAAATTGAAGCGGCCCCAGGTGGGGTGTAACTGAAGCGGCCCCAGGTGGGGTGTAACTGAAGCGGCCCCAGGTGGGGTGTAATTGAAGCGGCCCCAGGTGGGGTGTAATTAAAGCGGCCCCAGGTGGGGTGTAACTGAAGCGGCCCCAGGTGGGGTGTAATTGAAGCGGCCCCAGGTGGGGTAAAATTGAAGCGGCCCCAGGTGGGGTGTAATTGAAGCGGCCCCAGGTGGGGTGTAACTGAAGCAGCCCCAGGTGGGGTGTAATTGAAGCGGCCCCAGGTGGGGTGTAATTGAAGCGGCCCCAGGTGGGGTAAAATTGAAACGGCCCCAGGTGGGGTGTAATTGAAGCGGCCCCAGGTGGGGTGTAACTGAAGCAGCCCCAGGTGGGGTGTAATTGAAGCGGCCCCAGGTGGGGTGTAATTAAAGCGGCCCCAGGTGGGGTGTAACTGAAGCGGCCCCAGGTGGGGTGTAATTGAAGCGGCCCCAGGTGGGGTGTAACTGAAGCGGCCCCAGGTGGGGTGAAATTGAAGCGGCCCCAGGTGGGGTGTAATTGAAGCGGCCCCAGGTGGGGTGTAATTAAAGCGGCCCAGGTGGGGTGTAACTGATGCGGCCCCAGGTGGGGTGTAATTAAAGCGGCCCCAGGTGGGGTGTAATTAAAGCGGCCCCAGGTGGGGTGTAATTAAAGCGGCCCCAGGTGGGGTATAACTGAAGCGGCCCCAGGTGGGGTGTAATTAAAGCGGCCCCAGGTGGGGTGAAATTGAAGCGGCCCCAGGTGGGGTGTAATTAAAGCGGCCCCAGGTGGGGTGTAATTGAACCGGCCCCAGGTGGGGTGTAATTGAAGTGCCCCAGGTGGGGTGTAACTGAAGCGGCCCCAGGTGGGGTGTAATTAAAGCGGCCCCAGGCGGGGTGAAATTGAAGCGGCCCCAGGTGGGGTGTAACTGAAGCGGCCCCAGGTGGGGTGAAATTGAAGCGGCCCCAGGTGGGGTGTAACTGAAGCGGCCCCAGGTGGGGTGTAACTGAAGCGGCCCCAGGTGGGGTGTAATTAAAGCGGCCACAGGTGGGGTGTAACTGAATCGGCCCCAGGTGAGGTGTAATTGAAGCGGCCCCAGGTGGGGTGTAACTGAAGCGGCCCCAGGTGGGGTGAAATTGAAGCGGCCCCAGGTGGGGTGTAATTAAAGCGGCCCCAGGTGGGGTGTAATTAAAGCGGCCCCAGGTGGGGTGTAACTGAAGCGGCCCCAGGTGGGATGTAACTGAAGCGGCCCCAGGTGGGGTGTAACTGAAGCGGCCCCAGGTGGGGTGAAATTGAAGCGGCCCCAGGTGGGGTGTAATTGAAGCGGCCCCAGGTGGGGTGCTATTGAACCGGCCCCAGGTGGGGTGTAATTGAAGTGCCCCAGGTGTGGTGTAATTAAAGTGGCCCCAGGTGGGGTGTTATTGAACCGGCCCCAGGTGGGGTGTAACTGAAGCGGCCCCAGGTGTGGTGTAATTAAAGTGGCCCCAGGTGGGGTGAAATTAAAGCGGCCCCAGGTGGGTTGAAATTGAAGCGGCCCCAGGTGGGGTATAACTGAAGCGGCCCCAGGTAGGGTGAAATTGAAGCGGCCCCAGGTGGGGTGTAATTAAAGCGGCCCCAGGCGGGGTGAAATTGAAGCGGCCCCAGGTGGGGTGTAACTGAAGCGGCCCCTGGTGGGGTGAAATTGAAGCGGCCCCAGGTGGGGTGTAACTGAAGCGGCCCCAGGTGGGGTGTAACTGAAGCGGCCCCAGGTGGGGTGTAATTAAAGCGGCCACAGGTGGGGTGTAACTGAATCGGCCCCAGGTGAGGTGTAATTGAAGCGGCCCCAGGTGGGGTGTAACTGAAGCGGCCCCAGGTGGGGTGAAATTGAAGCGGCCCCAGGTGGGGTGTAATTAAAGCGGCCCCAGGTGGGGTGTAATTAAAGCGGCCCCAGGTGGGGTGTAACTGAAGCGGCCCCAGGTGGGATGTAACTGAAGCGGCCCCAGGTGGGGTGTAACTGAAGCGGCCCCAAGTGGGGTGAAATTGAAGCGGCCCCAGGTGGGGTGTAATTGAAGCGGCCCCAGGTGGGGTGCTATTGAACCGGCCCCAGGTGGGGTGTAATTGAAGTGCCCCAGGTGTGGTGTAATTAAAGTGGCCCCAGGTGGGGTGTTATTGAACCGGCCCCAGGTGGGGTGTAACTGAAGCGGCCCCAGGTGTGGTGTAATTAAAGTGGCCCCAGGTGGGGTGAAATTAAAGCGGCCCCAGGTGGGTTGAAATTGAAGCGGCCCCAGGTGGGGTATAACTGAAGCGGCCCCAGGTAGGGTGAAATTGAAGCGGCCCCAGGTGGGGTGTAATTAAAGCGGCCCCAGGTGGGGTGTAATTGAAGCGGCCCCAGGTGGGGTGTAATTGAAGCGGCCCCAGGTGGGGTGTAACTGAAGCGGCCCCAGGTGGGGTGTAATTGAAGCGGCCCCAGGTGGGGTGTAATTGAAGCGGCCCCAGGTGGGGTGTAACTGAAGCGGCCCGAGGTGGGGTGTAATTGAAGCGGCCCCAGGTGGGGTGTAACTGAAGCGGCCCGAGGTGGGGTGTAATTGAAGGGGCCCCAGGTGTGGTGAAATTGAAGCGGCCCCAGGTGGGGTGTAATTAAAGCGGCCCCAGGTGGGGTGTAATTAAAGCGGTCCCAGGTGGGGTGTAATTAAAGCGGTCCCAGGTGGGGTGTAATTGAAGCGGCCCCAGGTGGGGTGTAATTGAAGCGGCCCCAGGTGGGGTGTAATTAAAGCGGCCCCAGGTGGGGTGTAATTAAAGCGGCCCCAGGTGGGGTGTAATTGAAGCGGCCCCGGGTGGGGTGTAATTAAAGCGGCCCCAGGTGGGGTGTAATTAAAGCGGCCCCAGGTGGGGTGTAATTGAACCGGCCCCAGGTGGGGAGTAATTGAAGCAGCCCCAGGTGGGATGAAATTAAAGTGACCCCAGGTAGGGTGTAGTTGAAGTGGCCCCAGATGGGATGAAATTAAAGCTGCCGCAGGTGGGGTGAAATTGAACCAGCCCCAGGTAGGGTGTAATTGAAGTGCCCCCAGGTAGGGTGTAATTGAAGTGCCCCCAGGTAGGGTGTAATTGAAGTGCCCCCAGGTAGGGTGTAATTAAAGCAGCCGCAGAGCCGTGTGCCTTGTTCGGATGGCCCACATAGATTATTGAGAAGTGGTCCTTGGACTGTGGACCCTGGCGTTAGAGGCCGAGGAGGTGAAAGCTGACCCGGCAGAATTTAGGTTTGTGAACGAATGGGGGTGGGAATGTACATGTTCCCTTTCCTTGCCCAAACAATGTAAAGCAGTGTGAATTCCAACAGACACCCTGCTGTGCAGGACAAAATAGGGCAGCAAAGTTAATATAAGGATTTTTCCCGGACAGGTAACACTGTGAACGTTATAACAAAATTAATAAAATATGAATTACTGTAAACAAAATATAGGCTTGTGTTAAACACTTCTTAAAATCAGTTCTGTGTCATTTGAACTTTCAGATATTTGAAAAAAAGACTTAAAACTTCTTCCAACTTGGTTAAGTGACGAAATTGAAATGGGTTTAAAGAAAAAAAAGATATAACAATTTTTGGATCTGAAAATTTATCTATCTCAGCAAGTAATTGATTTGGTTTTAAATTGCCCAGAAACTTGAATGTCTATGATCATATATGTGTCTAAATTACTTCATCTAAGTTTTAATCGTGGATTTATGGGAACTGAATGACACCAGTTTAAAATGGAAATTTTCAGCATACTCCAGAGGAATTTGGAACAAATGTGAGAATTCACCTACCCTGCACATCTATGGGTTGTAGGGGCGAAACCCACGCAGACACGGGGACAATGTGCAAACTCCACCACGGATAGTGACCCAGAGCCAGGATTGAACCTGGGACCTCGGCGCCGTGAGGCAACTGTGCTAACCATTGCATCACCGTGCTGACCGAGAGATTACGAGCTTCAAGTTGCCTTTCTCTTTAATAATCAGTAGCCGTGAGTGAAAGCTGATAATAATAATAATCTTTATTATTGTCACAAGTAGGCTTACATCAACACTGCAATGCAGGATACCTATGTGAGACTGCTGTTCATAGACTACAGCTCTGCCTTCAATACCATTATCCCCACAAGACTTATAACCAAACTCTGCAATCTTGGGCTTGACCCCTCCCTGTGCAGCTGGATCCTTGACTTCCTCACTAACAGACCGCAATCTGTCAGGATAGGCAACAACACCTCCTTCACAATAGTCCTCAACACCGGGGCCCTGCAAGGATGTGTGCTGAGTCCTCTACTGTACTCTCTATACACATACGACTGTGGCAAGATTTAACTCCAACTCAACCTATAAGTTTGCGGATGATACAACTGTGGTGGATCGTATCTCAAACAACGACGAATCAGACTACAGGAGGGAGGTAAATCATTTGGTTGCATGGTGTCCGAAAACAACCTTTCTCTAAATGTGGGAAAGACCAAGGAACTGATCATCGACTTCAGGAAGCGTAGCACGATCACCCCCCCCCATCTGCATCAATGGTTCCGAAGTGGAGATGGTCGATAGCTTTAGGTTCCTGGGGGTCACCATCGCCAACAGTCTGTCCTGGTCTACTCACTACACGTTGATGCAACAGTCAAGAAAGCCCAATAATGCCTCTACTTCCCATGGAAGCTAAAGAAATTTGACATGTCTGGATCGACTTTCACAAACTTCGACAGAGGTGCCATAGAGAGCATCCTATCCGACTGCATCACATTTTGGTATGACAACTGCTCGGCCCAAGATCGCAGGAAACTGCAGAGTGTGGTGAACTCAGCCCAACGCACCACAAAAGCTTGCCACCCGCACATTGATTCTGTCTACACCTCCCGCTGCCTCAGGAAGGCAGACCGCATTATTAGAGACCCCTCCCACCCAAGTTTTGTCTTCTTCCAGACCTTCCATCAGGCAGAAGATACAGAAGTCTGAAGACCCGTACATCCAGACAAAGGATCAGCTTCTTCCCCACAGCTACTAGACTCCTCAACAACTCCCCCTCGGACTGATCTGTTCCCTGTAAAAACACTATTCTCGACGTCCTATGCTGCTCTTGCTCATGATGTGGCGATGCCAGCGTTGGACTGGGGTGAGCACAGTAAGAAGTCTTATGACACCAGGTTAAAGTCCAACAGTTTGTTTCGAATCACTAGCTTTCGGAGCACTGCTCCTTCCTCAGGTGAAGGGGCAGTGCTCCAAAACCCTGAGGAAGGAGCAATGCTCCGAAAGCTAGTGATTCAAAACAAACCTGTTGGACTTTAACCTGGTATTGTAAGACTTCTTACTGTGCTCTTGCTCATGTATTTGTTTTGTTTGGCCCCTTTTCACTGTACTTTGGTACATATGATGATAAATCAACCAGAAACAACAACAACAACCTGTACAACATGGTACAACTCCACAACTACAGGACAATGTTACAGAACAGTCCAAAACAATGGCAAGAGTACAAACATTACATGGACATTGTTCACACAAAACAAATGTCATGCCAATGAATTTAACGAATTCATATTTGCTCCAAAACAAAGAAGCAACATAATGTTCAGGGCAAATAACATACAGGATCGATACCACAAGCACAAGAAAAAGTGCACTTCAGACAACGAAAGTGATTCAACCATTTGAATACCTGATGATGACTTGTTGGTACTTCAACACACCACGAATGAAGACTAAGGACAGTCTCGATGTGTAAATACTTCACAGTTAATTTGTGTAATCGTTACTCATTTTGCTCTGTCCAAAGTTATACGTATGTTTTTGGTTATCATATTGTTATACATTTTTCCTTTGTTAAAACAAGAAAGAAATGTTTAAAAAAGGGGGGGAGGGGATGTAATGATACATAGACAGACATGTAACGAACGGGTTAATCACAACACCTGGCTGTGACACTACCACTAGGGGGCACCACCAGATCACGCTATATAACTGAGCTCCCAAAGGATCTTGCTCTCTTTCCACATAGGAGTAGCTAGACAGCAGTAGCACAGTATAGTTAGATCACAGCCTAGCCACCACGTGTAGTTCAGATACAGTTTATATAGTTATATCTCATTACTTTATTTCTAGAGTGGCAAACTCATTTATTAGTTTATCGCTACTTAATAAACCTGTTTACATCGAAGACTCGTGTATTCTTCAAGATCATCTGCAACCAGTAATGACAGATATTACTTGAATTACTTGGGTGCAGTAATGGTGTCCTGACTGGCATTAGGGTTGATGAGACTGGCTGAAGTTGTCGGAAATGTTGGGCGAGGCGGTTAAATCCTCAATGAAGAAAATACCCACAAGAAACTGTGGATGCTCCTCTGCTTTGTGGGAATCATTGTCTGTTACTTTTATTCCTGGATTTTATAAGAGACGGTGTAAGTACTTGGTGCCCAAGACAGACAGGGCCCAGTAAAAATAGGCCATTGATTGAACGTATACAAAATCTCCTTTCACCAAGGATGAATGATTCATTCAGGTAGAATCCATCCTGCTTCTCTCATGTGTGGCCCTGGATAGTGTATTTTCAGAGATAGGAGGACATCAATCACAGCTGTGCATCCCTCATCCTGTCCTCACTCAATCCTGGCAGAAATTCAATGCACCAAGATTTACTGTATAGTGGTTATGAACAGGAAAACTGTTTTCCTTCCCTCACTGGCCTAGGGCAAGAAAACATTAGTGTCCTAAACATTGCCTTGATCCAGGATAGACTGGGAAAGTGAATGTGGCGTGGGTTCTGAAGGTTGGCCAGCGTGGGTCCCGAAGATCGGCCAGTGTGGGTCCCGAAGATTGTCCGTCCCTGGGTCCTGAAGGTTGGCCAGCGTGGGTCCCGAAGATCGGCCAGTGTGGGTCCCGAAGATTGTCCGTCCCTGGGTCCTGAAGGTCGGCCAGCGTGGGTCCTGAAGGTCGGCCAGCGTGGGTCCTGAAGGTCGGCCAGTGTGGGTCCAGAAGGTTGTCCAACCCTGGGTCCCGAAGGTCGGCCACCGTGGGTCCCGAAGGTCGGCCAGTGTGGGTCCTGAAGGTCGGCCAGTGTGGGTCCCGAAGGTCGGCCAGCGTGGGTCCTGAAGGTCGGCCAGTGTGGGTCCCGAAGGTCGGCCAGTGTGGGTCCCGAAGGTCGGCCAGTGTGGGTCCAGAAGGTTGTCCAACCCTGGGTCCCGAAGGTCGGCCAGCGTGGGTCCAGAAGGTCGGCCAGTATGGGTCCCGAAGGTCGGCCAGTGTGGGTCCAGAAGGTTGTCCAACCCTGGGTCCCGAAGGTCGGCCAGCGTGGGTCCAGAAGGTCGGCCAGTGTGCGTCCTGAAGGTCGGCCAGTGTGGGTCCAGAAGGTTGTCCAAACCTGGGTCCCGAAAGTCGGCCAGTGTGGGTCCAGAAGGTCGTCCAGTGTGGGTCCCGAAGGTCGGCCAGTGTGGGTCCAGAAGGTTGTCCAACCCTGGGTCCCGAAGGTCGGCCAGTGTGGGTCCAGAAGGTCGGCCAGTGTGGGTCCCGAAGGTCGGCCAGTGTGGGTCCAGAAGGTTGTCCAACCCTGGGTCCCGAAGGTCAGCCAGCGTGGGTCCAGAAGGTCGGCCAGCGTGGGTCCCGAAGGTCGGCCAGTGTGGGTCCAGAAGGTTGTCCAATCCTGGGTCCCGAAGGTCGGCCAGTTGGCAAATGTGGGTCCCGGGGGAAAAAAGTTTGAAAAACACTGCATAAGAGGGTCATTCAGGAGTCTGGTAACAGCGGGCAAGAAGCTGTTTTTGAA
The DNA here is from genome assembly GCF_047496885.1 of Scyliorhinus torazame. NCBI lineage: Eukaryota > Metazoa > Chordata > Chondrichthyes > Carcharhiniformes > Scyliorhinidae > Scyliorhinus > Scyliorhinus torazame. The sequence goes on from NC_092718.1 coordinate 84,220,071, forward strand.
CCAGTTAGTGTGTGTTCTCAGACTTTTGTATCTCCTGCCCAATAGAAAAGATTGGAAGAGAGAATAACCTGGGCCCAGAATTGCCTGTTCCCTTGTGGCTTCTCCAAAGAAAGCATCTCGTAGACATGCTACAAATTCCTTTTCTTGGGATCCACTACCAATCTAATTTTCCTAGTCCACCTGCATATTGAAGTCCCCATGTTTATTGTAATGTTGCCTTTTTTACATGCTTTTTCCATCTCCTGATTTATTTTCTGCCCCTACTGCAAGGGAGCCTGTACATAATTCTTATTGCGATTTCTCAACTCTACCAACAGAGATTCAATGCCTTCCGACAATATATCGCTTCTTGCTATAGATTTAATTTAATTTCTTACTAGCAATGCAACGCCGCCTCCTCTGCCCATCTGCCTCTTCTTTCGATAGGACGCAGATCCTTGGATATTTAGATCCCAGCCCTGATCCCCTTGCAGCCACGTCTCTGTGATGCCCACATTGTACCGGCCAATTTCAATATGTGCTAAAACTCATTTACCTTATTTTGTATATTGCGCCAATTTAGGTACAACACCCTCAGTCCTGCTTTGACCGCCTCCCCTTCTCATAGTTGTCCCCTTATCCGCAGTGCCTGAAGTGAAATTCTTGCCGCTTTCCATACGCTCTGTTCTATTACTTGTTCTGGAAACTTTACCAAGCTCTCCTGAGCCCTCACCATCAGCAACCACCGCCCCCCCCCTCAACTTTAACTAGTTTAAAGTTCTCATCATTAACCTGCACTCCTTTTTCAAAAAATAAATTTACAGTATCCAATTCATTTTTTCCAATTAAGGGGCAATTTAGCGTGGCCAATCCACCTAACCTGCACATCTTTGGGCTGTGGGGGCGAAATCCACGCAAATACGGGGAGAATGTGCAAACTCCACACAGACAGTGACCCAGAAAAGGGACCGAACCTGGGACCTCGGCACCGTGAGACAGCAGTGCTAACCACTGCGCCACCGTGCTGCCCCGTTAATCTGCACTCTTACCTACTCAGACTTTGATTATCTAATTTTCCATACAATTGAACTAACGCAAGGATAAAGGTCGCAATGTGGCTTCAGCACATAGGGACCTATCATGCCAGTCCCAATCCATGTTAGTTCCATGAGCCTCAGCTGCTAGGTCTCTGCCCCTCAGCGGTGAAACTTGTATTCCATGAGCCCCATGGAGAGATCAATTGAGGTATCCCCATAGTTCTCATAAGAGTTCTTATATCCCCCTTGCCCCCCTCCCACCCCTCCCTATGTCATAAGTCCCTCTAGTGTTGGAGGTAGAGGAGGATTGGAGGTTTCCTTCACAAAAGAGGACACAAATGAGATGCCAGAAATGTTGGAGAATGAAAGGTTTAGTGAGGGAAGCATTGAGCGAGATCAATATTAGTAAAGAAATAGTGCTGGGAAAATTGATGGGATTGAAGGCAGATAAATCCCCAGGGCCTGAGAATCTGCATCGTAGACTGCTTAAGGAAGTAGCTCTGGAAATAGTGGTCACCTTCTGGGATTCTATAGACTCTGGAACAGTTCCTGCAGATTGGGGATAGCTAAAGTCACTCCAATATTCAATAGAGAGACGGCAGGGAATTATAGGCCAGTAAGCCTATCATCAGTAGTGGGGGAAATTCTTGAATCCATTATCAAGTACCTTGTATCGAAACATTTAGAAAGCAGTGGCAATCCAAATGTAGGTGACGCAGCCATTCGCACCCCAATAGACTGGGCCCGTTGCCGTGGACTACCAGCAATTGTAGGCACAGGGACTGGTCTCCATATGCCACGGGCACATGGGCAGTGCCCTTGATTTCTAAGGGTTCCCCGGTATACGTGGCCAGTCGGGGTCCCCATGCCGCGAAGTTCCAGCGGCTGAAGACCTGTCCAGATGGTGGTAAACGTGTGAAGACTGACAACCAAAACTGCCGCTCCCATGTCCAGGTCCATCTCGGTGGGGCGTCCGTTTAGCAGCAACGTCGTCCCGGTCGGTGTCGTTCTGGGGCCAGTCACACACAGCAGCGGTAGGGTTGGCTCCTCATCTTTCAAGTCCACCAGGAAATGCGTGAGGCCTCTTGGGGGAAAATGGCGACTTGCTCATTGCCGGGGGCCGGGGCCCTCACATGATCACCCGGAGCCTCTTCCTGGCCTTGGTTTCCTGCTCGACACTGGAGCCTGCCATCTGGGAATGCTGAGTCGGGGGAATCTCCGTGGTCGCTCCAGAGTGAGTCGCGGCGGCAGTTCTGGGACCTGCGGTGACATCCGACCTGGCACGTTTCTGGAACCTCGCTTCTGGTAGTTGTCGGCAAATGGTCTTGGCGACGTCCAATGTTCGGGACCGCTAAGCCCTGGAGTTCTTGGAGCCCACAGTCGGCGCTTTCTTGGGCGAACGCTATGTTGACGGCCCTGTTAAGGCTCAGGGGGAGTCTTCATTAGGTGCTTCTGCTGTGTCTCAGTCCCGAAATCTGCAAACTAAGTGGTTCTGCAGTGATTCAGCCAGGGCAGCTCCGAACCCACAGTGGGGGGGCAGCGAGTACCCGAAAACGCACCACGTATTCCCTGGTGGACTCAGCGTCTGTGAAGTAGTATGGAAAAGGTACCTTCAGGCCATAATCGGGGGCTGTGGATTCAGGTGACGGCCCACCCGGTCGATCACTGCGGCCCGTCCAGGTAAGTCAAGTTCCTGATTAGTGCATAAGTCAGTCCGCCAACAGCGGTCAGTAAGGTGACAGTCTTCGCTCATCACTGGTGATGGCGTGCGTGATGGGAAAAAAAGTTGAAGTCTTTCGCCTGAGTCGGCGTCAAAAAGATCGAGTTCACCGATGTGTGCCATGCCTGCCGGCTGGAGAGCGGCCTCCCGCGGTAGTTGAAAAACGGTCCGAGTTCGCAGCACTTGCCGCTTACGGCAGCTCCATGAGAGGCCAGGCTGACCGGGTACTACTCACCTTCTTCCACACTAGTCACAATAATCACTCATCTCCACTCCCCACTCTGAACTGCTCTAAGTCTCCACCATCTCTCAATGTCTGGCAAACTGTTTTCCCACTCTAAAGGCGAGTCCACCAATCAGAGCCTGATGTTGTTCTGTATTTAGAGCTACCAAGGCTCTGATTGGTGTTCCAATGGTGTTCCCACCACAACAGTCATCTCCCCATACCCCCACCGCCTCCACCCAATCCCCGCAACCCAGTCACCCCAACTAAACCTTTTATGGACACAAAGGGACAATTTAGCATGGCCAATCCACTAACCTGCACATCTTTGGACTGTGGGAGGAAACCGGAGCACCCGGTAGGTAACCCACGCAGACACGGGGAGAATGTGCAGACTCCGCACTGGCAGTTACCCGAGGCCGGAATTGAACTCGGGTCCCTGGAGCAGGGACATAGCAGTGCTAACCACTGTGCCACCCTTTGGCCCATCGAGTCTGCTTTGCCATTCAATGAGATCATGGCTGATGTGCCAGATCCCCCTAACCCTTGATTTCCTTACAGATTAGAAATCTGTCTATCTCAGCCTTCAACATACTTAATGATCCAGCCTCCTGTAGTAGTTGTAGCCATAGTATTTTTATGACTTGTCCAGCTCAGTTTTTGGTCAATGGTAACTCACTCCCCCCCTCCCCGGACATTAATAATGGAAGATTCAGCGATGGTAATGCCATTAAATGTATGGGGCGATGGTTGGAATCTCTCATGTTGCCATTGTCTGGCACAAATGGTATTTGCCATTTCTCATGCCCAAGCCTGAATAATGTCCAGGCATTTGGACATAGTTTGCTTCAGTATCTGAGGAGTGATGAATGGTGGTGAACATTGTGCAGTCATCACTGAACATCCCCACAACTGACCTTATGATGGAAGGAAGGTCAATGATGAAGCAGTTGAAAATGGTTGAGCCTCGGAAGCAACTCCTGCAGAGAATCCCTGGAACTGAGATGACTGACTTCCAACAACCACAAGCATCTTCTTTTGTACCAGGTATGATGAGCAAGAACAGCTTGGTAGCATTGTTGAAGAACCCCTTCAATCACTTTACTGATGTTCTCGTTGAATGACGGGACAAATTTAAGGGACTGAAAAGCCGACTCATGTTCCGATTTTGATGTGTTTAAAATGGATGTTCCCAGTCTGGGATGGAGCGTCCTGCCGATTCCACTGTTCCTGGTTCCTGACAATGTGCAGTCATGAACAGATGGTGTGAGGGACTGAAACCTCCCTCAACATCACAGTTCCCCTCTGGTTCACAGCATAGCTCTGAGTCTGAACGTCCTGGGGATACAGAGCCACGCCAGAGAGTTGGGGACAGCATTCAGTCTGACACTCCGAGTACCAATACTGAGTGAGTGCTGCACTGTCGGAGGGTCAATACGGAGGCAGTGATACATTCTCAAGGTCATTATTGGGGGGAACTGTACTGTCAGAGGGTTAGCAGAGAGAATGCGCTGCACTGTCAGAGCGTCACTACTGAGGGAGTGCTGCACTGTCAGAGGGTCAGTACTGAGGGAGTGCTGCACTGTCGGAGGATCAGTACTGAGGGAGTGCTGCACTGCCGGAGGGTCAGTACTGAAGGAGTGCTGCATTGTCAGAGGGTCAGTACTGAGGGAGTGCTGCACTGTCAGAGCGTCACTACTGAGGGAGTGCTGCACTGCCGGAGGGTCAGTACTGAAGGAGTGCTGCATTGTCAGAGGGTCAGTACTGAGGGAGTGCTGCACTGTCAGAGGGTCAGTACTGAGGGAGCGCTGCACTGCCGGAGGGTCAGTACTGAAGGAGTGCTGCATTGTCAGAGGGTCAGTACTGAGTGAGTGCTGCACTGTCAGAGGGTCAGTACTGAGGGAGCGCTGCACTGTCAGAGGGTCAGTACTGAGGGAGCGCTGCACTTCAGAGGGTCAGTACTAAGGGAGTGCTGCACTGTCAGAGGGTCAGTACTGAGGGAGCGCTGCACTGCCGGAGGGTCAGTACTGAAGGAGTGCTGCATTGTCAGAGGGTCAGTACTGAGGGAGTGTTGCACTGTCAGAGGGTCAGTACTGAGGGAGCGCTGCACTGTCAGAGGGTCAGTACTGAGGGAGCGCTGCACGGTCAGAGGGTCAGTACTGAGGGAGCGCTGCACTGTCAGAGGGTCAGTACTAAGGGAATGCTGCACTGTCAGAGGGTCAGTACTGAGAGAGTGCTGCACTGTCAGAGGATCAGTACTGAGGGAGCGCTGCACTGTCAGAGGGTCAGTACTAAGGGAATGCTGCACTGTCAGAGAGTCAGTACTGAGGGAGTGCTGAACTGCCAGAGGGTCAGTACTGAGGGAGCGCTGCACTGTCAGAGGGTCAGTACTGAGGGAGCGCTGCACTGTCAGAGGGTCAGTACTAAGGGAATGCTGCACTGTCAGAGAGTCAGTACTGAGAGAGTGCTGCACTGTCAGAGGATCAGTACTGAGGGAGTGCTGCACTGTCAGAGGGTCAGTACTGAGGGAGTGCTGCACTGTCAGAGGGTCAGTACTGAGGGAGTGCTGCACTGTCAGAGGGTCAGTACTGAGGGAGTGCTGCACTGTCAGAGAGTCAGTACTGAGGGAGTGCTGAACTGCCAGAGGGTCAGTACTAAGGGAATGCTGCACTGTCAGAGAGTCAGTACTGAGAGAGTGCTGCACTGTCAGAGGATCAGTACTGAGGGAGTGCTGCACTGGCAGAGGGTCAGTACTGAGGGAGTGCTGCACTGTCAGAGGGTCAGTACTGAGGGAGCGCTGCACTGTCAGAGTGTCAGTACTGAGGAAGTGCTGCTCTGTCAGAGAGTCAGTACTGAGAGAGTGCTGCACTGTCAGAGGATCAGTACTGAGGGAGTGCTGCACTGGCAGAGGGTCAGTACTGAGGGAGTGCTGCACTGTCAGAGGGTCAGTACTGAGGGAGCGCTGCACTGTCAGAGTGTCAGTACTGAGGAAGTGCTGCTCTGTCAGAGGGTCAGTACTGAGGGAGTGCTGCACTATAGGTGTTTCTGATTAGACATCAAATTGAGGCCCCGATCTGAAGTCCACTTGGGTGGATGTTAATGGTCTTGCAGCTGCATTTTGGAGGAAGAGCTAGGGGGTGTTCTCCTGATGTCCTGGGACCAATATTTATCCAACAACACAAATCACAAACAACCCGATGATTTGGGTAATTAATACTTGGATCCAGCTGTGCACAGATTGGCTGTTGTGTTTTCTCAATTACAAGAGTGCAGGGATCTGACTTTTGGCAGAGCGTTCACACCAACCTGTGTGGACTGTGGACACTGCTGCCCTCCTGTGGACAATAATCCAATAGCAATTTGATGGATTTTCACTGTTCCAGTGTTAACTATTGTAATCTTGGGGAAAGTAGCAGAGTTAAGAAGGTGAGAAGGTGTTTGTGTTCACAGGGAAATTCAACAGGGGGAAGATTTGTGTTATCTGGATAGTCTTAAAATGATGGGCGAGATTCCCCGGTCCCCCAGCCACATGTTTGTCGGCGGCGCACCGTACACGAGCGGCAGGATTCTTTACTCCTGGCACTTGTCAACGGGATTTCTCATCGAGCCCACCCCATGCTGCCCGGTAACCCGTGGGAGGGGGCGCACTGCTGCCCGTTAACCCGTGGGAGGGGGCGCACTGCTGCCCGGTAACCCGTGGGAGGGGGCGCACTGCTGCCGGGTAACCCGTGGGAGGGGGCGCACTGCTGCCCGGTAACCCGTGGGAGGGGGCGCACTGCTGCCGGGTAACCAGTGGGAGGGGGCGCACAGCTGCCCGGTAACCCGTGGGAGGGGGCGCACTGCTGGCGGGTAACCCGTGGGAGGGGCGCACTGCTGCCGGGTAACACGTGGGAGGGGGCGCACTGCTGCCCGTTCACCCGTGGGAGGGGGCGCACTGCTACCCGGTAACCCGTGGGAGGGGGCGTACTGCTGCCGGCTAACACGTGGGAGGGGGCGCACTGCTGCCCGGTAACCCGTGGGAGGGGGCGCACTGCTGCCGGGTAACCCGTGGGAGGGGGCGCACTGCTGCCCGTTAACCTGTGGGAGGGGGCGCACTGCTGCCGAGTAACCCGTGGGAGGGGGCGCACTGCTGCCGGGTAACCCGTGGGAGGGGGCGCACTGCTGCCCGGTAACCCGTGGGAGGGGGCGCACTGCTGGCGGGTAACCCGTGGGAGGGGGCGCACTGCTGGCTGGTAACTCATGGGAGGGGGCGCACTGCTGCCGGGTAACCCATGGGAGGGGGCGCACTGCTGCCGTGTAACCCGTGGGAGGGGCGCACTGCTGCCGTGTAACCCGTGGGAGGGGGCGCACTGCTGCCGGGTAACACGTGGGAGGGGCGCACTGCTGCCGTGTAACCCGTGGGAGGGGGCGCACTGCTTCCGGGTAACCCATGGGAGGGGGCACACTGCTGGCGGGTAACCCGTGGGAGGGGGCGCACTGCTGCCCGTTAACCAGTGGGAGGGGCGCACTGCTGCCGTGTAACCCGTGGGAGGGGGCGCACTGCTTCCGGGTAACCCATGGGAGGGGGCGCACTGCTGCCCGTTAACCAGTGGGAGGGGCGCACTGCTGCCGTGTAACCCGTGGGAGGGGGCGCACTGCTGCCGTGTAACCCGTGGGAGGGGGCGCACTGCTGCCGGGTAACCCATGGGAGGGGGCACACTGCTGCCGTGTAACCCGTGGGAGGGGGCGCACTGCTGCCGGGTAACCCATGGGAGGGGGCGCACTGCTGCCGTGTAACCCGTGGGAGGGGAGCACTGCTGGCGGGAAGAGAGAATCCCAACTGCCAGAGAATTCCGGATTATTTCTTCAATTGAACAAAGCCACTGATTAAATCAGGGAAATGAATAACTCACCATCCTGTTTGAAAGTACAACACTGTTCCTGTGGTGATGACTTCCCAATTTCCGGGAATATCGTGGCGACTGCAAAACTTGAACAAGTAAACTCTGAAGTGACAATGAACTGGGAGATATTGTTGGTCTTGTTGAAGGGAAGAAACTTCCACATGGAGTAAAAATAAAGAAACATAATTCTATTTACAACACAATATATACGCTGCCCGGTAATAAAAATAAGGAAACTTAATTCTATTTACAACACGACATATACACTGCCTGGGAAATCCTTACCGAGTTCCTGTTCTGGTCGGTGCCCTACTGGCTGACCTTTTATACAAAGATTAATCGAGATCCTCCATCGCGAGCGAGGGAACTCGCACTCCGCAAGGATCACGGGAAAGATAATCATTCTCGCCCTGTAGGTCCCATGCGGGTTATTACATTCCTCCCCACCCCCCAAAATCCGAACCCCCCCTCAATGGCTGATGAGACAGAGAAGGAGGAGCAGGCGGAGGGTGCCAGACTCTTTTCAGCTCTGGAAAATGGCAATGTAGCTGATGTGCCAGATTGGTCGGCATAGACCTTTCTGGTGAACATGTTCTGAGGCAGGCAGGTCATGGAGGATGATCAGTGGGAAGTGGCTGATCGGCGTCCGAGACCCCAGATGTCTGTGTCTCCATTTCAGAGTTGGAAGATACTACGTCGGACATGTCGGCATCGAGAGAGACTGGAGGCGTCACTGCGGGCTGGTTTGGCAGTGGAGCCGGAGGATCCAGGACTGGTTTCTTTTGAAGAACCTCACGGGGGAGTAATGGACGAATTTGGATCACATCAGTTGCTCCTGGACCCGAACTTGGTAAGAGGCAGGTTCTGTTTGACGGACAACAATCCCAGAGAGCCAGCAAGCATCATAGTTGAAGCTATGAACGAATGCCGCGTCGTCAGGTGTGTAGTGTCAAACAGGTCACTGTCGAATTGAGCAATGCCCTTGCAAATCTTGGTTACGGCACACTTTCGCACTGATGTCCAGAATAATCAAACTCAGTCGTGTACAAAGCCTATGACCCATTGACATCTCAGTGGGGGCCGCCCCAGTTACAGCGTGAGGCGTGGTTCTATATGAAATAAAAGCCTTGGCAGCCTGGTGTCCATCAAGCCCAAAGTCTGTTTCTTCAGCCCTCGTTTAACTGTCTGCACGGTCCTCCTGCCAAGCCATTCGATCCCGGATGAAATGGGGCAGTGAGGACAAGGCGAATCCCCTTGCTTCACACAAAAGCGGCAAACTCCTATCTCGTGAAAAAGGCTCCGTTATCAGTCATGAAGATCTCAGAGATTCCGTCAGCAGAAAAAGAAATGAGCAGTCACTCTATGGTCGCCCGGGAAGTGATCTTTTCGTCATCTTGTGTAGCTCCAGCCACTTTAAGTGGCCGAGAAACATCAAACCCAGGATGGACCGGCGGAATTGGCATGTACATGAGCCGAAGGGCATCCTGGCCACTCCCAATGGTGTAGGGGTGCCGCCGTGGGGAGTTCTGGTGCTCTTGACAGATGGTGCACTGTTGGGCCAATGTCTCGATATCTATGTTGTCATGTGAGAGTGCCTTTAAGAATTGGATGTTTAAGAAATGTACCTTTAAGAAATTAAGCTGATCATATTACTGATGTGATGTCACAGGGGAGAGCTGAGCTCACTCCTGCTTTTGGGAGTTTTAGTTTCAGTTTGAAGAAAGATTGGGTGTGGCTGTCAGCTTCATTGCTGGTGATCTCTTCCATGAAGGACTATCTCTTAATCATTTGTTGAAATCGGAATTGTAGAAAGGTCTCAGTATTGAATATAAATCTAATGTGCTTCTGTTTGAAGGATTTGTTAAGTCTTTTGGATGTGTAAAGGAACAGTTTGCAGGATTGGGTAGTGTTGTATTATTTTCGGGGTTATCTTTGAAGTAAGGGGTGTTAAGAGATCCAATGTTTATTTAAAAGGTTAATTTGAGTTCATGGAATAAACATTGCTTTGTTTTAAAAACCACATGTCCATAATTGTAATACTACACCTGGGGAACAAGCCGCGTGCTTCAAAAGCAACAATCCATTAAAGGTGGGGGGTTGGTTGAACTCCATGATACATTTTGGGGTTCTGAAAACACCTCTCCCATAACAATTAGGGCTCGAGGGGGATAAAAGTCTAGTTATGGGATTGGCTTTTGTGAACTTAAAACACAGTGAAGGTTTGTTGCTTTTCCGGTGTGGTATTTTAGTTTAAGTGGGGAGAGTGTTGTGAACAATGGCTCTTTCGGAGGCTCAGAAGTTTTTAGGGGTGGACACGGTAACACGTCATACCTTACTGACAGAGACTAAAAACAGACTGTTAGGTTTGGCAAAAGCATTGCAGTTAACACTGCCGAGCAAAATACGAAAAGGTGAGCTACTTAACGCGGTATCTGCGCATTGACGTTTGCCTGTGATACATTCTGACTCATTAGATATGGCAAAGCTCCAGTTGCAGATTAAGCAATTTGAACTTGAAAAAGAATTAAAGCAACTTGACCATGAAAAAGAATTCAAGCGGCTTGAATATGCAATGAAAGAAAAAGAAAGAGATAGAGATAGAGAGGAAAAGAAAAGGAGGGAGAAGAAAGAAACAAAGAAAGAGATAGAGAGTAAAGGGACAAAGAGAGAGAGTTTGAACTTTGGAAAATGGCTCTGAAACATGAAAATCAGTTAAAATTGGCAGACGCAAAGGGACACGTACAGTTGGAGGAGATGGATGAGTATCATGAGACAGAGCGTCATAGTCGAAGACATGTTGGGGATCTATTTAAATATGTCCAAGCATTGCCAAGGTTTGACGAGAAGGAGGTAGAAGCCTTTTTCATTTCATTTTAGAAGGTAGCTAAACAAATGCATTGGCCACAGGACATGTGGGTATTACTGATTCAAACAAAGCTGGTAGGTAGGGCTAGTGAAGTGTTTGCATCACTACCGGAGGAGGTATCTGGAATGTAAGACGAGGTGAAGGAATCCATCTTCAGTGCATATGAGCTAGTGCCTGAAGCTTACAGACAAAGTTTTAGAAATTTAAGGAAAGAATTTGGTTAAACATACATGGAGTTTGAAAGGCTCAAACAGAGTAATTTTGATAGGTGGATAAGGGCATTGAAAATAGACCAAACGTATGAAGCTCTCAGAGAAATTACACTTTTGGAGGAGTTTAAAAATTCAATTCCTGATGTAGTGAGAACTCATGTGGAAGAACAGAGGGTTAAAACTGCGAGATTAGCAGCAGAAATGGCAGATGATTATAAATTTGTTTATAAATCAAAGATTGGTTTCCAACATCAGTTTCAGCCAGTTAGGGATAGAAACTGGGGACATGAGAAATACTCAAGTGGTAAAGGGAAAGGTGATCTGATGGGAGACAATAAAGAGAGTGTACCTCAGATTTAAAAAGAAATCCAGGACGGTGGAAAAGAAATGAAAAGTTTCAAATGTTTTCACTGTAATAAACTAGGCCATGTAAAGTCACAGTGTTGGTGGTTGAAGAAAAGCACTGGAAAGGCTGATGTGGTAAAACAGGATAAGGCAGTGTGGTTTGTTAGAGTGGTAAAGGAAAGCCCAAGGAAAGCGAAGGAGGTGCAAACGATTGTACAGCCTGTTCAAGAAGTAATTGTTAAGAAGGTGCCAGATGTCTTTAAAGAATTTACTTGTATGGGTAAAGTTTACTCATGTGTATCAGGAGGAGCAGGTAAAGGAGTCACAATTTTAAGAGATACAGGGGCTAGTCAATCTTTAATGGTGAAAGATGAGGAATTATGTAGTTTGGGAAGAATGTTGCCAGAAAAGGTGGTGATATGTGGAATTCAGGGTGAGAGGAGTTCCATTATATAAGGTAAGGTTGGAAAGTCCAGTGAAGAGTGGTGAAGTGGTAGTAGGAGTAATAGATAAACTATCTTGTCCAGGAATACAGTTTATCTTGGGTAATGATATAGCTGGATCGCAGGTGGGAGTGATGCCTACTGTGGTTGATAAGCCAGTGGAAAATCAGACAACTGAAGGGTTGAAGTTCAAATATCCTGGGATTTTTCCGGATTGTGTAGTAACAAGGTCGCAAAGTCACAGGTAAAGACAAGAGGAGAAATCAAAGAGTGAAGATAAAGTTGAAGTGCAATTATCAGAAACGATTTTTGATCAGATGGTTGAAAAAGAACAAGAACAGGTGGAGGATGAGGCGGATATTTTTCGTTCAGGATAATTGGCAGAGTTACAACAGAAAGATGTAGAAATAAAACGGATATATCAGAAAGCATATACGGAAGAGGAATCAGAGAGTATACCAGAGTGTTATTCCCGTAAAAGTGATGGCTTGATGAGAAAATGAAGACCTGTACATATGCAGGCGGATGAAAAGTGGGCAGAAGTTCATCAAGTAGTATTGCCGGTAGGGTATAAAAAGGAGGTGTTGCGAGTTGCACATGAGGTACCAGTCGGAGGTCATTTGGGAATAAGGAAAACTCAAGCTAAAATCCAGAAACATTTTTATTGGCCTGGACTACATAAAGATGTAGTTAAATTTTGTCAGTCATGTCACACATGTTAAGTGATAGAGAAGCCTCAAGCAGTGATAAAACCAGTGCCCTTAATACCCATTCCAGCATTTGAGGAACCTTTTACGAGGGTCCTAATTGATTGTGTAGGACCGCTTCTTAAAACAAAAAGTGTGAATCAATATCTTTTGACTATAATGGATGTGTCTACTAGGTTTCCAGAGGCCATTCCAGTATGTAATATTACAGCTAAAAGGATTGTGGAGGAGTTACTTAAATTCTTTACTAGATATGGACTACCCACAGAAATTCAAACGGATCAAGGATCGAATTTTACTTCAAAGTTATTCAAAGAAGTTATGGATAGCTTAGGAATAAATCAATTTAAATCAACTGCGTACCATCCAGAATCGCAGGGAGCGTTAGAAAGGTGGCATCAGACATTAAAGACAATGTTGAGGGTGTATTGGCAAGATTATACAGAGGATTGGGATAAAGGAATCCCATTTGTATTGTTTGCAATTAGGGATGCACCTAATGAGTCTGCCAAATTTAGTCCTTTTGAACTAATTTTTGGTCATGAGGTAAGAGGACCACTTAAATTGATGAAGGAAAAATTGGTGGGTGAGAAATCGGAAATTACACTATTGGTTTACGTGTCAAATTTTAGGGAACGATTAAATAGAGCTGGTGAACTGGCTAGACAACATTTAAAAGTTGCACAAAATGTGATGAAACGGGTAGCGGACAAGAAATCCAAAGTTCGTAGTTTTGCCAGTGGGGATAAAGTTTTAGTGTTGTTACCAGTGGTAGGTGAGCCTTTAAAAGCTAGGTTTTGTGGACCGTATCAGATTGAAAGGAAATTAAGTGAGGTGAATTATGTGGTAAAAACACCAGATAGAAGGAAGACTCACCGAGTGTCTCATGTGAATATGCTTAAAAGGTACTTTTAAAGGGAAGGAGAGAAAAAGGAGGTTTTAATGATTCTAACTCAAAGTGACGAATCAAATCCAGATGATTGTGAATTTGACATACCTCAAATTAAATTGGAAAATGTGGATGTTCTTAAAAATTGGGATGAATTGTTAAGTTACCTTCCAGAGGAAAAGCCAACTGACCTGAAAGAGTTATTGATATCACATGGGCAAGTTTGTGAGATAAATTGGGAAGTACTTAAATGGCTATACATGATGTAGATGTGGGAAATGCTGTTCCTATCAAACAACATCCATATAGACTTAATCCTTTAAAATTGGCACAGGAGGGCAGCACGGTGGCGCAGTGGTTAGCATTGCAGCCTCACGGCGCCGAGGTCCCAGGTTCGATCCAGGCTCTGGGTCATTGTCCATGTGGAGTTTGCATGTTCTCCCCGTGTTTGCATGGGTTTCACCCCCACAACCCAAAGATGTGCAGGGTAGGTGGATTGGCCACGCTAAATTGTCCCTTAATTGGAAAAAAATGAATTGGGTACTCTAAATTTAATTTTAAAAAAAAAACATTGGAACAGGTTAACAGAGAGATTGAGAGTATGCTTAAAAATGGCACAATTGATGTGGGTTGCGGCCAATGGAGCTCACCCATAGTGATGGTACCCAACGGTTGTGTGCGGACTATCGAAAGGTGAATACAGTTACAAGAACGGACTCTTACCCTGTCCCATGTTTGAAGGATTGCATTGAGAAAGTGGGATAATCTGTTTTTATTTTCAACTTCCAGACATGGAAAGAACATTTTCAACATCGTATGGAGTTCTTCGATCGACTTCAGGAGGCGGGTTTGGTGATGAACCTAGCCGAAAGTGAATTTGGAGAAGCCCGAATCACATTCCTTGAGGAGTTTCTGATACCCTCTAGACGAAGGGAAATAATGTGATCTCTTAGCATGAATGAATTTGATCGAACCTTTGTGCAAAAGATTTTTAGCGTGGTTGCTCCACTGAAGGACTTGCTGAAGAAACGTAAAAAATTTCAATGGACAGCGGAGTTTCAACAGGCATTTGACTGCCTGAAAGTTGTGATCACCAATGCTCCTGTATTGGAGAATTGCAGGGGGCTCTGTGGTCAGATTGAACTAGAGTATCTGATTCTAAAGAGAAATGCCATGGAGTAGAGGAATGGATGGATCATGTAGAGACTTTCTTGTTCAAAGAGACTGTCAATCGAGAAGGTTTTCGGTTGGAGGCAGAAGAACGGGAAAAATTGACTTTATTATTATGCCTGTTTGCGTGTATTGTTTTTTTTAAACAAAAAGGTATATTTACTGTGTGCATTTCTTATTGGATGGTGCAAAAGTGAAAAATGAAACCATCTTGAAGTTGATGGTTTATTTTTTTTTCTTGGGGGAAGGTGTCATGTGAGAGTGCCTTTAAGAATTGGATGTTTAAGAAATGTACCTTTAAGAAATGAAGCTGATCATATTACTGAAGTGATGTCACAGGGGGAGAGCTGAGCTCACTTCTGCTTTTGGGAGTTTTAGTTTCAGTTTGAAGAAAGCTTGGGTGTGGCTGTGAGCTGCATTGCCGATGATCTCTTCCATGAAGGACTATCTCTTAATCATTTGTTGAAATCGGAATTGTAAAAAGGTCTCAGTATTGAATATAAATCTAATGTGCTTCTGTTTGAAGGATTTGTTAAGTCTTTTGGATGTGTAAAGGAACAGTTTGCAGGATTGGGTAGTGTTGTATTATTTTTGGGGTTATCTTTGAAGTAAGGGGTGTTAAAAGATCCAATGTTTATTTAAAAGGTTAATTTGAGTTCATGGAATAAACATTGTTTTGTTTTGAAAACCACATGTCCATAATTGTAATACTACACCTGGAGAACAAGCCGTGTGCTTCAAAAGCAACAATCCATTAAAGGGGGGGGGGGTTGGTTGAACTCCATGATACATTTTGGGGTTCTGAAAACACCTCTCCCATAACAATGTCCAACCCCGGCCACCAGACGTAGCTTCTCGCCAGCATCTTCATTTTGGACACTCTAGGGTACCCGTTGTGAAGGCCCTTCAACATGATGGCCCCACAGGATGATATCTTCTTCCATGGTCACCTCCGAGAAATTGGAGGAGAAAGCCTTCAACTCCCCGGGGAGCTGTTGGTGCCAGATGCTGCACCTTGGCAAGGACGGGGTCAGTCTGTGTCCAGTCGCGAATACACGATGCAGTGATGGGCAATGATTCCATAACATTCAGGACAGTGACCACTTTGTCCGCCGTAGAGGGTTTTGTGGATTTGATCTTCAGGGGAAGTCGGCTCAATGCATCATCTGGGTCCCTGGGTGGCGCTCGAAAGAGTACTCGTAAGCAGCCAATAACAAGCCCCAGCACTGAATCATCACAGACGCAATTGGAAGGAATGCCTTGCTTGCACGGAAGAGGCCCAGCAATGGCTTGTGTTCTGTGACGATAAAGAAATGGCAGCCACAGGCTTACTGATTAAACCGCTTTACACCAAATATGATGGCCGTCGCTCATCCAATGAGACAGGGCTGTCCAATCCCATACAGCGCAGCATCGCTCGTGACGTATAACGATTTCGATGGGTCAGAATGCGTCAACACCCCCGAAGAGGACAACTGCAGTTTCATCTTCTTAAACGCCTCATCCTGGACCTTGCTCCATTCCCAAGGCTGGTGCTTCTTGAGGAGCATGCGAAGGGGGGTCAGGACGGTTGCCAGATTTGGAATAAATCACCCATCGTAATTTACTAGTCCAAGAAAAGAGCGAAGGTCAGTAGCATCCCATGGGGTGGGAGCCATTTTGATGGCTCTCATTTTCTCTGCGATCGGGTGCAGGCTGTTCCGGTCCGCCCAATACCCAAATGACTTCCTTTGCATAAAACACGCACTTCACACAGTATAGGCAGACCCCATACTCTGAAAAATGTTTCATCACCGCCTCGAGGTTCTGCAAATGTTCTTCATGTGTGGTCCCAGTGACTATCATGTCATCTAAGTAAACTGCAATGCACGGCAATCGTGCAGCATGTTCTCCATGACACGGTGGAAGACTGTGCATGCCGAGGTTACTCTGAATGGGAGCTGTGTGTACTCGTCACTTGTGCATATTGATCGTGATGTACATCCGTGATGATTTATCGAGCTCCAGTTGTAGATAACCATTGCTCAGATTGAGGAGAGTTACTTAAAGGGATGACAATGGATAGGCAATGGCAAAAATTCAAGGAACTTCAGCAACTGTTCATTCCAGTCTGGCACAAAAGCAAAATGGGTAAGAGAGCCAATCCATGGCTCACAAAGGAAATTAGAAATAGTATCCAATCCAAGGAAGTAGCATACTGATTGGCCAAGAAAAATTATAGCTCTGATCATTGGGAGCAGTTTAGAATTCAGCAATGAAGGACGAAGGGATTGATTAAGAAGAGGAAAATACAGTACGAAAGGAAGCTTGCAGGGAACATAAAGATTGACACTAAAAGTTTCTATAGATATGTGAAGAGAAAGAGATTGGTAAAGGTAAATGTAGCCCCCTACAGACAGAAACAGAGGAATGTATAATAAGGGACAAAGAAATAGTTGAGCAATTGAGTAAATACTTTGGTTCTGTCTTCACAAAAGAGGACACAAATCAGATACCGGAAATGCTGGAGAATGAAAGGATTAGTGAGAGGGAAGAACTGAGGGAGATCAATATTAGTAGCAAAATAGTGCTGGGAAAACTGATGGGATTGAAGGTGGATTAATCCCCAGAACCTGATAATCTGCATCCCAGAGTGCTTAAGGAGGTGGCTCTGGAGATAGTGGATGCATTGGTGGTCATCTTCCAGGATTCTATCAACTCTGGAACTGTCCCTGCAGATTGGAGGTTCGATAATGTCATTCCAATATTCAAAAAGGGAGGTAGAGAGAAAGCAGGGAATTATAGACCAGTAAGCTTAACATCGGTAGTGGGGGAAATTCTTGAATCCATTATCAAGGACTTTATAGCAGAACATTTAGAAAGCAGTGGCAGGATCAGTCAGAGTCAGCATGGATTTATGAAGGTGAAATCATGCTTGACAAATATGTTGCAATTCTTTGAAGATGTAACCAGTACAGTTGACAAGGGGGAGCCAGTCGATGTGGTATATTTGGACTTTCAGAAGGCGTTTGACAAAGTCTAGCATTAGAGATTATTGTGCAAGATTAAAGCGCATGCGATTGGGGGAAATCTATTGAGGTGGATAGAAAACTGGTTGGCAGCGAGGAAACAAAGAGTAGGGATTAATGGGTTCTTTTAAAATTGGCAGGCAGTAACTAGTGGGGTATGACAGAGATTGGTGCTGGGACCCCAGCTATTCACAATATGTACGAATGATTTGGATGAGGGAACAAAATGTAACATCTCAAAGTTTTCAGTTGATACCAAGTTGGGTGGGAGGGTGAACTGTGGCGAGGATGCAGAGATCCTACAGCATGGTCTGGACAGGTTGGGCGAGTGGGCAAATCAATGGCAGATGCAGTATAATTTGGATAAGTGTGAGGTTATTCACTTTGGAAGCAAAAACAGGAAGGCAGATTACTACCTGAATGGTTGTAAACTGAGGGAAGGCAGTGTGCAGATGGACCTGGTTGTCCTTGTGCACCAGTCGCTGAAGGTAAGTGCAAGTGCAGCAGGTGGCAAAGAAGGCTAATGGTATGTTGGCCTTCATTGTGAGAGGTTTCGAGTGCAGCAACAGGGATGTGTTTTTTACACCTGGAATGTTGTGTGCAGTTTTGGTCTCCTTTTCTGAGGAAGGATGTTCTAGCTCTCGAGGGAGTGCAGCGAAGGTTTACCAGACTGATTCAAGGGATGGCAGGACTGTCATATGAGGAGAGATTGACTAGGTTAGGATTGTTTTTTCTGGAGTTCAGAAGAATGAGGGGGGATCTCATAGAGACTTATAAAATTCTAACAGGACTGAACAGGGTAGATGCAGGGAGGATGTTCCCGATGGTGGGTGTGTCCAGAACCAGGGGTCACAGTCTGAGGATTCAGGGTAAACCATTTCGGACAGAGGTGAGGAGACATTTCTTCACCCAAAGAGTGGTGAGCCTGTGGAATTCATTACCACAGGAAGTAGTTGATGCTAAAACATTTAATATATTCAAAAGGTAGCTAGATATAGCACTTGGGTCAAATGGGATCAAAGGTTATGGGGAGAAAGCAGGATTAGGCTATTGAGTTGGATGATCAGTCATGATAGTGATAAATGACAGAGCAGGCTCCTCCTGCTCCTATCTTCTATGCATCTATGTACATCCAATTCCATAAATGTACAGCCACCGGTCAATGTTGCATTAAGATCTTCGATGCGTGGTAAAGGATAACGGACCAACCTCAAAGCCATGTTCACTGTCAATTTATAGTCTCTGCAGAGGTGAGTTTCCATATCAGGCTTCATTACGGGGCCCACCGCGCCACCCAGTCTACAAAGCGCACAGGCCTAATGATGGCCAAACTCTCCAAACGATGAAGTTATATATTACTTGCACCAGATTTACATATTACTTACACCATAGACCAAACGATCGTGGAGCATATTGGATAAAACAGTTCCATGCTCACAAAATTTGGCTATCTTCCATAGTCATGATACGAACATGATGACACCGGGGGACCTTCCGCTATATTAAACTGATATCTCTGAACAATCACTGCTGGGGTCGGGTTAAAGTGCTGCACCACAAGTGCCACGAGCGGGTCGAATGATTGCCCCGAATATGTGCACTCCACAGGCTGGCAGCAGTATGACCTTCTGGCATTCCTTCTCGGTGATGTTGTTGGACCAGAAGAAGTAACGCATCTAACCTCCCAAACAGAGGCATGGCAAATTATGTAAATCCAAACCTCGACCCAGAAAATCGGGGACATGGCTCACCTGAGTAGGTTGCAGTGCCGATGGAAAACTAGTTTACTCCTTGTCGCCAGGTTAATAAGGACACGGGACGTCCACACCGAGTAAAAATAAAGAAACATTGTTTTATTTCTAACATGATATATACACTGTCCAACAGATCACTATTGGGGTCCTGTTCTGATCAATGCCTTATTATCTGACCGTTTGCACAATGGTTAATTGTGGTCCCCTGCCCCCAGCGGGGGAACTCGTACTCTGCAAGGGAAGACAATCATTCCCACCCTGTAGGTCCCACGTAGGTTATTACACTACCCTAAGGACATTATGGCCAAAATCTGTTTCACTCGATGTGATAAAATGTTTCTCACTGAACAAATTGAAAACAATAGTAATATGGAAAATTTGGGAAAAGAATATGTGGTTGGAGGCTGAAAGCAACACAGAAGTCTTCATCAGTTCTGCGGGTGAAGAGAAATGGGAAGACAGAAATGAAAAATTGATTGCTGTTTTTCAAAAACAATTAAGGCAGACTACTATTATGTTTGCAAATTATTCCCTGATCCTAGAAAAAGAAAACAAACATTTGTCGATGGGCACTCTAAATGGATAAACGTTCAAAGAGGTATTGCTGATCATGAAACTTTCAAAGCTCATTTTAATATTTGGAATATTGTTCAAAAATGTGAATTATATGGAAGAGTTGATTCTGGGGTGAGATTTTCTGGCTGTTCACGCCTGCGGGATTTTCCAGTCCCGCCGATGGTACGCCTCCGCCATGGGTTTCAGGACAGCAAGGGATGCATTCAATCGGAAACACTGTTGACCCCGTGACTGGAGGACCCTGCCGCCAACCAATGATGGGCCACCTCCTGCCATGGCGAAACACGCGGCAGGTTGCTCGGTGAATCCCGCACTTTGTTATTGGCTTAGTTTGAAAGGAAGTGTTCTTATTGGAGGAAAGTTCTGAGACATGTTGTTGCCACAGTCAAACTGTTGTTGTCTTTTGGACCACTTGGAGGAAATGAGTCATCATTGTCAAATCGAAAAGTTCATATTTTTAGCCTGCCTTGAATATCTCTGTGAATTTGACTAGTTTCTCAACAAATATTTGAGATGTTTATCAGTATTGTGGCCCCGTGAGGATCAGCTTTTTCATGCACCAATCCTACGATGACTTCATCACTATAATGGTAGAGCCACTCAGAAACCAATTCACGATTGACATAATGTCAAATACAATTCCATAATAGTTGATTCAAAAATCAGGGGCGTCATTCTCCGACCCCCCGCCGGGTCGGAGAATGGCCGTTGGCCGCCGTGAATCCCGCCCCCGCCGAAGTCTCCGGTACCGGAGATTGGGCGGGGGCGGGAATCGGGCCGCGCCGGTTGGCGGGACACCCCACTGGATTCTCCGGCCCGAATGGGCCGAAGTCCCTCCCAGAAATTGCCTGTCCCACCGGCGTAAATCAAAGCTGGTATTTACCGGCGGGACCAGGCGGCGTGGGCGGGCTCCGGGGTCCTGGGGGGTGGCGCGGGGCGATCTGACCCCGGGGGGTGCCCCCACGGTGGCCTGGCCCGCGATCGGGGCCCACCAATCCGCGGGCGGGCCTGTGCCGTGGGGGCACTCTTTCCCTTCCGCCTCCGCTACGGCCTCCACCATGGCGGATGCGGAAGAGACTCTCCCCACTGCGCATGCGCGGGAAACTGTCAGCGGCCGCTGACGCTCCCGTGCATGCGCCGCATTTCCGTGCCAGCTGGCAACAAACGCCATTTCCGCCAGCTGGCGGGGCAGAAATCCCTCCAGCGTCGGCCTAGCCCCTCAATGTTGGGGCTAGGCCGCCAAAGATGCAGAGCATTCTGCACCTTTGGGCCAGCGTGATGCCCGTCTGATTGGCGCCGTCTTTGGCGCCAGTCGGCGGACATCGCGCCGTTGGGGGAGAATTTCGCCCCAGATGTGAGTCATGTGAACCAATTAACATTAATTTAAAGATATACAACCAACGATGATGAGTTGCAGAGCAAGTTCTTTGTTTTGCCCGGCTGAAATACTACACTTCGGAATATCTAGAGACAACTGTTTTGGATATCATTGCAAATTTAGGTTTGGCCATCAAAACTTGTAATAGGCAGAGCTTCGATAATACTGCAAATGTGGGGGCAGCACGGTGGCGCACTGGTAGCACTGCATCTCACGGCACCGAGGTCCCAGGTTCGGTCCCGGCCCTGGGTCACTGTCCGTGTGGAGTTTGCACATTCTCCCCGTATTTGCGTGGGTTTCACCCCCAAAACCCAAAGATGTGCAGGGTAGGTGGATTGGCTACACTAAATTGCCCCTTAATTGGAAAAAATGAATTGGGTACTATAAATTTTTTAAAAATAAAAATACTGCAAATGTGGCAGGAAAATAATTAGGTCTACAGGAAAGAATGAACAATAGATGCCCCTGTGTATTAGTGCTCCCATGTTTCAGTCCCTCTTTGAATTTAACCTGCAATGCTGCAGCTGAATCCTGCGAGGGAGCTACACAGTCTTTTGACTTTGTTCAAAACCAAATGCCTCTTTTTTCAGATTCCACATGTCAGTCAAAAGAATTTGTGTCACCAGGTGGCCTGCTCATGCAGATGCTGTTTTGGTTTAGAAACTAAACTTTGCTGATACAAAGAAAACCTTATAGCTGCATCAAATTCAGAAAAAGCCTGTGAAAACTGAAACAAAATGCTTAGCAGGGAAATTTGAAGAGTACAGTATTGCTGTTTTTACTTCTTTTGTGGCACCATTTACTTCAAAGAATTAATGTCATCAGCAAATTGCTGCAAAATTTATTGAATGCTGCATAATTTTTTGTCTTATGCCTCATGGCGCTGAGGTCCCACGCCTCACGGCGCCGAGGTCCCAGGTTCGATCCCAGCCCTGGGTCACTGTTTGTGTGGAGTTTGCACATTCTCCCCGTGTTTGCGTGGATTTCCCCCCCCCCACAACCCAAAGATGTGCAGGGTAGGTGGATTGGCCACGCTAAATTGCTCCTTGATTAGAAAAAATGATTTGGGTACTCTAAATTATTATTTTTAAAATTATTATTATTAGCCTGAGTAAAAAGTTTTGTCATGCAAGTTTAAAATGACTATCGCATAGTGGAAACAGAGGCATTAATATTAACAGAAAAAAGGTTCCTCTGATGGTGGCATAGTGGTTAGTATTGCTGCCTCACAGCACCAGGGACCCGGGTCCGATTGTGACCTTGTGTGTCTGTCTGTGTGGGGTTTGCACATTCTCCCTGTGTCTGTGTGGATTTCTTCTGGGTGCACCGATTTCCTCCCACACTCCAAAGATGTGCAGGTCAGGTGGATTAGGCATGCTAAATTGTCCCTTAGTGGCCAAAGGTGAGGTGGGGTTGTGGGGATAGGGTGTAGGATTGGGCCAAGATAGGGTGTTCAGAGGGTTGCAGCAGACTCAATGGGCTGAATGGCCTCCTTCTGCACTGTAGGGTTTCCATGATATATCTGATGAGAAGCATAAAAGAAGCAGGAAGTTATTTTTCGAATAAACTAGAGACAAGGAAATCAATTCAAAGGGAAAAGTGATGATAATCGTTGAGACTGTCGGTGTTACTTATGACACAATAGTGGTGCAATTGCAGAGTAGAAGTGAATCTCTGAAGAATACTGTTGATTTGTTTTGTGTGCTTTTTGATAGAGGTATAGATGAAAATGCTAAAGCAGTAAAACATTAAGTGAATTCTACCCAAAAGACACAGACATACACCCTTTTGAAGGCGAAGTGAAACAATTTATTCATTCTATCGCTAATGATAAGCTGTGTGCTTTGAGATCAGCAGATGATTTGTCCAGACTGGTATGTGATGGTTTGCAGGCACCTTTCCAAATGTGGAAACCAATCTGAAAACATTTTTAACAATAACTGTCACAAATGCTCCCTGTGAATATTCTTTTTTTTTATTGAAAAGAGTTAAAAATTACTTGTGAAGTTCGATGAGTCAAGAACATTTGACAAGTTCCGCAATGGTGACAATTGAAAGTGTCGCTTTACAAGATATTGCCAACAACGATGTAACTGATGATTTTGTAAAGAAAAAGCCGAGAAAAAAAGCTTTCTAAATTACCATGCCAGCAAGGATGAACCAAGAAAATCTTAAAAATCTGACCCTCTTCCCTATTCTCATGTTTAAATCCTGATTTTCAAAATGGACCATTGCTGGGCTCATATAAAGGCTGCAGTTGTTCACATCCTGGTAGGTCTAACCACCATCTCTCTCAACACCATTCTGCAGAAAGTCTCCAGGACAAGGAACAGCAGAATCCCGCCAAACAAAGCCACCTGAAACTGGACTTGGACTCACTGGACTCCACTCACATGAATTTACGGCAAAAACATTTTGGATTTTGTCAGAGGAAGTTAACTTTTATTTTGGAACTGAATGAGAATTCATGAAATACAGTGAATGGTAGCCTCTGTATCGAGCTGGTTGGAGTATTTGCTCCTGCACTGGCACATGTGGTATTATGATAATTATCAGCATTACAAGGGTTAATGTAGTACTATGAATAGCCACCAGAGGTTGCTGTAGATACTAATATATATAAAGCAGTGATGCTAGACCTTCGAGGGGGAGCGTATGCAGGAGACAGCTAGAACAAGGTCATCAGAGCAGTTAGTGTGAGGTTCGATTATAGTTTATATCAGTAATGAGATTAGCAGTAGGTGAGTGTATTTAAATGTTATTGATCAATTCTGTATTCTAAAAGGACGAAGTGTCGAAACCCAGTTTAGTAGTGGAAATAAAATCATAGCTTTGTTTCAGTAAAAGCTATACTGTGGTCTTTGTGAAACATTACGCCAACTATCCAAAATAAACCACATAAAGAACACCACATGGTACCAGGAGTCTATTCCTTGAAAGAAACAGTAATTAGATTAGTGTAGAATAGCATTGGAGATTGAAGAAAGCAATCCAGAAGCTACGACTCAGAAAAAAATCTACAGTAAAGACTGATCAGAAGATGGAAGGTCTCAAGAAGCCTGACCACTTCAAGACACACGGTAAACTATGCCAAAATTGGCTTTCCTTAAGCAATAGTTTGAAGTCCTTATTTCTGCCCCCTTGCTAGAAAATGTATCAGACCAGAGTAAGATAGCTCTCTGACTAAATTTGTCTGGACCGCAAGCATTGGAGTTATTTGTTTGAATTCAGTGCTGATGAGGACAAAAATAAATACAGCATGGTGCTACAGAGGTGTCTGATTGTGAAAAAATTATATGAGCGCTACATGTTAAACAAACGGCTGCAGTTCAGGGGAGAGTCTGTAGATTCAGGCATCACAGATCATAAGCTCCGAGCACAGTTCGGTAATTTTGCCTCAGTCTCCGAGTCTATGCTGCCAGATAAAGCTGTGTTCAGAATAAACGGCGAACTATAGTTTCTACTAGTAGTGAGATTAGCAGTAGATGAGTGTAGTTAGATATTATTGATCAATCCTGTATTCTAAAAGGAGTAAGTGTCGAAACTCAGTTTAGTAGTGTCAATAAAATCATAGCTTTATTTAAGTAAAAACTATACTGTGGCCTTTGTGAAACACTACGCCAGTCATTCTAAATAAGCAACACAAAGAACACCACAGCTCGTTCTGATCAAATCCTGTTTGCTTTTGCAGGAATCTTTTTTAAAAACAAATTGCTATGCAATGTTTTTACGAGCTGCACAGGTCTGTGCAGCAGTGATGTCATTGTTTGATTCTTCCAGCTCATTTTCAGCTTGTGGTAGTCGGTATTAGGGGTATTACGGTACCCTGAATAATGCTGTAAGAGCATTGGTGTGGGAGGTACCTGAGACTGCTATTTTCATTGGTGAGGCCTGCCTGCTGGTTCCGCCCAGTAAGGCGGAGTATAAGAGCCTGTGTCTCCCCAGAAGCTGCATTCTGCACCTGCGCTGCTGGGGGAAACATCTAGTGCAATAAAGCCTTCAATTGTCTCCAATCTCATCTCAGGAGTTATTGATCGAGCATCAATTTATTGCACTAGATTTTAAAGAATGGAGCTCTGAATCAAGCCAGAGTGTCTGCAACTCAGCCCCTACGCTGCAAACTCAGCGGCAAACTTCAAATACTGGCTGGCGTGCTTCAAAGTGTACCTCAGGACGGCCACGACTGAACCTACGGAGGACCAGAAGATGCAAGTGCTCCACTCGAGGGTGAGCCCAGAAATCTACACCATCATCGAGGATGCGGACGATTTTGAGGCCGCAATGACCCTGCTGAAACGACACTATATTCACCCTGTAAACCAGGTCTACGCCCGACATCAGCTAGCGACAAGGCGACAAATCCCCGGGGAATCGCTGGAGGAGTTCTACAGTGCGTTCCTGGTGTTAGGGAGGAACTGTGACTGCCCACAAGTTTCGGCCAGCGACCACACAGAACCTTTGATCCGGGATGCTTTCGTTGCAGGTATGCTGTCCTCCCAAATACGCGAGCGATTGCTGGAGAAAGAGACACCGGGCCTCAAGGAGGCACGGGCCCTTGCTAGCACCCTGGATGTGGCCTCCCGAAACACCCGCGTTTACGTCCCTGACCTCGCGGCGGACCCTTGGCAGCGTGGAACACCCCCGCGGCCGATTCCGATGCATCCCCCATTCCCCCACAAGCTTGCGCTGCAAAACTGCCAGGCAGCCCCGGGTGGCCCTGCTGCTATTTTTGCGGGCAAGCCAAGCACCCCCGGCAGCTGTGCCCGGCCCACTCATCTATCTGCAAAGGGTGCGGCAAAAAGGGCCATTTTGTGGCAGTATGCCAGGCCCGGGTGGTTGCCGCGGTCTCCAGGGCGAACCGGGACCGCCACCCCAACTCTCTCCACGAGCCGCATGCGGCCAGCGGGCGCCGCCATCTTCCTTCTCCAGGGCCACGTGCGGCCTCCAGGCGCCGGCATCATGTCCCCGGGGGACCACGTGCGACGGATGTGCGCCGCCATCTTGTACACCTCCAGCCATGTGCGACCAGTGGGCGGCGCCATCTTGGCTGGACTCTCAGGACCCCGACTCGGATGACCAAACACCGCCCGAGGAAAACATCCAAATTTTGCCACGACTTGCCTCGGTGACCCTGGACCAATCTCGGCCCCGAACACTCTCGACTGCGACGATGACCGTGCTCATCAACGGGCATAAAACATCCTGCCTGATCGACTTTGGGAGCACAGAGAGCTTCATGCACCCCAATACTGTAAGGCGCTGTTCTCTTCCCATCCACCCAGTCAACCAAAAAATCTCCCTGGCCCTCGGGTCTCACTCGGTAGAGATCAAAGGGTTCTGCATAGCGAACCTCACGGTCCAGGGAGGGGAGTTTAAAAATTACCGGCTCTACGTCCTTCCTCACCTCTGCGCTGCCCGCTCCTAGGGTCAGACTTCCAATGTAACCTCCAGAGCTTAACTTTTAAATTCGGCGGCCCTATACACCCCCTCACTGTCTGCAGCCTCGCGACCCTCAAAGTCGATCTGCCTTCCCTGTTTGTGAACCTCACTCCGGATTGCAAACCCGTCGCCACCAGGAGCAGATGGTACAGTGCCCCGGACCGGACCTTCATTAGGTCGGAAGTCCAGTGGTTACTGAGGGAATGTATTATTGAGGCTAGCAACAGTCCCTGGAGAGCTCAAGTAGTGGTTGTAAAGACCGGGGAGAAGCATAGGATGGTCATCGATTATAGTCGGACCATCAACAGGTATACGCAGCTCGATGCGTACCCTCTCCCCCGCATATCTGATCTGGTAAATCAGATTGCACATTACAAGGTCTTTTCCACGGTGGATCTTGTAGCACCATCGATCACACACGAGGCGAGACGTAGAGAACTTCTGCCGGGGGCCGTTCGGAGGTACCCCTCAAAGCACGCCAGCCAGTGTTTAAACGCGTAGACCTGGTTGACGGGCCTAATGTAGGTCTGTTTCAGCAAGTTGATCGCCGCTGGGAATTCTTCCGCGTCCTCGATGAGAGCGTAGATTTCGTGACTCACTCTGGAATGCAGGACCTGCATCTTCTGGTCTTCCGTTGGTCTGCCGGGGGCCGTTCGGAGGTATCCCTCAAAGCACGCCAGCCAGTGTTTAAACGCCGATGTTGCGTTAGCTGCTTGGGGGCCGATTCGCAGGCACTCCGGGGCGATCCAGAGCTCCATATTCCTTTTTAAGTCTGCTCAATAAATTGTAGCACCATCGATCACACACGAGGCGAGACGTAGAGAACTTCAATCGAGGCTTTATTGAGCAGACTTGTTCAGACTTGTTCCCCAGCAGCTCAGTCACAGAATGCAGCTGCGGGGAGTAAACCGGGTTCTTATACCCCGCCTATCTGGGTGGAGTCCAGTAGGCGGCAGATCCAATCGGGACCCGGCATCTGTCCTCCAACAGCTCCTCGGCATTCATGGTGTACCGTCTTACCCCTAATACATACCACCACATTCTCCCCTTGTTAAA
This sequence comes from Scyliorhinus torazame, assembly GCF_047496885.1. Lineage (NCBI taxonomy): Eukaryota > Metazoa > Chordata > Chondrichthyes > Carcharhiniformes > Scyliorhinidae > Scyliorhinus > Scyliorhinus torazame. The sequence continues at coordinate 84,247,756 of NC_092718.1, forward strand.
AAGGAACCCGGCGGGGTGGTGGGTGGTGGGTGGTAGGGGTTTACAGGATCGGTGCCTTAACCATTGAACTATATACAACCATGCCGCTTTTACTGGGCCACCGAATTATTCACATTTTACCCGATTAGCAGCGTTAACTATTTACAACAATGCCGCTTTACTGGGCCCCTGAATTATATACATCTTAAGTCGACTCATTGAGTCGAGATGGTGCTCTGGTCGCCCTCTCCGATCATCTCAGACCGGGTTGTGGTGGTGGTGGGGGTGCTGGCTCGGGTCCGGTCGACACTGGGAGCATCGCGCTGTCCCTCTCTGTTTCCGTACTCCTGGGCGGGCCTGGGAGGAGAACCGATACCCCCGGGAAGGGGGTGGCTGTGGGGTGCACCGGCGGGAGTGAGGGGGTGGTGATTGGAGTTGGGGGTGTGTGGGGATCTCCGGCGGGCGCCAGGTCCCGCAGAGAGACCGTGGTCTGTCGGCCGTCTGGGAACGCCACGTAGGCGTACTGCGGGTTGGCGTGGAGTAGATGTACCTTTTCCACCAGTGGGTCTGATTTGTGCGCCCGCACATGTTTCCGGAGCAGGATGGGTCCCAGGGCTGCCAGCCAGGTCGGAAGTGACGTTCCAGAAGCGGACTTCCTAGGGAAGACAAGGAGGCGCTCGTGAGGCGTTTGGTTCGTGGTGGTGCCAAGCAGGGACCGGATAGAATGAAGGGCATCCGGGAGGACTTCCTGCCAGCGGGAAGTTGGGAGACTCCTAGACCGTAGGGCCAGTAGGACGGTCTTCCAGACCGTTCCGTTCTCCCTCTCTACCTGCCCGTTCCCCTGGGGGCTGTAGCTGGTCGTCCTGCTCGAGGCTATGCCCTTGCTGAGCAGGAATTGACGCAGCTCGTCACTCATGAAGAAGGACCCTCTATCGTTATGGATGTAGGCGGGGAAACCGAACAGGGTAAAGATGGTGCAGAGGGCTGAAATGACCGTGGCCGCGGTCATGTCGGGGCAGGGGATGGCGAAGGGGAAACGGGAGTATTCGTCAACGACGTTAAGAAAGTATGTGTTGCGATCGGTGGTGGGGAGGGGGCCTTTGAAATCCAGACTGAGGCGTTCAAAGGGACGGGAAGCCTTCATCAGGTGCGCTCTATCTGGCCTGAAAAAATGCAGTTTGCATTCTGCGCAGATTTGGCAGTTCCTGGTGACTGTTCGGACCTCCTCGACGGAGTACGAGAGGTTGCGGGCCTTTATAAAGTGGTAGAAGCGAGTGACCCCCGGGTGGCAGAGGTCCTCGTGGAGGGCTTAGAGGCGGTCCACTTGTGCGTTGGCACATGTGCCGCGAGATAGGGCATCGGACGGCTCGTTCAGCTTTCCGGGACGGTACAAGATCTCATAGTTGTAGGTGGAGAGTTCGATCCTCCACCGCAGGATCTTTTCGTTCTTTATCTTGCCCCGCTGTGCATTATCGAACATGAAGGCTACCGGCCGTTGCTCAGTGAGGAGAGTGAATCTCCTGCCGGCCAGGTAATGCCTCCAATGTCGCACAGCTTCCACTATGTGGCGCACAAACACTCCGTGAGACGAATAGAGTGAAGTCGATGAGGCTTTATTAAGCGTGTCGGTTCCCCCGCAGCTCGATAGTAAACTGGCCTGCGGGGGAAGACTCCGGCTTCTTATACTCCGCCTTCAGGGCGGAGCTAGAGGTCATCGGCCAACCAGGACCCGGGATCTGTCAGCCAATGACATTAGGGCTTCCAGTCCCACATGACCCCCAATACATATTACCACATTTACCCCTTGTCAAAAATGAACCCGGCGGGGTGATGCTTCGTATGGTGGTAAGGGTTTACAGGGCTGGTCCTGGGAGGGAAAAAAAATATTCACAAGGCAATACAGTATTGTACAATTTTGTCCTGTTGCAACCATTTACAGAGGGTATGGGAAGAAAAGCAAAATGTTCTTGTGAAAGTCCATATTTAGTTTTAGATCGACGCCACGAGTCGGTCGGGTGGTCTGGTCGTCCGTGTCGATCGCCTCGGCCCCGGTGGTGGTGGTGCTTGTACCGTTGTCATCGCCTCCAGGAGCCTTACGGTTTCAGCTTGGGCTTTATTCTTGGTCGGTGCTGAGGGGAGGGGAACCGATCCTCCTGGGAAGGGGGCGGTCGCGGGGTGCGGCGGTGGCAGGAAGGGGGGGGGTTGGGTTGATGGTGTCGGGGGTGTGTGCGTGTTGCCGGCGGGCGCCAGATCCCGCAGGGAGACCGTGTCCTGTCAGCCGTCGGGGTACTCCACGTAGGCGTACTGGGGGTTCGCGTGGAGGAGGTGAACCCTTTTGACCAACGGGTCCGCCTTATGTGCCCGTACATGCTTTCGGAGCAGGATGGGTCCTGGGGCCGCCAGCCAGGTCGGCAGCGACGTTCCAGAGGAGGACCTCCTAGGGAAAACAAGGAGACGCTCATGCGGCGTTTGATTAGTGCTCGTACATAATAACGACCGGATGGAGTGGAGAGCGTCCGGGAGGACCTCCTGCCACCGTGAAACTGGGAGGTCCCTGGACCGTAGGGCCAGTAGGACGGCCTTCCAGACCGTGCCGTTCTCCCTCTCTACTTGCCCGTTCCCCCGGGGGTTGTAGCTGGTCGTCCTGCTTGAGGCTATGCCCTTGCTGAGCAGGAACTGGCGCAGCTCGTCACTCATGAAAGAGGACCCCCTGTCGCTGTGGACGTAAGCGGGGTAACCGAACAGTGTGAAGATGCTGTTCAGGGCTTTAATGACTGTGGCCGCGGTCATGTCAGAACAGGGAATGGCAAAAGGGAAGCGGGAGTATTCGTCCACCACATTAAGAAAATATGCGTTGCGGTCGGTGGAGGGGAGGGGCCCTTTGAAATCGAGACTGAGGCGTTCAAAGGGGCGGGAAGCCTTAATCAGGTGCGCTCCATCTGGCCTGAAAAAATGCGGCTTGCATTCCGCGCAGATGTGGCAGTCCCTTGTGACTGTACGGACCTCCTCTAAAGAGTATGGGAGATTGCGGGACTTGATGAAGTGGTAAAACCGAGTGACCCCCGGGTGGCAGAGGTCCTCGTGGAGGGTTTGGAGGCGGTTAATTTGTGCGTTGGCACATGTGCCGCGGGATAGGGCATCGGACGGCTCGTTCAGCTTTCCGGGACGATACAAAATCTCATAGTTGAAGGTGGAGAGCTCGATCCTCCACCTTAAGATCTTGTCGTTTTTGATTTTGCCCCGCTGTGCATTATCGAACATGAAGTCTACCGACCGTTGGTCCGTGAGGAGAGTGAATCTCCTGCCGGCCAGGTAATGCCTCCAATGTCGCACAGCTTCCACTATGGCTTGGGCTTCCTTTTCTACTGAAGAGTGGCGGATTTCTGAGGCGTGGAGGGTCCGGTAGAAAAAGGCCACGGGTCTGCCCGCTTGGTTAAGGGTGGCCGCTAGAGCTACGTCGGAGGCGTCGCTCTCGACCTGGAAGGGGAGGGACTCGTCGATGGCGCGCATCGTGGCCTTTGCGATATCCGCTTTGATGCGGCTGAAGGCCTGGCAAGCCTCTGTCGACAGAGGGAAGGTCGTGGTCTGTATTAGGGGGCGGGCCTTGTCAGCGTACTGGGGGACCCACTGGGCGTAGTATGAAAAGAACCCCAAGCAGCGTTTCAGGGCTTTTGGGCAGTGCGGGAGGGGAAATTCCATGAGTGCGCGCATACGTTCGGGGTCGGGGCCTATTATCCCATTGCGCACTACATAGCCCAGAATGGCTAGCCGATCGGTGCTAAAAACGCACTTGTCCTCGTTGTACGTGAGGTTCAAGGCTTTGGCGGTCTGGAGGAATTTTTGGAGGTTGGCGTCGTGGTCCTGCTGATCGTGGCCGCAGATGGTTACATTGTCGAGATACGGGAAAGTGGCCCGCAACCCATGTTGATCAACCATTCGGTCCATCTCCCGTTGGAAGACCGAGACCCCGTTTGTGACGCCAAAAGGGACCCGTATGAAATGGTATAATCGCCCGTCAGCCTCGAAGGCTGTGTACTTGCGGTCACTTGGGCGGATGGGGAGCTGATGGTAGGCGGACTTGAGGTCCACGGTGGCGAAGACTTTATATTGGGCAATCCGGTTGACCATGTCGGATATGCGGGGGAGAGGGTACGCGTCTAGTTGTGTGTACCTGTTGATGGTCTGGCTATAGTCAATGACCATCCTTTGTTTCTCCCCTGTCTTCACTACTACCACCTGCGCTCTCCAGGGACTATTGCTGGCCTGGATTATGCCCTCCTTTAGTAGCCGCTGGACTTGGAGCGAATGAAGGTCCGGTCCTGGGCGCTGTACCGTCTGCTCCTAGTGGCGACGGGTTTGCAATCCGGGGTGTGGTTCGCAAACAAGGACGGGGGTTGCACCTTGAGGGTTGCGAGGCCGCAGATAGTGAGTGGGGGTATGGGGCCGCCGAATTTGAACGTAAGGCTCTGTAGGTTGCATTGAAAATCTAATCCCAGCAAGGTGGGGGCACAGAGTTGGGGAAGGACGTTTAGTTTGTAGTTTTTGAACTCCCTCCCCTGCACCGTTAGGGTAACTATGCAGAATCCCTGGATCTGTACGGAGTGGGATCCTGCAGCTAGGGAAATCTTTTGTGCGCTGGGATAGGTGGTCAAGGAACAGCGTCTTACCGTGTCGGGGTGTCTAAAGCTCTCCGTGCTCCCAGAGTCGGCTAGGCATGGCGTCTCGTGGCCGTTTATTAGCACCGTTGTCGTCGTCGTCTGGAGTGTCCGGGACGAGCTTGATCGAGCGTAATTGAAGCGAGCCGTGGTTGTAGTAGTGGAGTGGGGTCCGTTGTTGCCGTCCAAGATGGCGTCGGGGATGGACAAAATGGCCGCCCCCATACATCGCACGTGGCTGGGGGGTCACAAGATGGCGGCGGGGGTGGACAAAATGCCACCACACGTCGTACAGGTCTGGGGCGGTCCAAGATGGCGGCGCCCCTCCTCCCCTCGTGGTGGCCGGGACCCAAAATGGCGGCGTCTGCGGGTCGCACATCGGCGCCCCTCCTCCCCTCGTGGTGGCCGGGAACCAAAATGGCGACGTCTGCGGGTCGCACATGGTGCGCTAGGGGGGCTGGGGAGCGCTAGGACCGCGAGCGCTAGGACCGCGAGCGCTAGGACCGCGCGGAGCTCCCTCACCGGGGACAGCGGTGGTCGGGGCCCAAGTCGGCGGCGCCGGCGGGTCAGGCGTGGGGCCGCGAGCGCTAGGACCGCGCGGAGCTCCCTCACCGGGGACAGCGGTGGTCGGGGCCCAAGTAGGTGGCGCCAGCGGGTCAGGCGTGGGGTGGGGGTTAGGGTGGCATTAGGGACGCGGAAAACTCCCTCCTCTCCGTGGAGAGTGTTGGCCGGGACCCAAAGCGGTAGCGCCGGCGGCGGGTCATACATGGGCTGCGGGGAGGGGGGTTGGGGAGCGTAGGCGGCGTGCAGGGCTCCCAGTTCTCCCGGGACCGTGGTGGTCGGGACCCAGAGCGGCTGCGCCTGCGGGTCGTACATGGCGTGCTGGGGGGGTTGGGGCGCGTAAACTGCTTGCAGGGCTCCCATTGCTCCCGGGACGGCGGCGACCTCGCGGGACCGGCACACAACCGCATAATGGCCCTTTTTCCCGCAGCTTTTGCAGATAGCCGGGCAGCGCTGTCGGGGGTGTTTCGCCTGGCCGCAGAAATAACAGCGGGCGCCCCCGGTGCGACTCAGCGTTTGGACCGCGCAAGCCTGTGGGGTGTCCGGGGGGTGGTAGGGGGTTTGCCGCGACGGGTACGTACGGGGCCCAATGGGTTGCCGCGCGGTCGGGGCCGTAGGCACGGGTATTACGCGCGGCCACGTCTAGGGAGGCTGCTAGGGCCCGTGTCTCTGAGAGTCCTAGCGAGTCTTTTTCTAGAAGTCTTTGGTGGATTTGGGAGGATTGCATACCTGCCACAAAAGCATCGCGCATTAACATGTCCGTGTGTTCGTTTGCGTTCACCGACGGGCAGCTGCAGGCTCGTCCCAAAATCAGCAGCGCGGCGTAGAATTCGTCTATCGATTCTCCGGGAGCTTGCCGTCTCGTCGCGAGCTGGTGGCGAGCGTAGATTTGGTTAACTGGGCGGACATAGAGACTTCTCAGTGCTGCGAACGCCGTCTGGAAATCGTCCGAGTCTTCGATGAGGGAGAAAATCTCCGTGCTCACCCTCGAGTGCAGGACCTGCAGTTTTTGGTCTTCTGTGACCCGGCCGGTGGCCGTTCTGAGGTAGGCCTCGAAACAAGTCTGCCAGTGCTTGAAGGCTGCTGCCGCGTTCACTGCGTGGGGGCTGATCCTCAGGCATTCCGGAATGATCCTGAGCTCCATAGTCCTTGTTAGGCACGTTTAATAAATTGTGGCGCACAAAGACTCCGTGAGGCGAATAGAGTGAAGTCGATGAGGCTTTATTAACCGTGTCTGTTCCCCCGCAGCTTGATAGTAAACTGGCCTGCGGGGGAAGACTCCGGCTTCTTATACTCCGCCTTCAGGGCGGAGCTAGAGGTCAACGGCCAACCAGGACCCAGGATCTGTCAGCCAATGACATTAGGGCTTCCAGTCCCACATGACCCCCAATACATACTACCACACACTATGGCTTGGGCCTCCTTTTCTACTGAGGAGTGGCGAATTTCTGAAGCGTGGAGGGTCCGGGAGAAAAAGGCCACGGGTCTGCCCGCTTGGTTGAGAGTGGCCGCCAGACCTACGTCGGATGTGTCGCTCTCGACTTGGAAGGGGAGGGACTCGTCGATGGCGCGCATCGTGGCCTTTGCGATATCCGCTTTGATGCGGCTGAAGACCTGGCGGGCCTCTGTCGACAGGGGAAAAGTAGTGGACTGGATTAGTGGGCGGGCCTTGTCTGCGTACTGTGGGACCCACTGGGCGTAATAAGAAAAGAAGCCCAGGCAGCGTTTCAGGGCTTTGGCACAGTGGGGGAGAGGGAACTCCATGAGGGGGCGCATGCGTTCAGGGTCGGGGCCTATCACTCCATTACGCACTACGTAGCCCAAGATGGCTAGACAGTCGGTGCTAAACACGCATTTCTCCTCGTTGTAGGTGAGGTTGAGGGCGTTAGCAGTCTGGAGGAATTTGCGGAGGTTGGCGTCGTGGCCGCAGATGGTGACGTTGTCGAGGTACGGGAACGTGGCCCATAAACCATGCTGGTCAACCATTCGGTCCATCTCCCATTGGAAGATCAAGACTCCGTTCGTGACGCCGAATGGTACCCTTAAGAAGTGGTATAACCGTCCGTCTGCTTCGAAGGCAGTGTACTTGCGGTCACCGGGGCGAATGGGGAGCCGGTGGTAGGCGGACTTAAGGTCCACGGTGGAGAAGACCTTGTACTGTGCAATCCGATTGACCATGTCGGATATGCGGGGAAGAGGGTACGCATCTAGCTGCGTGTACCTGTTGATGGTCTGACTGTAGTCTACGACCATCCTCTGCTTCTCCCCTGTCTTCACTACTACCACCTGAGCTCTCTAGGGACTATTACTGGCCTGGATTATGCCTTCCTTCAGCAGCCGTTGGACTTCGGACCTGATAAACGTCCGGTCCTCGGTGCTGTACCGTCTGCTCCTAGTGGCGACGGGTTTGCAATCCGGGGTGAGGTTCGCAAACAAGGAGGGCGGTTCGACCTTGAGTGTTGTGAGGCCGCAGATAGTCAGTGGGGGTATAGGGCCGCCAAATTTAAATGTTTAACTCTGGAGGTTGCATTGGAAGTCCAACCCCAGGAGAGTGGGAGCACAGAGATGGGGGAGGACATACAGCCGGTAATTTTTGAACTCTCTCCCCTGCACCGTTAGGTGGTTTGCGATGCAGAACCCTTTGATTGCAACGGAGTGGGACCCCGCCGCCAGGGTCATTTTTTGGGTGCTTGGTCGAATTACAAGGGAACAGCGTCTTACTGTGTCCGGGTGAATAAAGCTCTCCGTGCTCCCCAAGTCGATGAAACACGGCGTCTCCTGCCCGTTCACCAGCACCTTTGACGTTGTCGTCTGGAGCATCCGGGGCCGTGACTGGTCGAGGGTCACCGATGCCAAACGTGGTTGGTGTATCAGGTCGTTGTCTTCAGGCAGTGTGGAGCCGTCCACGCTGGGGTCCTTCCCTGTCAGCCAAGATGGCGGCGTCCATGGATCACACGCTGCCGGGGGTGGGCAAAATGGCCACTCCCATGGGTCGCACGCGGCCCGTGGGTAGGAAGATGGTGGCGCCCGTCCCCCCCTCGTGGTGTCCGGGGTCCAAAATGGCGGCGCCAGTGGGTCGCTGGGGGGGTTGAGCCCGTGGTCCCGTTTGTTCCCCGGAGATAGCGGCGACCCCACGGGACTGGCACACCGCTGCCTAGTGCCCCTTTTTGCCGCAGCTTTTGCAGGTGGCCGAGCGGGCCGGGCAGCGCTGGCGGGGGTGTTTCGGCTGCCCGCAAAAGTAACAGCGGGGCCCCCCCGGGTGGTCTGGGATTCTGGCCGCGCACACATGCGGAGGGGTGGGGGGTGCCGGGGGGTAGGTCACAGCGGGGGGTCCACGGAGCCCAAGGGGCTGTAGCGCGGTCGGGGGCATAGGCGCGGGCGCTTTGGGAGGCCAGGTCAAGGGAGGCTGCGAGGGCCCGTGCCTCTGTGAGTCCGAGAGAGTCTTTCTCTTAAGGTCTCTGGCGAATTTGCGACAATGCCAAACCTGCTACGTAAGCGTCTCTGATCAGGAGGTCCGTATGCTCATTCGCCGTTACTGCTGGGCAGTCGCAGTTTCTTCCCAGGATCGTCAGCGCATTGAAAAATTCGTCCAGCGATTCCCCGGGGATTTGTCGTCTCGTCGTGAGCTGGTAGCGTGCGTAGACCTGGTTGACGGGCCTAATGTAGGTCTGTTTCAGCAAGTTGATCGCCGCTGGGAATTCTTCCGCGTCCTCGATGAGAGCGTAGATTTCGTGACTCACTCTGGAATGCAGGACCTGCATCTTCTGGTCTTCCGTTGGTCTGCCGGGGGCCGTTCGGAGGTATCCCTCAAAGCACGCCAGCCAGTGTTTAAACGCCGATGTTGCGTTAGCTGCTTGGGGGCCGATTCGCAGGCACTCCGGGGCGATCCAGAGCTCCATATTCCTTTTTAAGTCTGCTCAATAAATTGTAGCACCATCAATCACACACAAGGCGAGACGCAGAGAACTTCAATCGAGGCTTTATTGAGCAGACTTGTTCAGACTTGTTCCTCAGCGGCTCAGTCATAGAATGCAGCTGCGGGGAGTAAACCGGGTTCTTATACCCCGCCTATCTGGGTGGAGCCCAGTAGGCGGCAGATCCAATCGGGACCCAGCATCTGTCCTCCAATAGCTCCTCGGCATTCATGGTGTACCGTATTACCCTTAATACATACCACCACAGATCTAAAATCCATCTACCACCAGCTCCCCATCCGCCCTAGCGACCACAAACACACTGCATCCGAAGCAGATGGGCGGCTCTACCACTTCTTAAGGGTTCCCTTCGGTGTCACAAATCGAGTCTCGGTCTTCCAACAGGAGATGGACCGAATGGTTGACCGGTACGGCTTGCGGGCCACGTTTCCGCACCTCGATATTGTCACCATCTGCGGCCACGACCAGCAGAACCACGACACCAACCTCCGAAAATTCCTCCATACCACAAAAATCCTTAACCTGACATACAACAAGGACAAATGCGTGTTCAGCACTGACCGTCTAGCCATCCTCGGCTACGTAGTGCATGATGGAGTGCCCAGATCCCGAACGCATGCACCCCCTCATGGAGTTCCCCCTCCCCCACTGCTCCAAGGCCCTGAAACGCAGCCTGGGATTTGTTTTCATATTATGCCCAGTGGGTCCCCAACTATGCGGACAAGGCCCGCCCACTAATTCAATCCACAGTTTTTCCCCCTGTTGGCAGAGGCTCGCCAGGCCTTCAGCCGCATCAAAGCGGACTCGCAAAGGCCACGATGCACGCAATCGCCGAATCCCTCCCCTTCCAAGTCGAGAGCGACGTGTCCGATGTGGCCCTGGCAGCTACCCTCAACCAAGCGGGCAGGCCCGTGGCCTTCTTCTCATACACCCTCCACGCTTCAGAATCTGTCATTCCTCGGTTGAAAAGGAGGCCCAGGCCATAGTAGAAGATGTGCGGCACTGGAGGCATTACCTGGCCGGCAGGAGATTCACTCTCCTAACGAACCAACGGTCGGTGGCTTTCATGTTCGATAATTCACAGCGGGGCAAGATAAAGAACGATAAGATCTTACGGTGGAGGATCGAGCTCTCCACCTACAACTATGAGATCTTGTAACGTCCCGGGAAGCTAAACGAGCCTCCTGATGCCCTATCCCGTGGCACATGTGCCAACGCACAAGTGGACCACCTCCGGGCCCTCCCGAGGACCTCTGCCACCCGGGGGTCGCTCGATTCTTCCATTTCATTAAGACCCGAAACCTGCCCTACTCCATCGAGGAGGTCAGGACCGCCACCAGGAACTGCCAAATCTGCACGGAGTGCAAGCCGCACTTCTACAGGGCAGAGAAAGCGCACCTGATATAGGCTTTCCGTCCCTTTGAAAGTCTCAGTATGGACTTCAAAGGGCCCTCCCCTCCACCGGCCGCAACACGTGCTTCCTGAACGTGATTGACGAGTACTCCCAGTTCCCATTCGCCATCCCCGCCCCGACATGACCGCAGCCACCGTCATAAAAGCCCTCCACAGTACCTTCACGCTGTTTGGTTTCCCCGCCTACATACACAGCGATAGGGGGTCCTCCTTCATGAGCGATGAACTGCGTCAATTCCTGCTCAGCAAGGGAATTGCCTCGAGCAGGACGACCAGTTAAAATCCACGGGGAAACGGGCAGGAGAAGAGAGGATGAACGGAACGGTCTGGAAGACCGGCCTACTGGCCCTACAGTTCAGGAATCTCCCAGTCTCCCGCTGGCAGTTAGTCCTCCCGGATGCGCTCCACTTCATCCGATCACTACTGTGTACAATGACCAACCAAACCCCTCATGAACGTCTCCTTGTCTTCCCGATGAAGTCCTCCTCCGGGACCTCGCTCCCAGCCTGGCTGGTAGCTTCTGGACCCATTCTGCTCCGCAAACACGTGCGGGCGCACAAGTCGGACCCATTGGTCGAGAGGGTCCACCTCCTGCACGCTAACCCTCAATACGCCTATATGGCATACCCCGACGGCAGACAGGATACGGCCTCCCTACGTGACCTGGCGCCCGCTGGATCCCCACCCACACCTCCACTACCGATCCCATCCTCCCTCCCACCGGCGCATCCCACAGCCGCCCCCTTCCCAGGTGGATCGGTCCTTCCACTGGTCCCATCTCGGGGTGATGAAGCTGCTGAAGAAGCCGAAGCCACCCTCTCGGAGCCACGGATGCCCGAGCCGGCGCCTGCATCACAGCCGAAGCTACGACGATCGCAGAGGACGACCAGGGCACCCGATCAACTAATTTCTTCGCTCTAAATTATTGTAAATAGTTGCGACATGTAACGAGGCAAAACACTGCACTAATGTATACCGGGTGCCACCATAACCTACACCTCTACCACTGTATAACGCAAGACCACCACCCCCGCCGGACTCTTTTTTTTAACAGGGGGCGAATGCGGTAGTCGGTATTACGGTACCCTGAATAATGCTGTAAGACCATTGGTGTGGGAGGTACCTGAGACTGCTATTTTAATTGGTGAAGCCTGCCTGCTGGTTCCGCCCAGTAAGGCGGAGTATAAGAACCTGTGTCTCCCCAGCAGCCGCATTCTGTACCTGCGCTGCTGGGGGAAACACCTAGTGCAATAAAGCCTTCAATTGTCTCCAATCTCGTCTCAGGAGTTATTGATCGAGCGATAGCACAGTTGCTTCACAGCTCCAGGATCCCAGGTTTGATTCCAGCTTGGGTCACTGTCTGTGCGGAGTCTGCACATCCTCCCCGAGTGTGCGTGGGTTTCCTCCGGGTGCTCCGGTTTCCGCCCACAGTCCAAAGATGTGCAGGTTAGGTGGATTGGCCATGATAAATTGCCCTTAGTGTCCAAAATTGCCCTTAGTGTTGGGTGGGGTTGCTGGGTTATGGGGATAGGGTGGCGGTGTTGACCTTGGGTAGGGTGCTCTTTCCAAGAGCCGGTGCGGATTCGATGGGCCGAATGGCCTCCTTCTGCACTGTAAATTCTATGATAACCACAGCTCATTTTGCTCTCCTCAAAACTCACATCGCAATATTGACCATCTTAACCGTCGTTTTGACAAGAGGTTAGTTTGGAATTCAACAAGGCAATTATTCATCGAGGCATGTTTTTACAAGTGAAGGCTCCGGTGATCAATTTGTGTAATTTTGTGGCTTCCAACTTTGCGTTGTGAGGATGGGGGAGGGTGGGAAGTTGTGGGGATGGGGAAGGGTGGGGAGTTGTGGGGATGGGGAAGGGTGGGGAGTTGTGGGGAGATTTGTGGGGATGGGGAGTTGTGGGGAGAGTTGTGGAGATGGGGGAGGGTGGGCAGTTGTGGGGGTGGTGGGTGGAGTTGTGGGGAGAGTTGTGGGGATGGGGGAGGATGGGGAGGGTGGGGATGGGTAAGGGTGGGGAGTTGTAGGGAGAGTTGTGGGTACGTGGAAGGGTGAGGAGTTGTGGGGAGAGTTGTGGGGATAGGGAAGGGTGGGGAGTTGTGGGGAGAGTTTTGGGGACGTGGAAGGGTGAGGAGTTGTGGGGAGAGTTGTGGGGATAGGGAAGGGTGGGGAGTTGTGGGGAGAGTTGTGGGGATGGGGAAGGGTGGGGAGTTGTGGGGAGAGTTGTGGGGATGGGGAAGGGTGGGGAGTTGTGGGGAGAGTTGTGGGGATGGGGAAGGGTGGGGAGTAGTGGGAATGGGGAAGGGTGGGGAGTTGTGGGGAGAGTTGTGGGGACGGGGAAGGGTGAGGAGTTGTGGGGAAAGTTGTGGGGACGGGGAAGGGTGAGGAGTTGTGGGGAGTGTTGTGGGGATGGGGAAGGGTGGGGAGTTGTGGGGAGAGTTGTAGGGATGGGGAAGGGTGGGGAGTTGTGGGGAGAGTTGTGGGGATGGGGAAGGGTGGGGAGTAGTGGGAATGGGGAAGGGTGGGGAGTTGTGGGGAGAGTTGTGGGGACGGGGAAGGGTGAGGAGTTGTGGGGAGAGTTGTGGGGATGGGAAGGGTGGGGAGTTGTGGGGAGAGTTGTGGGGATGGGAAGGGTGGGGAGTTGCGGGGAGAGATGTGGGGATGGGTGTGGTAGTATGTATCAGGGGTCATGTGGGACTGGAAGCCCTAATGTAATTGGCTGACAGATCCCGGGTCCTGGTTGGCCGTTGACCTCTAGCTCCGCCCTGAAGGCGGAGAATAAGAAGCCGGAGTCCTCCCCCGCAGGCCAGTCTACTATCGACCTGCGGGGGAACAGACACGCTTAATAAAGCCTCACCGACTTCACTCTATTCGTCTCTCGGAGTCTTTGTGCGCTACAAAGGGGAAGGGTGGGAGTTGTGGGGAGAGTTGTGGGGATGGGGGAGGGTGGGGAGTTGTGGGGAGAGTTGTGGGGATGGGGAAGGGTGGGGAGTTGTGGGGATGGGGAAGGGTGGGGGGCTGTGGGGATGGGGAGGGTGGGGAGTTGTGGGGATGGGGAGGGTGGGGAGCTGTGGGGAAGGGGAAGGGTGGGGAGTTGCGGGGAGAGTTGTGGGGATGGGATAGGGTGGGGAGTTGTGGGAATGGGGAAGGGTGGGGAGTTGTGGGGAGAGTTGTGGGGATGGAGAAGGTTGGGGAGTTGTGGGGATGGGGAAGGGTGGGGGGCTGTGGGGATGGGGAGGGTGGGGAGTTGTGGGGATGGGGAGGGTGGGGAGCTGTGGGAATGGGGAAGGGTGGGGAGTTGGGGGGATGGGGAAGAGTGGGGTCTTGTGGGGATGGGGAAGGGTGGGGAGTTGTGGGGAGAGTTGTGGGGATGAAGGGGGTGGGGATGGGGAGGGTGGGGAGTTGTGGGGATGGGGGACGGTGGGGGGTTGTGGGGAAAGTTGTGGGGATGGGGAAGGGTGGGGAGTTGTGGGAATGGGGAGGGTGGGGAGTTGTGGGGAGAGTTGTGGGGATGGGGAAGGGTGGGGAGTTGTGGGGATGGGGAGGGTGGGGAGTTATGGGGAGAGTTGTGGGGATGGGGAGGGTGGGGAGTTGTGGGGATGGGGAAGGGTGGGGAGTTGTGGGGATGGGGAAGGGTGGGGAGTTGTGGGGATGGGGAAGAGTGGGGAGTTGTGTGGATGGGGAAGGTGGGGAGTTGTGGGGATGGGGAAGGGTGGGGAGTCGTGGGGATGGGGAAGAGTGGGGAGTTGTGTGGATGGGGAAGGGTGGGGAGTTGTGGGGATGGGGAAGGGTGGGGAGTTGTGGGGATGGGGAAGGGTGGGGAGTTGTGGAGATGGGGAAGGGTGGGGAGTTGTGGTGATGGGGAAGGGTGGGGAGTTGTGTGGTTGGGGAAGGGTGGGGAGTTGTGGGGATGGGGAAGGGTGGGGAGTTGTGGGGAGAGTTGTGGGGATGGGGAAGGGTGGGGAATTGTGGGGATGGGGAAGGGTGGGGAGTTGTGGGAATGGGGAAGGGTGGGGAGTTGTGTGGTTGGGGAAGGGTGGGGAGTTGTGGGGATGGGGAAGGGTGGGGAGTTGTGGGGAGAGTTGTGGGGATGGGGAAGGGTGGGGAGTTGTGGGGAGAGTTGTGGGAATGGGGAAGGGTGGGGAGTTGTGGGGATGGGGAGGGTGGGGAGAGTTGTGGGGATGGGGAGGGTGGGGACTTGTGGGGATGGGGAAGTGTGGGGAGTTGTGAGGAGAGTTGTGGGGATGAAGGGGGTGGGGATGGGGAGGGTGGGGAATTGTGGGGATGGGGAAGAGTGGGGAGTTGTCTGGATGGGGAAGGGTGGGGAGTTGTGGGGATGGGGAAGGGTGGGGAGTTGTGGGGATGGGGAAGGGTGGGGAGTTTTGGGGATGGGGAAGGGTGGGGAGTTGTGGGGATGGGGAAGGGTGGAGAGTTGTGGGGATGGGGAAGGGTGGGGAGTTATGGGGATGGGGAAGGGTGGGGAGTTGTGTGGTTGGGGAAGGGTGGGGAGTTGTGGGGCTGGGGAAGGGTGGGGAGTTGTGGGGAGAGTTGTGGGAATGGGGAAGGGTGGGGAGTTGTGGGGATGGGGAGGGTGGAGAGAGTTGTGGGGATGGGGAGGGTGGGGACTTGTGGGGATGGGGAAGTGTGGGGAGTTGTGAGGAGAGTTGTGGGGATGAAGGGGGTGGGGATGGGGAGGGTGGGGAATTGTGGGGATGGGGACGGTGGGGAGTTGTGGGGAGAGTTGTGGGGATGGGGAAGGGTGGGGAGTTGTGGGTAGAGTTGTGGGGATGGGCCCACAACCCTACGTAAGCGTCTCTGATCAGGAGGTCCGTATGCTCATTCGCCGTTACTGCTGGGCAGTCGCAGTTTCGTCCCAGGATCGTCAGCGCATTGAAGAATTCGTCCAGCGATTCCCCGGGGATTTGTCGTCTCGTCGTGAGCTGGTAGCGTGCGTAGACCTGGTTGACGGGCCTAATGTAGGTCTGTTTCAGCAAGTTGATCGCCGCTGGGAATTCTTCCGCGTCCTCGATGAGAGCGTAGATTTCGTGACTCACTCTGGAATGCAGGACCTGCATCTTCTGGTCTTCCGTTGGTCTGCCGGGGGCTGTTCGGAGGTATCCCTCAAAGCACGCCAGCCAGTGTTTAAACGCCGATGTTGCATTAGCTGCTTGGGGGCCGATTCGCAGGCACTCCGGGGCGATCCAGAGCTCCATATTCCTTTTTAAGTCTGCTCAATAAATTGTAGCACCATCAATCACACACGAGGCGAGACGCAGAGAACTTCAATCGAGGCTTTATTGAGCAGACTTGTTCAGACTTGTTCCTCAGCGGCTCAGTCATAGAATGCAGCTGCGGTGAGTAAACCGGGTTCTTATACCCCACCTATCTGGGTGGAGCCCAGTAGGCGGCAGATCGAATCGGGACCCAGCATCTGTCCTCCAATAGCTCCTCGGCATTCATGGTGTACCGTATTACCCCTAATACATACCACCACAGATCTAAAATCCATCTACCACCAGCTCCCCATCCGCCCTAGCGACCGCAAACACACTGCATCCGAAGCAGATGGGCGGCTCTACCACTTCTTAAGGGTTCCCTTCGGTGTCACAAATCGAGTCTCGGTCTTCCAACAGGAGATGGACCGAATGGTTGACCGGTACGGCTTGCGGGCCACGTTTCCGCACCTCGATATCGTCACCATCTGCGGCCACGACCAGCAGAACCACGACACCAACCTCCGAAAATTCCTCCATACCACAAAAATCCTTAACCTGACATACAACAAGGACAAATGCGTGTTCAGCACTGACCGTCTAGCCATCCTCGGCTACGTAGTGCATGATGGAGTGCCCAGATCCCGAACGCCTGCACCCCCTCATGGAGTTCCCCCTCCCCCACTGCTCCAAGGCCCTGAAACGCAGCCTGGGATTTGTTTTCATATTATGCCCAGTGGGTCCCCAACTATGCGGACAAGGCCCGCCCACTAATTCAATCCACAGTTTTTCCCCCTGTTGGCAGAGGCCCGCCAGACCTTCAGCCGCATCAAAGCGGACTCGCAAAGGCCACGATGCACGCAATCGCCGAATCCCTCCCCTTCCAAGTCGAGAGCGACGTGTCCGATGTGGCCCTGGCAGCTACCCTCAACCAAGCGGACAGGCCCGTGGCCTTCTTCTCATACACCCTCCACGCTTCAGAATCTGCCATTCCTCGGTTGATAAGGAGGCCCAGGCCATAGTAGAAGATGTGCGGCACTGGAGGCATTACCTGGCCGGCAGGAGATTCACTCTCCTCACGAACCAGAGTTGTGGGGATGAAGGGGGTGGGGATGGGGAGGGTGGGGAATTGTGGGGATGGGGAAGAGTGGGGAGTTGTCTGGATGGGGAAGGGTGGGGAGTTGTGGGGATGGGGAAGGGTGGGGAGTTGTGGGGATGGGGAAGGGTGGGGAGTTTTGGGGATGGGGAAGGGTGGGGAGTTGTGGGGATGGGGAAGGGTGGAGAGTTGTGGGGATGGGGAAGGGTGGGGAGTTGTGGGGATGGGGAAGGGTGGGGAGTTGTGTGGTTGGGGAAGGGTGGGGAGTTGTGGGGCTGGGGAAGGGTGGGGAGTTGTGGGGAGAGTTGTGGGAATGGGGAAGGGTGGGGAGTTGTGGGGATGGGGAGGGTGGGGAGAGTTGTGGGGATGGGGAGGGTGGGGACTTGTGGGGATGGGGAAGTGTGGGGAGTTGTGAGGAGAGTTGTGGGGATGGAGGGGGTGGGGATGGGGAGGGTGGGGAATTGTGGGGATGGGGACGGTGGGGAGTTGTGGGGAGAGTTGTGGGGATGGGGAAGGGTGGGGAGTTGTGGGTAGAGTTGTGGGGATGGGGAAGGGTGGGGAGTTGTGGGGATGGGGGAGGGTGGGGAGTTGTGGGAATGGGGGAGGGTGGGGAGTTGTGGGGAGAGTTGTGGGGATGGGGAAGGGTGGGGAGTTGTGGGGATGGGGAGGGTGGGGAGTTGTGGGAATGGGGGAGGGTGGGGAGTTGTGGGGAGAGTTGTGGGGATGGGGAAGGGTGGGGAGTTGTGGGGATGGGGGAGGGTGGGGAGTTGTGGGGAGAGTTGTGGGGATGGGGGACGGTGGGGAGTTGTGGGGAGAGTTGTGGGGATGGGGGAGGGTGGGGAGTTGTGGGAATGGGGAGGGTGGGGAGTTGTGGGGAGAGTTGTGGGGATGGGGAAGGGTGGGGTGTTGTGGGGATGGGGGAGGGTGGGGAGTTGTGGGGAGAGTTGTGGGGATGGGGGAGGGTGGGGAGTTGTGGGGATGGGGAGGGTGGGGAGTTGTGGGAATGGGGGAGGGTGGGGAGTTGTGGGGAGAGTTGTGGGGATGGGGAAGGGTGGTGTGTTGTGGGGATGGGGGAGGGTGGGGAGTTGTGGGGAGAGTTGTGGGGATGGGGAAGGGTGGGGAGTTGTGGGGAGAGTTTTGTGGATGGGGAAGGGTGGGGTGTTGTGGGGATGGGGGAGGGTGGGGAGTTGTGGGGAGAGTTGTGGGGATGGGGAAGGGTGGGGAATTGTGGGGATGGGGAGGGTGGGGAGTTGTGGGGATGGGCAAGGTGGGGAGTTGTGGGGAGAGTTGTAGGGATGGGGGAAGGTGGGGAGTTGTGGGGAGAGTTGTGGGGATGGGTAAGAGTGGGGAGTTGCGGGGATGGGGAGGGTGGGGAGTTGTGGGAATGGGAGAGGGTGGGGAGTTGTGGGGATGGGGAAGGTGGGGAGTTGTGGCGAGAGTTGTGGGGATGGGGGAAGGTGGGGAGTTGTGGGGAGAGTTGTGAGGATGGGTAAGAGTGGGGAGTTGCGGGGATGGGGAGGGTGGGGAGTTGTGGGAATGGGGGAGGGTGGGGAGTTGTGGGGAGAGTTGTGGGGATGAAGGGGGTTGGGGATGGGGAGGGTGGGAGTTGTGGGGATGGGGGATGGTGGGGAGTTGTGGGGAGAGTTGTGGGAATGGGGGAGGGTGGGGCGTTGTGGGGAGAGTTGTGGGGATGGGGAGGGTGGGGAGTTGTGGGGAGAGTTGTGGGGATGGGGAAGGGTGGGGAGTTGTGGGGAGAGTTGTGGGGATGGGGAAGGGTGGGGTGTTGTGGGGATGGGGGAGGGTGGGGAGTTGTGGGGAGAGTTGTGGGGATGGGGAAGGGTGGGGAATCGTGGGGATGGGGAGGGTGGGGAGTTGTGGGGATGGGCAAGGTGGGGAGTTGTGGGGAGAGTTGTAGGGATGGGGGAAGGTGGGGAGTTGTGGGGAGAGTTGTGGGGATGGGTAAGAGTGGGGAGTTGGGGGGGATGGGGAGGGTGGGGAGTTGTGGGAATGGGGAGGGTGGGCAGTTGTGGGGATGGGGAAGATGGGGAGTTGTGGCGAGAGTTGTGGGGATGGGGGAAGGTGGGGAGTTGTGGGGAGAGTTGTGAGGATGGGTAAGAGTGGGGAGTTGCGGGGATGGGGAGGGTGGGGAGTTGTGGGAATGGGGGAGGGTGGGTGACAAATGTGATATAAAATAGTTACTTTAGAGTTACTAGTTAATGTAATGTAGAAATAAGCCACTTTGATTCTTGCAGTTAGGGACAAAGGAATTTGAGACCGCATGGAAAAAGCAGGAAGAGGTGTGTCTATGAGGGTGATGCTTCATTGATAGGGGCCAGAGAAAGGGATTGGAAGTGAGCCAATCAGAATAGATCGAACAGGTCAGGAGGGACATAGGCTGACCTATGTCCGTCGAGTATGTGAAACTTGATACCATTTGAACTGATTTTGCAGAGATCCCTTTGTCTGTTAGTTCAGTCGTTTTCTGGAGTGTAAGAGGCTGGATGTCCTGTTACATTTCTGTAAGATGATTCAAGCTTGCAAGCTAAATAAATAACTTCTGTTTACGTGCGAATCCGTCTCAACTTTTATTGAGGCCAGACTGACAGAGAAAGAAATTTGGAGATCAACATGGGGAGTTGTGGGGAGAGTTGTCGGGATGAAGGGGGTTGGGGATGGGGAGGGTGGGAGTTGTAGGGATGGGGGACGGTGGGGAGTTGTGGGGAGAGTTATGGGAATGGGGGCGGGTGGGGAGTTGTGGGGAGAGTTGTGGGGATGGGGAGGGTGGGGAGTTGTGGGGAGAGTTGTGGGGATGAAGGGGGTTGGGGATGGGGAGGGTGGGAGTTGTGGGGATGGGGGACGGTGGGGAGTTGTGGGGAGAGTTGTGGGAATGGGGGAGGGTGGGGAGTTGTGGGGATGGGGAAGGGTGGGGAGTTGTGGGGATGGGGAGGGTGGGGAGAGTTGTGGGGATGGGGAGGGTGGGGGCTTGTGGGGATGGGGAAGTGTGGGGAGTTGTGAGGAGAGTTGTGGGGATGAAGGGGGTGGGGATGGGGAGGGTGGGGAATTGTGGGGATGGGGGACGGTGGGGAGTTGTGGGGAGAGTTGTGGGAATGGGGGAGGGTGGGGAGTTGTGGGGATGGGGAGGGTGGGGAGTTGTGGGTAGAGTTGTGGGAATGGGGAGGGTGGGGAGTTGTGGGTAGAGTTGTGGGGATGGGGAAGGGTGGGGAGTTGTGGGGATGGGGGAGGGTGGGGAGTTGTGGGAATGGGGGAGGGTGGGGAGTTGTGGGGAGATTTGTGGGGATGGGGAAGGGTGGGGAGTTGTGGGGATGGGGGAGGGTGGGGAGTTGTGGGAATGGGGGAGGGTGGGGAGTTGTGGGGAGAGTTGTGGGGATGGGGAAGGGTGGGGAGTTGTGGGGATGGGGGAGGGTGGGGAGTTGTGGGTAGAGTTGTGGGGATGGGGAAGGGTGGGGAGTTGTGGGGATGGGGGAGGGTGGGGAGTTGTGGGAATGGGGGAGGGTGGGGAGTTGTGGGGAGAGTTGTGGGGATGGGGAAGGGTGGGGAGTTGTGGGGATGGGGGAGGGTGGGGAGTTGTGGGGATGGGGAGTTGTGGGAATGGGGAGGGTGGGGAGTTGTGTTGAGAGTTGTGGGGATGGGGAGGGTGGGGAGTTGTGGGGATGGGTAGGGTGGGGAGTTGTGGGAATGGGGGAGGGTGGGGAGTTGTGGGGAGAGTTGTGGGGATGGGGGAAGGTGGGGAGTTGTGGGGAGAGTTGTGGGGATGGGTAAGAGTGGGGAGTTGCGGGGATGGGGAGGGTGGGGAGTTGTGGGAATGGGGGAGGGTGGGGAGTTGTGGGGAGAGTTGTGGGGATGAAGGGGGTTGGGGATGGGGAGGGTGGGAGTTGTGGGGATGGGGGACGGTGGGGAGTTGTGGGGAGAGTTGTGGGAATGGGGGAGGGTGGGGAGTTGTGGGGAGAGTTGTGGGGATGGGGAGGGTGGGGAGTTGTGGGGAGAGTTGTGGGGATGGGGAAGGGTGGGGAGTTGTGGGGAGAGTTGTGGGGATGGGGAAGGGTGGGGTGTTGTGGGGATGGGGGAGGGTGGGGAGTTGTGGGGAGAGTTGTGGGGATGGGGAAGGGTGGGGAATCGTGGGGATGGGGAGGGTGGGGAGTTGAGGGGATGGGCAAGGTGGGGAGTTGTGGGGAGAGTTGTAGGGATGGGGGAAGGTGGGGAGTTGTGGGGAGAGTTGTGGGGATGGGTAAGAGTGGGGAGTTGGGGGGGATGGGGAGGGTGGGGAGTTGTGGGAATGGGGAGGGTGGGCAGTTGTGGGGATGGGGAAGGTGGGGAGTTGTGGCGAGAGTTGTGGGGATGGGGGAAGGTGGGGAGTTGTGGGGAGAGTTGTGAGGATGGGTAAGAGTGGGGAGTTGCTGGGATGGGGAGGGTGGGGAGTTGTGGGAATGGGGGAGGGTGGGGAGTTGTGGGGAGAGTTGTCGGGATGAAGGGGGTTGGGGATGGGGAGGGTGGGAGTTGTGGGGATGGGGGACGGTGGGGAGTTGTGGGGAGAGTTGTGGGAATGGGGGAGTGTGGGGAGTTGTGGGGAGAGTTGTGGGGATGGGGAGGGTGGGGAGTTGTGGGGAGAGTTGTGGGGATGAAGGGGGTTGGGGATGGGGAGGGTGGGAGTTGTGGGGATGGGGGACGGTGGGGAGTTGTGGGGAGAGTTGTGGGAATGGGCGAGGGTGGGGAGTTGTGGAGATGGGGAAGGGTGGGGAGTTGTGGGGATGGGGAGGGTGGGGCGAGTTGTGGGGATGGGGAGGGTGGGGACTTGTGGGGATGGGGAAGTGTGGGGAGTTGTGAGGAGAGTTGTGGGGATGAAGGGGGTGGGGATGGGGAGGGTGGGGAATTGTGGGGATGGGGGACGGTGGGGAGTTGTGGGGAGAGTTGTGGGAATGGGGGAGGGTGGGGAGTTGTGGGGATGGGGAGGGTGGGGAGTTGTGGGTAGAGTTGTGGGGATGGGAAGGGTGGGGAGTTGTGGGGAGAGTTGTGGGGATGGGGAAGGATGGGGAGTTGTGGGGATGGGGGAGGGTGGGGAGTTGTGGGAATGGGGGAGGGTGGGGAGTTGTGGGGAATTTTGTGGGGATGGGGAAGGGTGGGGAGTTGTGGGGATGGGGGAGGGTGGGGAGTTGTGGGAATGGGGGAGGGTGGGGAGTTGTGGGGAGAGTTGTGGGGATGGGGAAGGGTGGGGAGTTGTGGGGATGGGGGAGGGTGGGGAGTTGTGGGGATGGGGGAGGGTGGGGAGTTGTGGGAATGGGGGAGGGTGGGGAGTTGTGGGGAGAGTTGTGGGGATGGGGAAGGGTGGGGAGTTGTGGGGATGGGGGAGGGTGGGGAGTTGTGGGGATGGGGAGGGTGGGGATTTGTGGGAATGGGGAGGGTGGGGAGTTGTGGGGAGAGTTGTGGGGATGGGGAGTTGTGGGGATGGGGAGGGTGGGGACTTGTGGGAATGGGGGAGGGTGGGGAGTTGTGGGGAGAGTTGTGGGGATGGGGAGGGTGGGGAGTTGTGGGGATGGGCAAGGTGGGGAGTTGTGGGGAGAGTTGTGGGGATGGGGGAGGGTGGGGAGTTGTGGGGAGAGTTGTGGGGATGGGTAAGAGTGGGGAGTTGCGGGGATGGGGAGGGTGGGGAGTTGTGGGAATGGGGGAGGGTGGGGAGTTGTGGGGAGAGTTGTGGGGATGAAGGGGGTTGGGGATGGGGAGGGTGGGAGTTGTGGGGATGGGGGACGGTGGGGAGTTGTGGGGAGAGTTGTGGGAATGGGGAGGGTGGGGAGTTGTGGGGAGATTTGTGGGGATGGGGAGGGTGGGGAGTTGTGGGGAGAGTTGTGGGGATGGGTAAGAGTGGGGAGTTGTGGGGATCGGGAGGGTGGGGAGTTGTGGGGATGGGGAGGGTGGGGAGATGTGGGAATGGGGGAGGGTGGGAAGCTGTGGGGAGAGTTGTGGGGATGAAGGGGGTGGGGATGGGAGGGTGGGGAGTTGTGGGGATGGGGGACGGTGGGGAGTTGTGGGGAGAGTTGTGGGAATGGGGAGTTGTGGGGATGGGGGAGGGTGGGGAGTTGTGGGGAGAGTTGTGGGGATGGGGAAGGGTGGGGAGTTGTGGGGATGGGGAGGGTGGGGAGTTGTGGGAAGAGTTGAGTTTGGTGGGGGGAAGGTGCAGAAATGAAGTTGAGCACAGCCGCCTCCCCCCCTTCCGACTCTAAATGCACCTCTGGCCTTGTCATTGACGCTCACATTAACAAATAAATACCTAATTTGTTAGCTTATAAAATACGTGATGCAGGCACACTGTCTCTATTTGTCTCTCTGTCTGTCTATGTCTGTCTCTGTCTCTATTTCTCTCCTTGTGCCTTGCTCGCTTCTGGTGGCTGGGCTGCGAATCAGTCTGATGATTGCCATCGTGGAGGTTACTTTGGACGGCTCCCACCTGGTGAGTGACAACATTCTGCTGATTTATTCCCTGGAGAGGGAAAAAATAAACAAAAAATATTTTCCAAAATGCCCAGTTCCCCAGCTCGGTTGATTCTTGGACTGGCCATTTGACTGCACAGGGCTTCACAGCCTCTATCCACCCCACCCTGCTCATCTGCATCACTCTGCTGTTGTCCTCATTTCCTTATAAGCCAGCAGTTTCAAATACTTCTTTCATTCAAAAACATCATTGTGTTTAAATAAACCTGTTTGGGTGGCTGGAGCTGCATCAGGATTAGCGATAATGGGTGAGATTTAACAGCTCCATTCGCCGGGACACACATCCTGTCCAGGCCTCTGAATCTCGCATGAGGGCCAAAACAGGATTTGTACCAGCGAGGTCTCAGTGTTGAATCTACATCGTCCTCACACTGGTGATCAGGTTCACACTCCGTAAAAGGCATGACACGATTTCCAATAATTTGTATACATTTGAATGGAATTAAATAGGCACTGCAGCGGCCGCCCATGACGGATCCTTCACACCCCTGCGGCGTGACCACCGGCACAAATCACTACTGGTTTTCAAAAGTGAAAACCAATCGTGATGACCACGCCCCAGGTGTGGAGGTGTTTTGAGGCCCCGGGGGCAGGGGGGAGCGGGTGCGGTTAAGGGCCAAGGCTGGGCATTGCCCCCTGCCACGGGGCAACTGTCAGGGGCTGTGAAAAGTGGGTACTGAAGTGGGCAGTGTCCCTAACACTCCTCGAATGGGAGTGCGGTTCGCCCCGATGACTGCACTGGGTGGGGCGGGGGGTGCGGGGGTGGTGCCCAAAAGCTTCTGAGGATGGTCTTTCATATCTGTGGGGGGAGGGGGAGCTGGGGAACCTATTTTAAATGCACATCGATGCATCCTTTAGAGGTGATGCCCAACCACACTCCCAGATTTTTTGTTCACAAAGTGGCAAACAAAAATGGGGCTGGATTATCCGGTCCCCCCAGTTGCGTGTTTTCCAGCGGCGCGGTGTTCGCTGGCGGTTGGATTCGCGACTACCGCCGCTTGACAGTGGAGTTTCTCATTGTAGCCCCCCATGCTGCTTGGAAACCCATGGGCGGGGTGCGCTGCCGGGGGCAACAGACTTTTCCATAGGCCGGGGAATTCCACCCATGGTCTGAAAACCCAGCTGTGTTTCTGGAGAGAAACAGCCCAGTGTTCAGTCAAAGCCAGACACTCTGATAAATGTTTGGGAAATCCCCCCCCACCCCTGTGGTTCAAGGACGAAGTTGTGCCCATTACAGTTTTAACATCCCTGGGAAACTAAATTATTCTGAATGAGCTAACAATAAACTGATAATTTATCAATAGTTTGAAAGAAGCCCAATTTATTAACTTTAAATTAAGATATCAAATTAAATTTTCCAAAAAGAGCCCTTGAACTTAAATCCACTAAATGTTAATATCCTTAAGTGATATCTGATGCATATTTAATGATTTAATTTAGTATCTGTTGGGGTTCCAGGATTGGTATGAACTAAATTGGAGTGATCATCACTATAACGGGTGCTGTGCCAAAAGTGTTCTTTTCAAATACAATTAGAAACTATTTAAACAAAGTCAAGTTGAAAAGTTTTCTTAATTATTTGTATATTATGTTAAAATTTGTTTTGCATGTGACTTTACTGACAAAATCATATTTAAAACTCTCCAGGCTTTATAAAAGGGTATGGCCATCCACTATTGGCGAATCCACAAAGATGCAGCCAATCCTGAGAGAGAGGCAGTGAGTATTATGGGATGTGGGACATTGAAACCAGTCCCAGCGGTAACCAATCACTGGAGAAACTGGAGGGAAAAAGGACCATGCGCGGAGGGGATGGGGAAATCTCTGATTGTCAGGGCGGCCCGGCACCTGATTGGTCATCTGGTTTCAGGACTTGGCATTTGAATGGGCAGCTGTCGCTGGCCACGCCCCCAATGCCGAGCAGAAACCGTTGGAGGGAAAATGTTTAAAATTGTGTTGGGGGGGGGGTGAAAGGTCAAACTGAATGGCCACCTTCAGAAAGTTGAGTTTCTTGGGGGTGTGGGGAGAGAGAGAGAGTGGGTGAGGGGGTGAGTGGGGGGGGGGGGGGGAGAGAGAGAGAGAGTGGGGGAGGGGGGGAGTGGGGCAGGGGAATCGCGTTAAGTTGTTGGGGTGTAAATGTTTGATAAGATGGGATAAGCAGTTGGATTTATTCTAAAGGAGCTTTTAATTTAAAGAACGGATTTATTATCTGGGATTGAAGTTTCCTGGAGGCGGGTGACAGGACAAAGAGGAGAACAAGCCTTCTTTCTCCTCTGTTCCCAGTCCCACATCCTTCACTGGGGAGGTGGTGATGTAGTGGTATTGTCACTGGACTAGTAAACCCGAGTAAACCAGAGACGCAGAGTAATGGTCTGGGGACACAGGTTCAAATCCCGCCACTGCAGATGGTGAAATTTGAATTCAATGAAAATCTGGAATTCAATCTGAAACTGTTGCCGATTGTCGTAAAAACCTATCCGGTTCACTAAAGTCCTTTAGGGGAAGAAATCTGTTGTCCTTACCTGGTCTGGCCGACATGTGACTCCAGACCCACAGCAATGTGGTTGATTCTTAACTGCCCCCCTCAAGGGCAATTAGGGATAGTCAATAAATGCTGGCACAGCCTGTGATGCCTACGTTCAATGAACAAATACAAAAATAAAAACCCCCAAACCCACAACCTCCAGCCTCTCCAAGAAGGACAAGGGCAGCAGGAACATGGGGAACACCCTGTGAGTCTCACACACCGTCCCGACTTGGAGATATATTGGCCATTCCTTCATCACCACTGGGTCAAAATCCTAGAGCTCCCTCCCTAATGGTATTGTGGGAGTACCACACGGGGCTAAAACAGTTCCAGAAGAAGGCCCTACAGCACCTTTTCAAGGGTGGACAATAAATGCTGACCTTAGAGTTACCCATATCTCGAGTATTATTGTGTCATTGTAAAGATGAGACAACTCATTCCTTTCACTGCTTTTACATCAGTAGAATGTGCTCCATAAGGCAGACTCTTTTTATGTGAACAGGTCCTTGGCCTGATTAACAACACTCTACCAGGAGAGTCAGGATAGATTGAATGGTGGTTGGTTGACACTCTGTTCCCATCAGGCACCGATTCCTCAATGAGTCTGTACTTCTTGCCTCTCTCTGTTCACATGTTTAAAGATATCAAACATGGAAGTAAAATTGTATCTGTTGAAATTGCCACAATTTTTTCTTGGATACAGAAGCAAGCCAAACAGGAACTAAATGGATACCCTGTATGTCTTGAGTAATGTAGTTGAGATAGAAAGGGAGTGTCTGTTTAAAATTCTAAAGAAGTATCCAAACCAGTTCTATTACATTTGTGAGGAAGTTCACTATGCCTTCCAACACTGAAATAAAGCCAACAGAAACTGTTCAAATGCCCTGTGTAATACAAAATGGCAATTTAAAGGGCGATTATAATTTCAAATAAAAATGGTCTAAACCAGCTGAATCACAGATGCGAGGAAGTTCAATGTGTCTTCAATAGAGAAAGAAACCCAACAGTAACACAATGCTGTGCTCAAATGAGTGTGATCTGCCCCCTGTTACTCTACAATGATGGTTCTACAGACATTGCATACCCTCACTGAGGTGCGCATGGTGCTTCCAGCCATTTCCAGCCCTGTGCCCACTGTGTGTCATGTTGAAAAGGGAACTCACATGGATGACACCTGCTTGTGCCAGTCGGGTCTGAACTCTGAAGGTCTCAGGAGGTCTATGCTTGTGCCGCAACCATCAACTTCACTGTCGACCCCCCCCCCCCCCCCCCCCCCCTTCCCCGCCACATCCCCGCCATAGGCTCTGCTCTGCTCCCTGATTTTTTATGGGTCACCTTGACCTGCAGGGGAGGGGAGAATGCCTGTGATTGTATAGCCCAGTGTCTGGGTGACATGCCTACCAGAGTTGAATAGCTGGAAATATGTGCAGGTAGCGAGAGGTTGCTGTGGGTTTGGCAGCATTAGTAAGTGTGCAACGGTGGTGATGTTGTGCATGATGCAGCCTGAGAGCTGCTGAAAGGGGCCCCTTTCTCATTCTGATGGAATTGCTGCTCCCTGTGTGATCAATCCACCTTGCTTTAAGGTGTGTGCACTGCAAGTGAAGCCATCGAGGGAGTGGACATTGTTCTTTCATATTACTCTAACCTTTTGTGTTCCTCAAAGATCAATCCTTGAACCCCCTCCTATTTCTTATCAATATGCTGCCTCTCGACAACATCCGAAAGCACAACGTTAGTTCTTGCCAATGACACCCAGCTTTACCACACCATCACCTCTCTCAACTTCTCCAGGTTGCTAAGTTATCAGACAGCTTATCTGACATCAAGCACTGGATGAACCAGAATTACACAGCACAGAACAGACCATTCAGCCCAACCAGTCCATGTTGTTAGTTATTCTCCACTCTGGCCTCCTCCCATCTTTCCTCATCTAAATTAATCATCGTAATATGCTATTCCCTTCCCCCTCTAACTTCCCCTTAAATAAATCTATACTATTCACTTCAAACAGCCCCTGTGGGAGCGAATTCTACATTCACACCACTCCTGAGTACCCCACTGGATTCATTAGTAACTATGCTACATTGATGGCCTGTAGTTCTGCTCTTTCCCACAAGAAGAAACATTCTCTCTGTACCCACTCGACCAAAACATCGGCGAGGTCATTCCTCAACCTTCTTTTTAAACAGAGAAGAGACTCAGCCTGACAATCTTTTCCTGGTACCCCATACATTTCTGGTATTATCCTTTTAATCCTTCTTGGCACCCTCTCTAGTGTCCCTGTACCCTTTTTATAATATGGCAATGAGAACTGCACACGGCAGAATGGCCTGGTCTATGTCGAGTCTAGTCAAGTTTAAGTACAGGATTAGCAGAACTTCCTTATTCGTCAATTCTGTTCCTCTAGATATAAAACAGGGGGCTTGGTTTGCATTTTTATGTCTTTGCTAACCTGTGGAGCAAATTTCATTGATTAATATGTTTTTAGTCTGAGATCCCTTTGTTCCTTTATCGTACATAAACTTTCACATTCCACGCTTTCACTACTCACGAGGTAAAGTGGTTTCTTCTGAACTCCCTGTTGGTTTCTTGCTGACTATCAATTCCTGATGCCCCCGAATTCTGATTTTCCCTGATGCAGCAAAGCACCTGGAGTTTGTTGCTTCAGATTTAAGAAAAACTTTAAACATTTTCAGGTCACTGCTGTGGCCTTTCATCCAGCTGACTTCTACTGAATTCACAGAGTCATTCGATACTTCAAAAATAGCATCTTACATTGCCGTTCTCATCTTGTGGCGTCCGTAAAACAAACCAAAAAGTCTTTTATTTCCTTATTCCACACAGACCAAATTCCGTTCTGTTCCCGGAGTTTTCTGCCTGAAGGCAGGTCCTTGGCTCATATTCTGCTGGTACTTCTTCCTGAGCAGGGCTGAGCCTGCCCCGTCATTTAATACGATCATGGCTGATCATCCACTTCAATGCCTTTTTCCCACACTATCACCGTATCTCCTTTGGCCATTTGCATTCCGAAATCTGGCAATCTCTACTTGAAACATACTCCGTGACTGAGCTTCCACAGTCCCCTGTGTCGTGTTGTTCATCCTGGGGTAACACGGACTGCACACGATGCAGTTAACTGATCAAGTATATACCAAACGTGGGCGTTTGTTCGGTATAAGATTTATTGAACTTCAGTAACGAAGCACACAGCTGCCTGTGGGTTGACTCTCTACTACTCTAAGTGAACTAACATTAACTATCTAGACCAGGCTAGCTCTGATCCACATGCAGAAGGTGTTGAATGATTTGTACACCCAAAGCAAGAGGGTAGCCAGGGAAAGGGTTGGCCCACTGAAGGATAGGCAAGGGAATCTATGTGTGGAGCCAGAGGAAATGGGCGAGGTATTAAATGAATACTTTGCATCAGTATTCACCAAAGAGAAGGAATTGGTAGATGTTGAGTCTGGAGAAGGGTGTGTAGATAGCCTGGGTCACATTGAGATCCAAAAAGACGAGGTGTTGGGCGTCTTAAAAAATATTAAGGTAGATAAGTCCCCAGGGCCTGATGGGATCTACCCCAGAATACTGAAGGAGGCTGGAGAGGAAATTGCTGAGGCCTTGACAGAAATCTTTGGATCCTCACTGTCTTCAGGTGATGTCCCGGAGGACTGGAGAATAGCCAATGTTGTTCCTCTGTTTAAGAAGGGTAGCAAGGATAATCCAGGGAACTACAGGCCGGTGAGCCTTACTTCAGTGGTAGGAAAATTACTGGAGAGAATTCTTCGAGACAGGATCTACTCCCATTTGGAAGCAAATGGACGTATTAGTGAGAGGCAGCATGGTTTTGTGAAGGGAAGGTCGTGTCTCACTAACTTGATAGAGTTTTTCGAGGAGGTCACAAAGATGATTGATGCAGGTAGGGCAGTGGATGTTGTCTATATGGACTTCAGTAAGGCCTTTGACAAGGTCCCTCATGGTAGACTAGTACAAAAGGTGAAGTCACACGGGATCAGGGGTGAGCTGGCAAGGTGATTACAGAACTGGCTAGGTCATAGAAGGCAGAGAGTAGCAATGGAAGGATGCTTTTCTAATTGGAGGGCTGTGACCAGTGGTGTTCCACAGGGATCAGTGCTGGGACCTTTGCTGTTTGTAGTATATATAAATGATTTGGAGGAAAATGTAACTGGTCTGATTAGTAAGTTTGCAGACGACACAAAGGTTGGTGGAATTGCGGATAGCGATGAGGACTGTCAGAGGATACAGCAGGATTTAGATTGTTTGGAGACTTGGGTGGAGAGATGGCAGATGGAGTTTAATCCGGACAAATGTGAGGTAATGCATTTTGGAAGGTCTAATGCAGGTAGGGAATATACAGTGAATGGTAGCACCCTCAAGAG
Source organism: Scyliorhinus torazame (assembly GCF_047496885.1). Lineage (NCBI taxonomy): Eukaryota > Metazoa > Chordata > Chondrichthyes > Carcharhiniformes > Scyliorhinidae > Scyliorhinus > Scyliorhinus torazame. The sequence continues at coordinate 84,278,043 of NC_092718.1, forward strand.
TATTGAAAGTCAGAGAGATCTAGGAGTACAGGTCCACAGGTCACTGAAAGGGGCAACACAGGTGGAGAAGGTAGTCAAGAAGGCATACGGCATGCTTGCCTTCATTGGCCGGGGCATTGAGTATAAGAATTGGCAAGTCATGTTGCAGCTGTATAGATCCTTAGTTAGGCCACACTTGGAGTATAGTGTTCAATTCTGGTTGCCACACTACCAGAAAGATGTGGAGGCTTTAGAGAGGGTGCAGAAGAGATTTACCAGAATGTTGCCTGGTATGGAGGGCATTAGCTATGAGGAGCGGTTGAATAAACTAGGTTTGTTCTCACTGGAACGAAGGAGGTTGAGGGGCGAACTGATAGAGGTCTACAAAATTATGAGGGGCATAGACAGAGTGGATAGTCAGAGGCTTTTCCCCAGGGTAGAGGGGTCAATTACTAGGGGACATAGGTTTAAGGTGAGAGGGGCAAGGTTTAGAGTAGATGTACGAGGCAAGTTTTTTACACAGTGGGTAGTGGGTGCCTGGAACTCGCTACCGGAGGAGGTGGTGGAAGCTGGGACGATAGTGACATTTAAGGGGCATCTTGACAAATGCATGAATAGGATGGGAATAGAGGGATATGGACCCAGGAAGTGTAGAAGATTGTAGTTTAGCTGGGCAGCATGGTCGGCACGGGCTTGGAGGGCCGAAGGGCATGTTCCTGTGCTGTACATTTCTTTGTTCTTTAACTGTCACTACAGTTGTCACCAGTGGAAAGAGGCAGAGTGCTGATGCCTCGTGTGTTTTATAATTGGAAGCCCCCCTCTGGTGTTCTGTCTGGTGATTGGTCGTGTTCTGTTCTGTATGTTGATTGGCTCACCTGGGTGTCTGTCACTGCCTGCTTTTACCTCATGATGTGCATGGGTGCATATTATGACATCCACCTTTTAAAACATAATTGGCGGCTGCTTGGAGCATGTACAACATATTTACAAAAGTAACTATATACAGCAATTGGTGAGTGAATGGATATGTACATGTTCGGTGTCTCGTGTGCAGAAACACAACAGCATATATACAAAGGAACTATTTATAAGTCCAGTCGTTGGGGCTGTCGTCGGATTCTTGTGGACCGCCTGGGAGGTGGAGGCGGGGATGATGGTATCTTGACAGGCTGGCATGCAGCCAGATTGGTGGCCTCGTGGAGCCAGGTGTCTGTATAAGGCAGAACGACATCTGGGAAAGTGAGATCCGGTGGTGGGCAGGCCAGTTTGCGTAGTGCCCTTCTGTTGCACCTGACAATAGATCCATCAGTCATGTGAACCACGAACGACCTGGGAGCAGCCTGTCGAACCACAACAACTGGAGCTTACCAGCCGCCACCAGGCAACTTGACGCGAACAGCATCCTTCAGAGAGCGCCCGGGCAGATCAGTAGCATGAGCATCATATGTCAGCTTTTGCCGGGTTCTGATCTGCTGCATCTTTTGCAGAACTGGAAGGTGATCCAGGTCAGGTACATGAATGGCCAGAACAGTCGTCCGCAGGTTACGATTCATAAGGAGCTGTGCCGGAGACATACTGTTGGACAGAGGGGTTGCCCTGTATACTAGAAGAGCAAGATTGAAGTCCGACGCTGAGTCCGCAGCCTTACAGAGCACCTGCTTCACAATATGGACCCCTTTTTCGACCTTCCCATTAGATTGTGGGTAATGTGGGCTCGAGGTGATGTGCTGGAAGTGGTATTGCTTTGCGAAGTTGGACCATTCTTGACTATAGAAACAGGGACCGTTGTCACTCATGACCGTGAGCGGGATTCCATGCCTGGTGAATGTCTCTTTGCAGGCCTTTATGGTGGTCCTGAACGTTAGGTCTGACAGTTTCACTACCTCGGAGGAGAAGTAATCAATTATCAGGACGTAGTCACGCCCGTTGGCGTGAAAAAGGTCCACTCCGACCTTAGACCACGGAGAGATCACGATCTCATGCTGTTGGAGTGTTTCTTTGGGCTGAGCAGGCTGGAAGCGCTGGCAGGTCGCGCAATTGAGGACCATATTTGAGATGTCCTCATTGATGCCGGGCCAATAGACAGCCTGCTGGGCCCTGCGCCTGCACTTCTCAATACCGAGGTGTCCCTCGTGTATCTGCATGAGCACCAAGCTCTGGAAGCTGCTCGGAATCACAATGCAATCCAATTTCAGGAGGATCCCCTTGACAACAGTTAGGTCATCCTTTACATTATAGTATTGGGGACATTGCCCTTTCTGCCAGCCATTCGTGAGGTGATGTATGACCCGCTGCAGCAGAGGGTCCTATGATATGTGCGAGTCGTTCGTTGGATGTCGGGAGGGTGCTGGCACACAGTTTCACCTGCGCCTCAATGTCGTGTATGAAGTCTACCTGCTCACATGGCGAGATGATGTCACGCGACAGGGCATTTGCGATGATTAGCTCCTTTCCAAGTGTGTAAACCAGTTCAAAATCATACCTGCGGAGTCGAAGGAGAATGCGCTGGAGCCTGGGTGTCATGCCATTTAAGTCCTTGTGTATAATGTGCACTCGGGGTCTGTGGTCCGTCTCCACGGTAAAGATCGGGAGACCATAGACATAATTTTTGGAATTTCACGATGCCAGTGAGAAGGCCCAGGCATTCTTTCTCTATCTGAGCATCAGTGGGGGGGGTCATGGCCCTTGACGCGTAGGCCACTGGAGCCCAGGACGAGTTGTCGTCCTTCTGGAGGAGCACCGCCCCAATGCTGTCCTGGCTGACGTCTGTGGAGATTTCCTTTGCTGGGTCAAAGAAAGCTAAAACAGGAGCGGTGTATAGCTTCACTTTCAACTCAAGCCACTCTGCTTGATGTGCGGGCAGCCACTGGAATGTGGTAGACTTCTTCACCAGGTGTCTGAGGACCGTGGTGTGTGACGTGAGGTTGGGAATGAACTTCCCCAGAAAATTTACCATCCCCAGGAAGCGGAGGGCTGCCTTCTTGTCCTCTGGAGTCTTCATCGTGTTGATTGCCTTCACTTTGTCCGAGTCCGGCTGCACGCCCTGCTGGGAGATCTGATCACCCAGAAACTTAATTGACGACATGCCAAAGGAGCATTTGGTTTTATTTAACTTAAGGCCGTTGGCATGTATGCGCCTGAAGACTTGTTGCAGATGAGAAATATGTTCCTCCGGGGACGTGGACCAGATGATGACGTCGTCAACATAAACCCGCACACCGTCAATGCCCTCGAGCATTTGCTCCATTATTCGATGAAAGATTTCGGAGTCCGAAACAATGCCAAATGGCATGCGGTTGTAGCAATATCTTCCGAAGGGTGTATTAAACGTGCAGAGCTTCCTGCTGGACGTTTCCAGTTGTATCTGCCAGAAGCCACGCGATGCATCCAGCTTTGTAAAGAATTTGGCATGCGCCATCTCACTCGTCAGCTCCTCCCGCTTCGGGATCGGGTAGTGTTCCCTCATAATGTTGCGGTTCAGATCCTTGGGATCGATAGAAATGCGCAGTTCTCCAGAGGGCTTCTTGACACAGACCATCGAGCTGACCCAGTCAGTTGGTTCCTTCACCTTGGATATTATTCCTTGATCCTGGAGCTCCTGCAGCTGCGCCCTTAGATGGTCTTTTAGGGGCACCGCACCTGGCGTGGTGCATGGATGACAGGCGTGGCATCAGGCCTGAACAGAATTTTATAGCGGTCGGGCAGCGTACCCATCCCACTGAACACATCTGGGTATTGCAATAGTAGCTCCTCAATGTCGGCTTGAAGAGTGCTGTTGGCAGAGGACATGGCATGTACACGCTGGACGAGATGGAGTAGCTTGCATGCATGGGCACCAAGCAGAGAAGCCTTGCCGGGCTTGACAATCTCAAACCGCAAAGTGGCCTTGTTCGTTACATGCAGGTGACAGGACCCTAACGCAGTGATGGCATTCCCATTGTAGTCGAGCAACTGGCAAGCCGGCGGAAGATGGTAGGCTGCCTTTGGATATGAGCAAGATCTGTTTGAGATATTAGGTTGGCTGAAGCATTGGTGTCCAGCCTGAACTGGATGCTACAATCGTTGACTTGTACTGTGGCACGCCACTTGTCCGCATAATCCACATTAAGGATGGGTGTATGTGTTGGTGAAAGCGAGGAGGCCTTGTCATGCATGATGATAATGCCCACTCGATACGGGGACTGCCTCCGGGCAGTCGTCCTCTGGATCGGTGACGGGATCCGGTTCCAAGTCCAGCAGCTTCAAACTTCTCTGCGTGGACCTGATATCGCTGGCCCCCTATCGGAGGTGCAGACCTGCACAAAGCCGCTTAATGGCCAAGCTTCTTGCAGTTGAGACATCGCCTGCCTCTTGCAGGGCATTGCCGCTTTAAATGGGCGGTGCCGCAGTTGGGGCACGTCATCACGTCGACGTCGTGACGCTCGGCGTGTCGTCACACATGCGCAGTACGGTCAGCCGCCGCTCGCCCCTGCGCAGTGTAGTCTTCGGCCGCTTCGTTTTCCCGACCGTGGTGCGCATGCCTGGGACCCCTGGAAAAGCAGCGAAATGGCGGCATTCATCGATGCTCAGGCGCCGCATTCGGGCGATGGTCTGTACACTCTCAGCCTCGTGGATGGCAAATTGGTCCTGCTCTGCCAACTTAAGGCAGGAATAGCGACTTTTCGCCTCTTCGTGGACTTTGCACGTCTCGATGTCCACTGGCAGGGTCATATTTTTTATTTTTAGGAGCTGCTCCCGCAGGGTGTCGGAGTGGACGCCAAACACAATCTGATCCTTGATGAGGGAGTCAGTGGTGTCTCCGTAGTTGCAGGATTGCGCTAGAATCCGAAGATGAGTGAGAAAAGACTGGAAAGGCTCGTCCTTACCCTGAAGTCGCTGCTTGAAGACATAACGCTCGAAGCTTTCATTTCTCTCGACCTCACAGTGACTGTCGAATTTGGCTAAGACAGTCTAGAACCTGGTCTTGTCCTCACCGTCGGCACAAGTGAGCGAATTGAAGATTTGGATGGCCTGGTCCCCCGCAGTAGATAGCAGCAGCTCGATTTTTCGGGCATCAGAGGCACTTTCGAGGCCCGAGGCCTCAATGTATAGACTGAATTTCTGCTTGAAGACCCGGCAGTTTGCACCAATGTTCCCGGAGATCCGGAGCTGTGGAGGTGCTGGGATCTTTTCCAGGCCGCTGGAAGGCAGTTGCTGGTCGTCAGTGAATTTTCGAAGGTAAATTACTTAGAAGCAGTAGCCACTTCTGGTATCGTATCATGTTGTTCACCCTGGGATAACACGGACTGCACACAATGTAGTTAACTGATCAAGTATACACCAAACGTGGGCGGTGGTTCAATATAAGATTTATTGAACTTCAGTAACGAAGCACACAGCTGCCTGTGGGTTGACTCTCTACTATTCTAAATAAACTGACTTTAACTATCTAGACCAGGCTAGCTCTGATCCACGTGTAGAAGGTGTTGAATGATTTGTACACCCTGACTGTCACTACAGTTGTCACCAGTGGAAAGAGTGCTGATACCTCATGTGTTTTATTGTTGGAAGCCCCCCTCTGGTGTTCTGTCTGGTGATTGGTCGTGTTCTGTTTTGTATGTTTATTGGCTCACCTCGGTATCTGTCACTGCCTGCTTTTACCTCATGATGTGGTTGGGTGCATATTATGACACCCTGGGGCCGGGAATCTGAAAGATTCATAACCTTCTGAGTAAATAAAATTATCCCCCTTATTCTGAAACTGCATCCCCTGGTTGTAGATTTCCCATCCAGGGGAAGCATCTTACCTGCATTTACCCTGACTATCCAGCTTGTATAGAAAGGTGATTTAGGTTTGAAACGCTGGGTGCGATTTAGCGGAAGAAAAAACAGAGTCCCGTTTTGGACAGGTTTAGCAGGGTCATTCCCGGCATTTGTGGCACTGAGAAAAACCCTGCTATCGACAGGGAATGCCCCCTGAAGCCGCACCTCGCATCATACCCTGCACCGAGGAGCTCTGCTCATCAGTGCAGGAAGAGATCGGGCCACCATTTTTAATCTCTCGTTCTTCAACAGGACCCATGGACCCCCTCCCCCAACTCACACGGGCAGGCCACCCCCTGACGCAATCCCCAGCATGGGCAAAATGTCAGCTGAGCATCTTGGAAATGCCATGCCACCTGTTAGATCTCACGGGGCGTAACGAGCGTCAGGAATCCTGAAAGAAGGCCTCTCGCGGGATTTACTGGCCACGCCCCGTCCTGATTCTGGTAGGACGGGGCAGGTAAATTGCTCCCATAAATTCTGTTTCTAGCCAGAGGTGTTGCTAGATCTGCTGTGTTTATCCAGCATTTTCTGTTTTTATTTTCCCTTTAAGTATTTTGTCGACTTCGATGAGATCACCTCTCATTCTTTGGAACTCCAAAGAATACAGGTCCACTTTCCACAACCTCTCTTCACAGGCCAGTCCTGCCATCCTGGGATGAAGCCTAATGACTATTGTGGGAGAGAGTAGAACTAGGGGACACAGCTTAAAAGTAGGGGGTCTCCCATTTGAGGCAGGGATGTGGATGATTTCTTTCTCTCAGAGGGTTGTGAGACTGTGGATTTCCCTTCCCCAGACAGCAGTGGAGGCTGGATCGCTGAATATTTTTAAGAGCGAGTTAGATAGCTTCTTGACTGACAAAGGAGTCAAAGGATGTTGGAGTAGATAGGAAAGTGGAGTTGAGGCTACAGTCGGATCAGCTATGATCATACAAAATGACAGAGCAGGTTCAAGGGCCAAATGGCCTACTCCTGCTCCTAACTCATTTATTTATAATAATAATCTTTGTTGTCACAAGTAGGCTTACATTAACACTGCAATGAAGTTACTGTGAATATCCCCTAGTCGCCACACTCAGGCGCCTGTTCGGGTACATTGCGGGAGAATTCACAATGTCCAATTCACCGAACAAGCACATCTTTTGGGACTTGTGGGAGGAAACCGGAGCACCCGGAGGATACCCACGCAGGCACGAGGAGAACGTGCAGACCCTGCACAGACGGTGACCCAAGCCAGGAATTGAACTTGGCGCTGTGAAGCAACATTGCGAACCACTGTGCTACCGTGCTGCGCATATAGTTGCTTGTTTAACTCCTTAGCAGTGGGATGTCATTTCTATTGCTGCGGCAATTTTCTATCCTGCTATGGGGGATGAGACTCCAAGCTTTTTAATCAGTGGTTGGTTGTGAGTTTCATTCCTGTTTTAGTTCTGAGCAGTTCCTTTTGGGGGATTGGATAAATACTTGAAGGAGAAATATTTGGACGACGAGGGAATATTCGTTGAACGAGCAGGCGGAGGGTGGGACTAATTGGATAGATCTTTCAAACAGCCAGCACAAAGGACGTACATTCCGAAGATCCTGTTTGATTGGTTTTGATGGATGCCATTCCTTCCTCAATTCTGACTTTACATATTTACACCTCCCAAGTGTACAGGGTGAGTGCAGATTGATGTTCTTGTCATTCAGCTTATTTACAGATTTCACAACTCAGTAACAGCCAATCTGAAGAAGGCGTCTTGACCTGTTCTCTGTGAACTGTGATGTTATTGCTCAGTTTGGTGGGGCCCGTGGAGGAGGAGGTCAGTTTTCTCATGTAAAAGTCAAGATGTATAATCGCTGGTGTCATTCTCCAACACAAACCTACAGCGTGACACCTCAGGCATAGTCTTACAAGAAAAGGAAAGCGCCACATTTCTGCAGGGCATTTCCTGTCCTGAACAACAAGGAGATAAATACTCAGGTAATTCGATGTTGGCTTCAGGTTAAATCTCAACCCCAGGACACTGGGGAGAATCCTTACCTCTCTGCCTTGTGAAATAGTGATCATGGTTGAGGGGCCGACGAGGGTCTGGGAAAAGAGCGAACTGGAGGAAGAACGATCTGTTCTGCTCCAGATTTTTCTCACGGTGTAACTCATCTTTTCACCTGCCAGCTCTCTGGGAAACTCAATTTGTATCGATCGTAGCAGAACGGAGATTGGACGACAGAGAGAGGAGCGGGGCTGAAGAGAAGAGCGAGTAAGTAGAATTTCTGAACACAAAATGGAGTGGAAATCTGGAACTTGCTTCCCCAAAGGGCAGTGGAAGCTGGGAAGGGTCAATGAAAAACTTTCAAAACTGTGATTGATCGATTTCTGTTTGGTGAGGAGATTAAGGGTTACGGAACCAAACTGGGTTGATAGAGCTAAAATGCAGATCAGTAATGATTTGAATCAAAAGGCAGAAGAGGCAGCAGGATTTTGAAAGGATAATATTGTTTTATTGCTTATTTGCTGCACAGAACATCTGTGTTTAGTGACTTGTATGAGTTGTGGTTCCAGGGATGAGCGATTTCAGTTACAGGGCTGCATTTGAGAAACTGAAGTTGTTTTCTTGGCGAACAGAAGACTATGAGGAAATTTAGACGAGGTGTTCAAAATCACGAGGGGGTTGGACAAAGCAGAGGGAGAGAGAGAAACTGTTCCCCATTGGTGGAAGGATCAGAAACCAGAGGGACACAGATTTGAGGTGACTGGCAATAGATGCAACGGCGACATGAGGAAAAACGTTTCCACGGAGCAGATGGTTAGGAACGGGAATGCACTGCGTGAGAGTTTGGGGGATTCATATGAAATCAGGCCTTTCCGAAAGGAACTGGATCAGCCTCTGCAGGGCTACAGGCCAGAAGGTGAGGGAGTGAGAGTAGGTGAGTTGTCCTTATACAGAGCCAGCATGGACACAATGGTGGGCTGAATGGCCTCCATCTGCGCTGTAACCATTCTACGATTCTGTGACTGTAATCTCATTGTGCTGAACAGTAATCAGTTCATTATTTTAAAATACAGTTGATTCAGAATCAACATTCCCTGGTTTGTCTTCTGAAATCACTATCAGATTTTATCTGGTCATAATTATGAAATATTGTTCTTTTAAAAACCACTTCAAACAAACGAATACCTGTTTACAGCCTTCACATGCGTCACAGAATAATACAGCACTGAATGAGGCCATTTGGCCCATTGCGCCTTGCCTGCTGTTTGAATGATCTATCCAATTCGTCCCCACTCTCCCCCTTGCTCCTTCTCCAAATTTTTCCCCTTCCAGTATTTCTCCAATTTCCCCCTTTTGAAAATTCCTATCGAATCTGCTTCCACCGCCCTTTCAAGCAGTACCTTCCAGATCACAACAGCTCACTGTGTAAATAAAAATTCGCCTCATTTCCCCCCCTCCGCGTTCTTTTCTCTCTGGTTACCAAGCCTCCTGTCACTGGATACACTTACTCCTCATTTACTCTCTCCAAGCCCCTCATGATTTTTAAAAGCCTCAATTCAATCTTCCTCTTAACCTTCTCTGCTCAAAGGAAAATAATCCCAGCTTCTCCAAATCTCTCCACATTAACTGAAGCCCCTCGTGCAGGACCATTCTGATGTGCTGGGTGCTCTGGATCCGTGGGACACATACAGGCCACCAACACTTACAATAGTGCAACACTATTTTATTGAGCTAGAAACTGTTGAACATACTTTCACTGTGGGTTAACACAATGTTAGATTAAACGAAAGACCTATTCCTGTCCTAACCAGTCTATGCACTCAGCACATAAAGCATAGAACATTACAGCGCAGTACAGGCACTTCGGCCCTCGATGTTGCACCGACCTGTGAAACCACTCTAAAGCCCATCTACACTATTCCCTTATCGTCCATATGTCTATCCAATGACCATTTGAATGCCCTTAGTGTTGGCGAGTCCACTACTGTTGCAGGCAGGGCATTCCACGCCCTTACTACTCTCTGAGTAAAGAACCTACCTCTGACATCTATCCTATATCTATCTCCCCTCAATTTAAAGCTATGTCCTCTCATGCTAGACATCACCATCCAAGGAAAAAGGCTCTTACTGTCCACCCTATCCAATCCTCTGATCATCTTGTATGCCTTAATTAAGTCACCTCTTAACCTTCTTCTCTCTAACGAAAACAGCCTCAAGTCCCTCAGCTTTTCCTCATAAGATCTTCCCTCCATACCAGGCAACATTCTGGCAAATCTCCTCTGCACCCTTTCCAATGCTTCCACGTTCTTCCTATAATGCGGCGACCAGAATTGCACGCAATACTCCAAATGCGGCCGCACCAGAGTTTTGTACAGCTGCAACGTGACCTCATGGCTCCGAAACTCAATCCCTCTACCAATAAAAGCTAACACACCGTACGCCTTCTTAACAACCCTCTCAACCTGGGTGGCATAAGACCATAAGACCATAAGACATAGGAGCGGAAGTAAGGCCATTCGGCCCATCGAGTCCACTCCACCATTCAATCATGGCTGATTTCAACTCCATTTATCCGCTCTCTCTCCATAGCCCTTAATTCCTCGAGAAATCAAGAATTTATCAACTTCTGTCTTAAAGACACTCAATGTACCGGCCTCCACCGCCCTCTGTGGCAATGAATTCCACAGACCCACCACTCTCTGGCTGAAGAAATTTCTCCTCATCTCTGTTCTAAAGTGACTCCCTTTTATTCTAAGGCTGTGACCCCGGGTCCTAGTCTCCCCTGCTAATGGAAACAACTTCTCTACATCCATCCTATCTAAGCCATTCATTATCTTGTAAGTTTCTATTAGATCTCCCCTCAACCTCCTAAACTCCAATGAATATAATCCCAGGATCCTCAGACGTTCATCGTATGTTAGGCCTACCATTCCTGGGATAATCTGTGTGAATCTCCGCTGGACCCGCTCCAGTGCCAGTATGTCCTTCCTGAGGTGTGGGGCCCAAAATTGCTCACAGTATTCTAAATGGGGCCTAACTAATGTTTTATAAAGCTTCAGAAGTACATCCCTGCTTTTATATTCCAAGCCTCTTGAGATGAATGACAACATTGCATTTGCTTTCTTAATTACGGACTCAATCTGCAAGTTTACCTTTCGAGAATCCTGGACTAGGACTCCCAAGTCCCTTTGCACTTCAGCATTATGAATTTTCTCACCGTTTAGAAAATAGTCCACGCCTCTATTCTTTTTTCCAAAGTGCAAGACCTCGCACTTGCCCACTTGAATTTCATCAGCCATTTCTTGGACCACTCTCTTAAACTGTCTAAATCTTTCTGCAGCCTCCCCACCTCCTCCATACTATCTGCCCCTCCATACTACCTGCATCTTTCAGGGATCTATGTACATGTTGGTCAGAACATTGAATACAGGAGTTGGGACGTCTTGTTGAAGTTGTACAAGACATTGGTACGGCCACACTTGGAATACTGTGTGCATTTCTGGTCACCCTATTATAGAAAGGATATTATTAAACTAGAAAGAGTGCAGAAAAGATTTACTAGGATGTTACTGGGACTTGATGGTTTGAGTTATAAGGAGAGGCTGGATAGACTGGGACTTTTTTCTCTGGAGCGTAGGAGGCTGAGGGGTGATCTTATAGAGGTCTATAAAATAATGAGGGGCATAGATAAGGTAGATAGTCAACATCTTTTCCCAAAGGTTGGGGAGTCTAAAACTAGAGGGCATAGGTTTAAGGTGAGAGGGGAGAGATTCAGAAGGGCCCAGAGGGGCAATTTCTTCACTCAGAGGGTAGTGAGTGTCTGGAATGTGCTGCCAGAGGTAGTAGTAGAGGCGGGTACAATTGTGTCTTTTAAAAAGCATTTAGATAGTTACATGGGTAAGATGGGTATAGAGGGTTATGGGCCAAGTGCGGGCAACTGGCACTAGCTTAATGGTAAAAACTGGGCGGCATGGACTGGTTGGGCCGAAGGGCCTGTTTCCATGCTGTAAACTTCTATGATTCTATGATTCTATCTCTCTGCTCATCCACACTGCCAAGAATCTTACCATTATGAAGATCTGTGCTGTAAGCTGCAAGCTTTGTCCTTCTGAGAGGCTGCATCCCGAATGAGCGGGAACTCTGATGCCCTCTGTCTATATAGTGAGTGTGCTCTAACTGGTGATTGGCTGTGGTGTTGTGTGTGTTGATTGGTCTTGCTGTGTGTCCATCAGTGTGTGTATGTCTGCACCATGATATACTGGTGTATATTATGACATCCCTCCTTTTATAAAAAATATATGTGTGTGGCAATAAATAATGTATGGTGGGAATGTTCCGAACTACGTGTGGGGTGCGAAGACATATTTACAGGACTACGTACATGAGACCTAAGCTATTTACATGGGAAGGTGCCTGGTGCAGAGAAGCAGTATGCAACAAGAGGAACAAGATCAACACTGTATACAAATCAGGGAAACGATCAAACAAAGCAACGAAACAATTCGGAGAGTCCATAAATTCAAAAAGTTCATAAATTTAGTCTCCGAGGTGGGCGACGAGTTCTGGTTGACCACCTCAAGGGTGCGTCGAGAGCCGCCGGTTCAGGAGTGGGCTGGACTGCATCAAAGTCAGGGGGAGGCAGCGTGACAGGGTAGGGTATACCATGCATAGTCCATGGTAGGGTCAGCAGGAGGGGGAGGCGATCACTGGAGGATCACGTGGCGAGCGTGGAACGGGACGAAGGGCGTGTCGATTGTGGCGAAGAATAGAGCCATCCGGTAGACGAACCAGGAACGAGCAGGGGGGTCACCTGCCGAAGGACAACAGCGGTTGCAGACCAGCCATCATCCGGAAGATGGACGCGGACGTTGTCATCTGGAGCCAGAGCAGGGAGATCAGCTGCACGGGAGTCATGAGCCGCCTTGTTCTGTGCATGAGACAGCTGCATCCGGCGAAGGACCGGAACGTGGTCGAGGTCTGGGACATGGATGGACGGCACCGTCGTCCTCAGGGTGCGACTCATGAGTAATTGGGCTGGCGACAGGCCAGTGGCAGTGGGGCGGAGCGATAGGCCAGCAAGGCAAGGGAGAAGTCAGACCCAGCATCGGCAGCCTTGCAAAGGAGCCATTTGACGATATGTGCTCCTTTCTCTGCTTTGCCGTTGGATTGGGGGTACAAGGGACTGGACATCACATGGGCAAAATTGTATCGCCTGGCAAAGTTGGACCATTCTTGGCTGGCGAAGCAGGGGCCATTATCCGACATAACTGTGAGCGGGATGCCGTGTCGAGCAAAGATTTCTTTACAATGACTGCAGACGAGGTGAGGTCCTGCAACCGTATCACCTCCGGGTAATTCAAAAAGTAGTCCACGATCAGGGCAAAGTCTCTACCCAGCGCGTGGAACAGGTCGATGCCCACCTTGGTCCATGGTGACATGACCAACTCATGGGGCTGCAGGGTCTCACGTGGTTGGGCCGGCTGGAAGCGCTGACAAGTGGGGCTGTTGAGCACTGTGTTGGCTATGTCCTCATTGATGCCGGGCCAGTACACTGCCTCTCGGGCCCATCGGCGGCACTTTTCCACTCCAAGGTGGCCCTCGTGTAGTTGTTCCAGGACAAGCGGGCGTATGCTATGCGGGATGACAATGCGGTCCAGTTTTAGAAGAACCCCGTCTACTACTGCCAGATCATCTCTGACATTATAGAATTGAGGGCATTGGCCCTTGAGCCACCCGTCCGTTAGGTGGCGCATGACACGCTGTGGCAAAGGGTCAGCCGCCGTCTCGCGGCGAATTTGGATGAGGCGTTCATCCGAGGCAGGTAGATTGGAGGCCGTGAATGCCGCATGGGCGTCAACCTGGCAGACAAATCCTGCTGGGTCACATGGAGTGTTGACTGCCCTGGAGAGAGTGTCAGCAATGATGAGGTCCTTGCCTGGGGTGTATACCAGCTGGAAGTCGTATCGCCAGAGCTTGAGAAGAATACTCTGGAGGCGAGGCGTTATGTCATTCAAGTCTTTCTGTATTATATTAACCAGTGGGCGATGGTCGGTCTCGACGGTGAATTGGGGAAGTCCGTAGACATAATCGTGAAACTTAACAACACCGGTCAGAAGGCCCAGGAACTCCTTTTCAATCTGCGCGTAGCGCTGCTCCGTGGGGGTCATCGCACGTGACGCATATGCAACGGTGGCCCATGATGAGGCCTCATCACGTTGAAGGAGCACTGCCCCAATGCCGGATTGACTGGCATCTGTTGAAATTTTGGTCTCCTTTGCTGGATCAAAGAAGGCTAAGACCGGGGGCCGTGGTCAGTTTTGCCTCGAGTTCCCTCCATTCGCGCTCGTGGGCAGGGAGCTATTGGAAGTCTGTCGTCTTCCTGACCAGGTTCCTGAGAGCGGTGGTATGAGAGGCGAAGTTAGGGATGAATTTCCCTAAAAAATTGACCATGCCTGAAATCGGAGGAGCACCTTCTTGTCCTCTGGTGTTTTCATAGCTGTGATGGCAGCTACCTTGTCTGCATCCGGCTGCACACCCAATTGTGAGATGTGTTCCCGAGGAGCTTAAGTTCTGTCTGACCAAAAGAGCATTTGGCCCTGTTGAGGTGGAGGCCATGCCCTGTATACGTCTGAATATGCGCTGGAGGCGACTAACATGCTCCTGCGGGGTGGTGGACCAAATGATTATGTAATCGACATAGACGCTAACACCTTTAATCATAAGAGTTTCCTCATGGATTTATCGAGCTGGATTTGCCAGAATCCTTTTGAGGCATTGAGTTTGGTAAAGAGCTTGGCACGAGCCAGCTCACATGTGAGCTCTTCGCGCTTGGGAATTGGATAATGCTCCCTCATGACATTGTGATTTAGATCCTTGGGATCAATGCAAATTCTCAATTCGCCGGGAGGCTTTTTTACACAGACCATGGAACTGACCCAGTCGGTCTGTTCCGTGACTTTGGAAATCACTCCTTGTTTCTGGAGGTCCTGCAGCTGTTGCTTGAGGTGGTCCTTAAGGGGTGCTGGGACCCTGCGAGGTGCGTGCACCACAGGCGTGGCATTCGGTTTTAATAAAATCTTGTAGGTGTACGGGAGCGTGCCCATGCCCTCGAAGACGTCGTGGTACTGGTTGATTAATGGCGTCGAGCTGCGCCCTGAAGTCAGTGTCCTGAAAGGCAGATGCGCCAGCAGGAGAGAGCTAGTGAACTCTCTGAACTAGGTTCAACAGCTTGCATGCCTGCGCGCCAAGCAGGGAGGCTTTAGAGGAGCCCAAGATTTCAAAGGGAAGGATGGCTTTGCGTGACCTGTGCGTCACTTCAAGTTGGCACGAGCCGCTGGCAGCAATGGCAATGCCATTGTAATCTAATAGCTGGCAGGCTGATGGCAGGATGGCTGGTTTGACACGAAGGCTTTGGAGGTCAGACCGCTCAATGAGATTGGCGGAGGCACCGGTGTCCAGGCGGAATCGTATTTGGGACCGGTTGACCGTAAGGGTGGCACACCACTCATCGTCCGGATCGATGCTGTATACCGATAGAGGCTGGATTCTTTGCTTCGGGGACACCCTGTTTTTTGTAATGATACCGACTCGAAAAGGCGCCTTCGGGTCCTCGGTGTCAATATCGGGTAGCAGGTCCGAATCGGGCTCGGTGATCGTGGGTTGAATGGCCCGGACATTCGTGCGAGGCTGGCTGGAGCGACGAGAGTTGGCAGGCTGAGCTGATCTGCATAAAGCAGCATAGTGGCCAAGTTTGCCACAACGCAGGCATCGTCGGGATTTGGCAGGACATTGACGTTTTAAGTGGGCGGAGTCACAGTTGCCGCAAGTTGGAGCGTCAGTACGTTCGCTGCGCCACCGTGCATGCGCGGTGCGGTCGTACGTGGTGCGCGCCTGCGCAGTATGTTCGTCGATGTCGCAGTCCCCTCGTTCGGTGCGCACAAGCGCAGGAGTCCGCGAAAAGCGCGCAAAATGGCCTCCCTCATCCAGGCTGAGGCCCTGGAGTTGCTCGATTGCTTGGACCCGTTCTGCTTTGTGAGGACCTTACCGTGCCATTTCAGCCGCTTGGATGTGGGAATACCGACTAGTGGTGTGTTCGTGTAGCACGCAGGTCTCGATGGCAGTCGCTCGGGTGAGCTGCTTTACCTTGAGGAGCTGCTGGCGTAGGGGGTCCGACTGAACACCGAAAACGATCTGGTCGCATATCATGGAGTCAGAGGTGGACCCGTAATTACAGGACTGCGCAAGGATGCGGAGATGGGTGAGAAAGGAGTGGAAAGGTTCATCCTTACCCTGCAAACGCTGTTGGAATACATAGCGCTCAAAACTTTCATTCACCTCGATGTCGCAGTGACTGTCAAACTTAAGGAGGACCGTCTTGGATTTTGATTTATCTTCATCATCAGCAAAGGTGTGAGAGTTAAAAATGTGTTGGCATGTTCCCCGGCCGTGGATAGGAAGCGGCGATCTTCCTGGTGTCTGAGGCAGCTTCCCGGTCTGTGGCTTCAAGATAGAGCTGGAAGCGTTGTTTGAATATCTTCCAGTTGGCCCCTAGGTTACCGGTGATGCGGAGCGGCGGCGGCGGGCGGACGCTGTCCATTTTGCAGGATGGCTGTGTGTTGGTGGAAGGCAGATCACTTGCAGGTAGGTCTAAGAAGTTCTAATATCCCTCAACTACTTGTACCATGATGAAGTACACATGGTGAAGATCTGTGCTGTAAGCTGTAAGCTCTGTCCTTCTGAGAGGCTGCATCCCGAATGAGCGGGAAAAGTGATGCCCCCTGTCTCTATAGTGAGTGTGCTCTAACTGGTGATTGGCTGCGGTATTGTGTGTGTTGATTGGTTTTGCTGTGTGTCCATCAGTGTGTGTGTCTGGCCCATGATATACTGGTGTATATTATGACAGAGGCCAGTTAGGACCTACCTAAAGTGTGTGGTGCCCAGATTGAACCCAATCCTCCTGCTGGGGCTGAACAGTCATTAATATCCACTCATCAAGGTGGCTCCCCAAATTCCTTCATAGCTTCCTGCCAATCAGTAATCAAGAGACTTTGCTTAAAGGAGCTGTATAAAAACTGGATTTATAATTTTTTTCTTTTCCTGGGCGCGATTCTCCGACCCCCCCACTGGGTCGGAGAATCGCCGGGGGCTGGCGTGAATCCCGCCCCCGCCGTGTCCCGAATTCTCCACTACCAGAGATTCGGCGGGGGCGGGAATCCTGCCGTGCCGGTCGGCGGGAATCACGCCGGTCGGCGGGCCCACCCCCGGCGATTCTCCAGCCCGCGGTGGGCCAAAGTCCCGCCGCTGTCAACCCTTGCCCGCTGGCGTGGATTAAACCTCCTTTTGAACAGCGGGACAAGGTGGTGCGGGCAGGCTCCGGGGTCCTGGGATGGGGCGCGGGGCGATCTGGCCCCGGGGGATGCCCCTACGGTGGCCTGGCCCGCGATCGGGGCCCACTGATCCGTGGGCGGGCCTGTGCCATGGGGGCACTCTTTTTCTTCCACCTTCGCCATGGTCTCCACTATGGCAGAGGCGGAAGAGACCCCCTCCCCTGCGCATGCGCGGGGATGCCATGAGCAGCCGCTGACGCTCCCACGCATGCGTTGCCCGGCAAAGACCTTTCAGCGCCGGCTCGCGTGGCGCCAAAGGCCTTTCCTGCCAGCCGGCGGAGCGGAAACCACTCCGGCACGGGCCTAGCCCCTCAAGGTGAGGGCTTGGCCCCTAAAGGTGCGGAGAATTCCCGCCACTCCATTACGCCGGAACCCCCCGCCCCGCCGGGTAGGGGAGAATCCCGCCCATAATCTTTACTATTGTCACAAATAGGCTTACATTAACGCTGCAATGAAGTTATTGTGAAAATTCCCGAGTCGCCACACTCTGGCGCCTGTTCGGGTACACTGAGGGAGAATTCAGAACGTCCAATTACCTAACATCACGTCTTACGTGACTTGTGGGAGGAAACCAGAGCACCCGGAGGAAACACATGCAGATACGGGGAGAACGTGCAGACTCCACACAGACAGTGACACAAGCCAGGAATTGAACTGGGGTCCCTGGCGCTGAGAAGCAACAGTGCTAACCACTGTGTTTTACACCTGTCAATGGACAGGACTCTATTGGGATGATGGATAATCACACGAGGGATAGGTAATAATAAACATTACAAAATATTTAGAGTACCCAATACTTTTTTTCCCGATTAAAGGGTAATTTCGCATGGCCAATCCACCTCCATTGCACACCCTTTTTTGGGATGTGGAGGTGAGACCCACACAGACACAGGCGAATGTGCAAACTCCACAAGGACAGCGACCAGGGAGCCCGGATCAAACCCGGGTCCTCAGTGCTGTGAGAAAGCAGTATTAACAATTGCACCACGGCGCTGTCCAGTAATAATAAACATAGGCTGACATGACGTTGCTGTGAGGGAGATCAACACTGTTTGTGGATCAGTACTGAGGGAGTGTTGCACATGGGATCCAGCCTCTGAGACAGTCAGAGCCCGTGAGCAGCAACTAGAACATACACCATGTGGTAGTAAGATAGTCTGGTCAGGTTAGCCTCAGGTCTCCAGTCAAGTCAGCATAGTCTCAACCCACAGTTAAAGTATGTATGATTGTTAAGAGTTCAATAAAATCAAGTTGCATTTCTTCAAGTGTTGGAAGCCTGTCTCTCTCACTGCTGTAGTAAACGCAGTCCTCGCAGACCCGGCATACCCAACACATCATGGTACCAGTGAGTCATGCTCGAGTTTGACGGACCTACCTTGAGATAGTCTGCCTTTGACCAGCGATCAGCCATCCGGTAACATGGACAGCGTCCGCCCTCCCCCGCAGCTCCGCATCGCCAGCAACCTCGGTGCGAACTGGAAGACTTTCAAGCAGAATTCCAACTGTATCTTGACGCCACCGATCTGGAAACCGCATCGGATGCCAGGAAGATCCCTCTCTTCCTCTCTACAGCCGGGGACCACGCTATCCACATCTTCACCTCACCTTTGCTGAAGGCGAGGACAAGACAAAGTTTAAAACAGTCCTGCTGAAGTTCGGCAGCCACTGTGACATCGAAGTGAACGAGAGCTTTGAACGCTATGTGTTCCAGCAGAAGCTTCAGGGTAAGAATGAACCTTTTCAGCCCTTCTTAACCCATCTCCGTATCCTTGTGCAGTCCTGCAACTACGGCTCCACTTCTGACTCCATGGTCCGCGACCAGATCGTTTTCGGGGTCCACTCCGATTCCCTTCGCCAGCAGCTCCTTAATGTTAAGCAGCTCACCCTTACCATCGCCATCGAAACCTGCGTCCTCCACGAGCACGCCAACAACCGGTACTCCCATACCAAGGCGGCAGAGATAGCGTGGCAAGGCCGCCACGATGCGGAGCGGGTGCAGGCCGTAAAATAGCTCCAGGGCCTGAGTCTGGGTGAGGGCTGCCATTTCGCGTGCTTTTCCCGGCCTCCTGCACATGCGCGCCATGACCAAGGGGACGGCGAGGCCGACGCCTGAACTATACAGATGCGCACATCTTTCAACCACACCGCGCATGCGCGGTGGTGCACGGCGCGTCCTGATGCCGGCGCCATGACGTGCAACAACTGTGGCTCCGCCCATTTAAAGCGACAATGTCCCGCAAAATCTCAACACTGTCTCCAGTGTGGCAAGCATGACCACTACGCAGCCCTGTGCAGATCTGCTCAACTACCCAATACACAGCGATTCCAGTCGCGGCGCAGGAACGTCCAGTCAGTACAGCAACCCGTTGCAGACTCCGACGTGGTTCCAGATTCCGACACCGAGGGCCTCAAATCCGCATTCCGGGTGGGCATCATCACCAAGCATACGATGCCTTCAGCAAAGAAGGTGAAATAACTCCTCGTACTGAGCATTGATCCGGACGACGAGTGGTTGCCACCCTCACGGTCAACAAGGCTCGCATACTGGCTGGACACTGACACTTCAGCAAACCTCATTTCAAAGTCTGACCTTGACACCATCTGCGTCAAGCCAAGCATTCTTCAACCGGCCTGCCATGAAATTGTAGGAACCAACAGAGCTTCCCTGCTCGGTGCTCGGGCCTGCAAAATCCTGAATCTTGTGCAATGGGTTCACACCATGTCGTCCGCAGAGGCAACAACCTCGTCAAATGTCAACTTCCAAGCCCAATTAGATGACATCACAGCACAATACCACAGCGTCTTCGAAGGTATGGGTACACTACCTTACCGGGATACAAGATACTGCTGAAGCCGAATGCCACGCCTGTGGTTCATGCACCGTGTCGGGTGCCGGCACCCCTCAAGGACCACCTCAAGCAGCAGCTGCAAGACCTCCAGGTCCAGGGCGTCATTTCTAAGGTCATTGAACCCACGGACTGGGTTAGTTCCATGGTCTGTGTCAAAAAACCGTCAGGGGAACTTCACATTTGCATCAACCCCAAAGATTTGAACAGTAACATCATGAGGGAACACTACCCTATACCTAAGCGAGAAAAGCTCACCAGTGAAATGGCTCACGGCAAACTTTTCACGAAGCTGGATGCCTCCAAGGGGTTTTGGCAAATCCAGCTGGATGCGTCCAGTCGAACGTTGTGCACATTTAACACCCCGTTGGGTCGCTACTGTTACAACCGGATGCTCTTTGGCATCATCTCCGCCTCGGAAGTGTTCCACTGCATAATGGAGCAAATGATGGAGGGCATCGAGTGGGTGCGAGTGTACGTCGATGATATCATTATTTGGTCTACCACTCCTCAGGAGCGCATTGAGCGGGTGTTCCACAGGATCCACGAGCTCTGACTCAATAGAGCCAAATGCTCGTTCGGTGAAGCAGAAATAAAGTTCCTTAGCGACCATATTTCGCAGTTCGGTGTGCGGCCAGGTGCAGACAAGGTGGCGGCGTTCAACGCCATGAAGACCCCGGAGGGCAAGAAGGTGGTTCTCCGCTTCCTAGGGATGGTTAATTTCCTTGGGAAGTTTATCCCCAACCTTGCATCACACACCACAGCTCTCCGCAATCTTGTCAAAAAAACTACGGACTTCCAGTGGGCAAGAGTGGCGTGAACTCAGAGCAAAACGCACCAAGGCCCCGGTACTGGCATTTTTCGACTCCGCCAAGGAGACGAAGATCTCCACCGACACGAGCCAGGCTGGCATTGGGGCAATACTCCTCCAGCGGGACGAATACTCGTCCTGGGCCCCAGTCGCATATGCCTCTATAGCCATGACGCCTACTGAGCAACGATACGCTCAGATTGAAAAAGAATGCCTGGGCCTCCTCACAGGGATTGACAAATTCCATGATTACGTGTATGGACTCCCCAAATTCACGGTCGAGACAAACCACAGGCCATTGTTTCACAACACCCAAAAAGACCTCAATGATATGACACCACGGCGACAACGTATCCTCCTCAAACTCCGCCGCTACGATTTCGACCTGGTCTACACCCCGGGCAAAGAGCTCATTGTGGCCGACGCACTCTCTAGATCCATCACCACGCCATGTGAGCAGTCAGACCTTGTCTGTCAGATGGACGCTCAGGTGAAGTTTTGTGCATCCGACTTTCCGGCCACTGATGAAAGAGTCGTGCAAATTAATCAGGAGACGGCCAGGGATCCTTTACTCCAGCGGGTGGAGCGGCATCTCACGGAGGGTTGGCAAAAGGGGCAGTGCCCCCAGTTTTATAATATAAAGGACGATCTAGCGGTAGTGGACTGCATATTATTGAAGCTGGACAGGATAGTAATCCCACTGAGCATGCGAGAGCTGGTCCTCGGCCAAATCCATGAGGGTCACCTGGGGGTCGAAAAGTGTCACCGTCGAGCCCGAGAGGCAGTATCTTGGCCAGGCATCAGTCAGGATATCGCCAACATGGTCCTCAGTTGCCCAAAGTGCCAAAGGTTCCAGCCGGCTCAGCCCAAAGAAACTCTACAGCCGCATGAACTGGTGTCCTCCCCATGGTCCAAAATTGGTATTGACCTCTTTCATGCAAAGGGCCGAGACTATGCCCTCCTCGTGGACTACTTTTCCAACTACCCCGAGGTGGTTAGACTGACTGACCTCACATCAGCAACAGTCATCAAGGCATGCAAAGAGACTTTTGCCCGTCATGGCATTCCACTTACAGTTATGACTGATAATGGCCCTTGTTTCTTCAGCCAGGAGTGGACGGATTTTGCCCGGCAGTACAATTTCACGCACGTCACTTCAAGCCCCCACCACCCCCAGTCGAATGGGAAGGCTGAGAAGGGGGTCCACATTGTTAAAAGACTGTTGTGCAAAGCTGCTGACTCGGGTTCGGATTTTAACCTGGCGCTGTTAGCCTATCGGGCGACTCCTTTGACCGCTGGCCTGTCCCCTGCACAACTGCTAATGAACCGCACAGTACGGACGACGGTGACGGCTATCCACATCCCGGACCTTGACAATTTTCCGGTCTTGCAGAGGATGCAACAGTCTTGGGATCAATGTAAGTCGGCGTACGACGCCCACGCCACAGATCTCCCTGCTCTGGCTCCTGCTGACCGAGTTCGTGTTCAGCTACCTGACGGTGGCTGTTCTGCCACGGCTGTGGTGGTTAAGCAAGTGGCCCCGAGATCGTTCCTCGTTCGCATGCATGATGGCTCCTTTCTTCGGCGTAATAGGCGGGCACTGTGACTACTTCCACGCCCGCCACCTGAACGTGATGTCCCGCCTCGCAAGTTGGTTCCTCAGGACGCACCTTTCCACGAGGCCACCGATCTGCCAGTCCTTTAACCAACATTATCTGCATTGGAGGCAGTTCTGCCTATTCCAGTGCAGACGGCCCCTGACCCACCCTTGAAGCGGTCAACCAGAACTCGTCGCCCGCCACAGAGATTGAATTTATAGACTGAATGTTGCATTACCTTGTGATCCGTTTACACATCTGTACATATTGTTTCGTTCTAATTTGTTACCTGCCCTCTATCTGCACTAGACATATGTTGACATACTTTGTATATAGTCAGGCTCCTGTACACGCACACACTCACTATTTATTGGCCCACACGCATTTGTATTAAGAAAAAAAAAGGGGGGGAGATGTCATAATATACACACAAGTGTATGATGGTGCACAGACAGGCAGTGATTGACACACAGGATGACCAGTGAACACACAGAACACAGCAGCCAATCACCAGACAGGACACGATCACTATAAAGCCAGTGGGCACTAGTTTTCCCGCTCTCTTGGGATCCAGCCTCTGAGACAGTCAGAGCCCGTGAGCAGCAACTAGAACATACACCATGTGGTAATAAGATAGTCTGGTCAGGTTAGCCTCAGGTCTCCAGTCAAGTCAGCATACTGTCAACCCACAGTTCAAGTATGTATGATAGTTAAGAGTTCAATAAAATCAAGTTGCATTTCTTCAAGTGTTGGAAGCCTGTCTCTCTCACTGCTGCAGTAAACGTAGTCCTCGCAAACCCGGCATACCCAACACGTCAGTCAGTACTGAGGGAGTGCTGGATTGTCAGAGGGTCAGTACCAATAAAGTGCTGCACTGTCAGAGGGTCAGTACTGAGGGAGCGCTGCGCTGTCAGAGGGTCAGTACTGAGAGAGTGCTGCATTGTCGGAGGGTCATTACTGAGGAAGCGGTGCTCTGTCGAAGAGTCAGTAATGAGGGAATCCTGCATTGACAAAGGGTTGTTACTGAGAGAGTGCTGCACTGTTGGGGAGTCAGTACTGAGAAGGTCTGCACTGTAGGAGAATTGATACTGAGAGAGTTCTGCACTATTGGAGGGTCAGTTCTGGGGGAGATTTTCACTGTTGGAGGGTCAATACTGAGGTTGTGCTGCACTCTGGGAGGGTCAGCACTGAGCGAGCTCTGCACTAGAGGAGGGTCGGTACTGAGAGAGTGCTGCACTGTTGAAGGGTAAATACTGAAGTTGGGCTGTAGTGCAGAGGGTCAGGGCTGAGGGAGCGCAGTGTTAGTTCTGAGGTAGTGCTGCACTGTTGGAGGTCAGTACTGAGAAAAGGTTGCATTCTCGGAGGGTCAGTCCTGAGGGAGCTTTTGACTGGAGGAGGGTGGGGACTGTGTCACGTGAGAGTACCCTTTGAGAAATGGGTGTTTAAGAAATGTACCTTTAAGAAATGGAGCTGCTCATATTACTGGAGTGATGTCAGAGTGTGGGAGGAGCTGAGCTCTACTTCTGCTTTTTAGTTTCAGTTTGAGAAAAGCTTGGGTGTGTCTGTGTTTTTCAGTGAGCTGCTCTGCTGTTGATCTCTGCCATCCAAAGACTATCTATGGATCACTTGGCAAACTCAGAATTGTAAAAAGGTCTCAGTATTAAATGTAAACCTAATGTGTTCCTGTTTGAAGGTTTGTTAAGTCTTTTGGGCGTAAAAGGACAGCATACAGTGTTGTATTCTTTGGGGGGGTGTATTTGATTTACTGGTTGCTAAGATATTCACTGTTTGTTTTAAAAAGATTAACTTGAGTTCATAGAATAAACATTGTTTTATTTTTAAAAAACACTGGTCCATTTTCTGCTGTACCATACCTGTAGAATGAGCCGTGTGCTCCCCATTCCACAATCTATTAAAAGTTGTGGGTCACGTGAACTCCATGATACACTTTGGGATTCTCTAAACCTTGACCCATAACATCTGAGAGAGTGTTGCATTAACGGTGGGTCAGTACGGAGGGAGTGCTGCACTGTCAGAGGGTCATACTGAGGGAGGGTCAGCTGAGAGACTGCTGCACTGTCGGAGGGTCAGTACTGAGACAGCTTTGCACTGTTGGAGGGTTAGTACTGACGGAATGTTGCACTGTCCAAGGTTCAGCAATGAGAGAGGGTTGCCCTCTCGGCGGCTCAGCACCGAGGGGGCACTGGACTGAGGGAGGGTCAGCAGTGAAGGAGTGCTGCACTATCCGAGGGTCAGGACTGAGGGAGGTTTGCACTTTGGGAGTGTTGGTAGTGAGAGAGTGGTGCACTATTGGATTGTCAGCATTGAGGGAGAGCTGCACAATTATTGGTTAAGTACTGAGGGAGCATCACAATGTGGGATGGTCAGTTCTGATTGATTGCCGCACTGATGGAGGGTCAGTTCTGATTTGGTGCTGTCATTGGAGGGTCAGTTCTGACCGGAGTGCAGCACTGTCGGAGCATCAGTAATGAGAATGGGTCACTGTCAGTGTGTCTGTACTGAGGGTGAGCTGCAGTATCAAAGGGTCAGTACTGAGGAGTGCTGCACTGTCAGTGGTTCAGTATGATGGAGTGCTGCACTGTCGGCGGGTCAGTACTGAGGGAGTGCTGCACTGTCAGAGGGTCAGTACTGAGGGAGAGCTGCAATGTCGGAGGGTCAGTACTGAGGGAGCGCTGCACTGTCAGAGGGTCAGTACTGAGGGAGTGCTGCACTGTCAGAGGGTCAGTACTGAGGGAGTGCTGCACTGTCAGAGGGTCAGTACTGAGGGAGAGCTGCAATGTCGGAGGGTCAGTACTGAGGGAGCGCTGCAATGTCAGAGGGTCAGTACTGAGGGAGTGCTGCACTGTCAGAGGGTCAGTACTGAGGGAGTGCTGCACTGTCAGAGGGTCAGTACTGAGGGAGAGCTGCAATGTCGGAGGGTCAGTACTGAGGGAGCGCTGCAATGTCGGAGGGTCAGTACTGAGGGAGCGCTGCACTGTCAGAGGGTCAGTACTGTAATGTCAGAGAATCAGTACTGAATGAGTTCTGTACTCTGAGGGTTAGCACTGAGGGAGTGATGCATTGTCAGAGGGTCGGTACTGAGAGTTGAAGGATTCCTACCATTCGGTTGCCAGCAGCACTTTGCGATTACTGGAACTCAGTAGAAATTTAAGTTAAAACTTCTCAGGTGCCAATAAGAATTGTTTTATTTGTCTTCTATTGATTACAATTTGATAGTCATTTAAAAGGCAATTCGTAGACAATTTGAAGCTTTCAGAGAATCAAAGACATTATCTTCTTGCTTAGGCAGACAGCTCGACAATAACTTTTAAAAGGTCAAAGTCTGAAAATGAAATATGAAAAAGAGAGAGAGAGGGAGAGCTAATCTAAAACTAAACTCCAACATAACTAAAACACCAAAAACACACTCACACCAAAATAGTGGGGCGAAACTTCTCCAGTTATACCCTTTCATATCTGTCTTCAGTCAGCTAATCACACCCCAATATAATCCTAATTGGTTTGGGTTAGACTCAAACACATTTGATTTGACGGCAAGCCGTCCATCTTCAATGTGCAACATTAGTTTTAATTGTTTCATGTCTGAATACTTGTGCATGTTATGGAATGCGATTCTGTGCTACTATCTTTACCAGCAAAAACTGGTCTTCTGCTGACTTAGCTGTTATCTGCATTGTGAACAATGGTGCCTTCATATTACTGTGGCGTTGCTATGGTGTAGCTCTGTCCTTGATCTGACAGCACAAGTCTAGTGTCAAACTGTCTTGCAACTGTGCTGTTTTAATGCACAGATGGAATTATGCTGTTTCATGCTGTTTTTGTGTCTGTATGTTCAGAGATGACCTGAGGTTATAAGTGAATTTAAAATGGGTATTTAAAACTGGGGCTTAATATTTATGCTTAAACAGCTATCTTTTACCTATATTAGGTGTATTAGAAATACCTGGCTTCTACAGGGAGTGCCATACTGTCGTAAGGTATTTTGGATTGGATTGGATTTGTTTATTGTCACGTGTACCGAGGTACAGTGAATAGTATTTTTCTGCGAGCAGCTCAACAGATCATTAAGTCCATGGGAAGAAAAGGGAATAAAAGAAAATACATAATAGGGAAACACAACATATACAATGTAACTACATAAACACTGGCATCGGATGAAGCATACAGGGTGCAGTTAATGAGGTCAGTCCATAAGAGGGTCATTTAGGAGTCTGGTAACAGCGGGGAAGAAGCTGTTTTTGAGTCTGTTCGTGCGTGTTCTCAGACTTCTGTATCTCCTGCCTGATGGAAGAAGTTGGAAGAGTGAGTAAGCCGGATGGGAGGGATCTTTGATTATGCTGCCCGCTTTCCCCAGGCAGCGGGAGGTGTAGCTGGAGTCAATGGATGGGAGGCAGGTTCATGTGATGGATTGGGCGGTGTTCACGACTCTCTGAAGCTTCTTGCGGTCCTGGGCCGAGCAGTTGCCATACCAGGCTGTGATGCAGCCCGATAGGATGCTTTCTATGGTGCATCTCTAAAAGTTGGTAAGAGTTAATGTAGATATGCCAAATTTCCTTAGTTTCCTGAAGAAGTATAGGCACTGTTGTGCTTTCTTGGTGGTAGTGTCAATGTGGGTGGACCAGGACAGATTTTTGGAGATGTGCACCCCTAGGAATTTGAGACTGCTAACCATCTCCACCTCGGCCCCATTGATGCTGACAGGGGTGTGTACAGTACTTTGCTTCCTGAAGTCAATGACCAGCTCCTTAGTTTTGCTGGCATTGAGGGAGAGATTGTTGTCGCTACACCACTCCACTAGATTCTCTATCTCCCGCCTGTATTCTGACTTGTCATTATTCGAGATCCGGCCCACTATGGTCGTATCGTCAGCAAACTTGTAGATGGAGTTGGAACCAAGTTTTGCCACGCAGTCATGTGTGTACAGGAAGTAGAGTAGGGGGCTAAGTATGCAGCCTTGTGGGCCCTGGTGTTGAGGACTATTGTGGAGGAGGTGTTGTTGTTCATTCTTACTGATTGTGGTCTGTGGGTCAGAAAATCGAGGATCCAGTTGCAGAGTGGGGAGCCAAGTCCTAGGTTTTGGAGCTTTGATATGAGCTTGGCTGGGATTATGGTGTTGAAGGCAGAGCTGTCAGAGTATTAGTACTGAGGAAGCGCTGCACTATTGGATCAGTACTACGGGAGCGCTGTACTGTCAAAGGGTTGACCCTGAGGGAGCGCTGCATTGTCAGAGGTGCAGACATTCAAATGAGACATTAAACAAAGTCCCCCATCTGTCTTGCCACGTGGATTCAAAGTCTCGCTTGATAAGTCAGGCAGTGTGATTTTACCTCAATATCCTGGAGTCAATGGTAAATCAATATCAGTAAAATTAATTATCTTATGATTTTGACATATCTCTCTGTGGAGTCTGACCGTGTGCTAATTGGCTGTCCCTTTGGACTGTCCTGAGGTTGTGAAAGTCACTCTGTGAATGTCTCTCTTTCCCACAGACATGTACATGCTCGGGGTAACAATTGCTTTGGCTCTGATTCAACCAACTGTGTCTGCTGGTGTCGCAGGTAAGCTGTATTATCAGGCTTGGTGTGGCGAAATGGTTTTTGAAACAGGGTTACCTTGAGGTCAGGTGGTATATGAAGAACCCTGGTCTTGAGGAGTGGAGAAGCCCATAGATAAATTATGAAATTGTCCCAGTATTAATACCTGAACTCATCTCTAGATAACAGCAGATGGGCCACTGTTGATTTGTATAATATGCTGAGTCACCCTCACTGGCATCCTGGGACAGATGTTTGTAGGCTTGACTCCTGCTCTAGAGACTTAAACCCCATTGTCCAGTGCAAATATCCCAAATGCCAGGAGTGATGCAGTGGAGCACTGTCAGAGCGGCAGTCAGATGAGTTTGGAAAGATAGAGGGGAATAGGGAAAAATTCAGCTGGCGGGATTAGTTTGGAATTGATAGAGGGATATGGGGAATGAGCAGGGCAGTGGGATTATCTTGGGATTTGTGTGAAGAAGAGAATGAATAATATTAATGCAGTTGAGAAGAATTGGATAAAAACTGCATTAGGGAGAAAGGAACAGAAGGTTATGGCTACAGGGTGATGTGAAGAGTAGGTGAGCGAAGGTTTGAGTGGATCAGAGGCACCGGTACAGAGCAGATGGGCCAAGTGGCCTGTTTCTGTGCTGTAACGTCAATGTAATTTGAGGAAAACCTGTGAGATTCTAATGTCTATGGTGGGAAATATCTGAAAATGGGATATGTGCAAAAAAGATGGGCTATCCTGTGATGAAACATATTGTGACAATTTGCAGCTGAACGCATTGTCGTAATAAATCCTACTGATTAGAAAAAGAAAAGTCTGGATGTTACACTCCTTATATTGAAAGCATTTCCGAGGAAATGTCGGCCGTTACGATTTCGAATGATGTGGAAATGGGTCACAAGGTGATGCTGGACCTTGCTTTTGGGAATGAAGCCAGGCAAGTGGTGAAAGTTTCACTGGGGAGCATTTTGGTGACAGTGACCATAATTCAATCAGACTTAAGGATGTTATGGAAAGGGACAAAGATGTACCGGAAATAAAAGTTATGAATTGGGGGAAGGCCAATTTTAATAGGATAAGACAGAATCTGGTAAAAGTTGACTGGGAGCAGCTACTCGTAGGAAAATCAACAGAGCAGTGGGATTAATTTGAAAAGAAATAGAGAGAGCGCAGACATGTTCCTGAAAAAGTGAACGGTGGGAGCAACAAGTCCAGAGAACACTGGATGTCAAGGGACATCCAGGTTTGGTTTAGGAAAAAAGGGAAGCTTATGGCAGATAACGAGGACTCAAAACAATGGAAGCCCTAGAGGAGTACAGAAAGTGCAGGGGGTTACTTAAAAAGTTAATTCGGAGAACGCAAAGAGGCCGTGAAAAAACACTGGCAGGTAAAATAAAGGAAAATCCAAAGGTGTTTTTCTAAGTATATTAAGTGGAAGGGAATGACCAGGGAAAGAGTAGGGCCCATTCGGGACCAATGTGGCAATCTGTGTGTAGAGCCAGAAGACCTAGGGGATGTTTTAAATGAGTACTTTGCATCTGTCTTCATTATGGGGAAGGATGATGTAGGGGACCTATGATGGACTTGAACAAATTAGCATTCAGAGGAAGGTGAATTAATGGACTGAGTGGGCTTAAAATAGATAAATCCCCAGGCCCAGATGAGATGTATCCCAGGCTGCTTTGGGAGGCAAGGGAGGAGAGTACAGGGGCTCTGACAATAATTTTCAAATCTTCCCTCGCAACAGGAGAGGTACCAGAGGTCTACAGGACAGCTAATGTGGTACCATTATTAAAGAAGGGAAGTAGGGGACAAAAAAACAGAAAATTACAGGCTAGTGAGTCTAACTTCAGTGATAGTGAAACTATTAGAACAAATTCTGAGGGGCCGAATTAACCTCCACTTGGGGACACAGGGATTAATCATGGCTTTGTCAAAGAGAGATCATCAGAAATTTTATTGAATTTTTCCAGGAGGTGTAGATGAGGATAGATCAATTGATACAATCTACATGGATTTCAGTCAGGCTTTTGACAAGGTCCCTCATGGGAGACTGGTCAAGAAGCTAAGAGCCCATGGGATCTAGGGCAATTTGGCAAATTGGATCCAAAATTGACTTATTGGCAGGAGTCAGAGGATGATTGTCGAAGGTTGTTTTTGTGACTGGAAGCCTGTGTCCAGTGGTGTTCTGAAGGGATTGGTGCTGGGTCTCTTGCCTTTTGTAGTGTACATTGGACGTGAATGTGGGAGGTCTGTGGCGATCGTAAACATGATTGGTTGTGACGCCGATATCGCGGCAGGCATTGGTTTCACGCCAAGTCCCAATTCTCTGGTGCCTCCACAGCGGCGGCAATGCATTCCACTCTTCATGTACAGTAAACAGCGTTTGCATATCATAAGCGGGCCTGACCTGGTATTCTCCGTGATGCTCCCCCTCCACAGGGAGGAATTCCGACGGCAAAGTTCACTTGTGCTTTTAAAAATCGTGAAACCGGTGTCGTGGCTGCTGAGGGAGAGAGAGGGGCGATGGAAAGTGTCCAACATTGCCATAGTTTGCCGACAGTTCTTCTGCTGGCTTCTGCCAGGACCGGGGGGAGTACCGAGGGGTGACCAGGAGGTGCGCTGTGGGTCAGAGTGGACGGACGCAGAACACCATTCCCGCAGCTTTCAAGGCAGCCATGGAACCGTGCATACCGCTGACTGCCCTCTGTGAACTTCGGGCACGGATCTTATGGGTGTGTCCCCCAGGCCACCCCCTTAGGTGCCATCTGGCCCAGCCAACCCATCAATGAGAGGGGCGCACGCCAGTGCAACCATTGCCACCTTGTTGGCTGGGATGAGTGTGTGTGGGGAGTGAAGTGTATATATGTGGTTGCAGCTTGTCAGCCTCCTGAGTGTCAATCACGGACCCGGTGAATCCTGCACCATTTCTCATTGGAATCAATTCTGTTCCAAGTGGTGTTGGTGCTAGCCTGGTGGCTGAATCGGTCCAGGTGCCAGTTTTGCTGTTGCAGAACTCTGCGAACCCTGCCCCGGAGTCAACACTTCGTCTGAGGATGGAGCTGTATAAAACGCTGGTTAGGCTCCAGCTGGAGCACTGTGCAGAATTCTGGTCACCACACTATGGGAAGGAAGTGGTTGCACTAGAGAGGGTGCAGAGGAGATTCACTGGGCTTTTGCCTGGTTGGAGTGTTTCACCTATGAAGAAAAGATGGAAAGGCTGGTTTGTTTTCCTTAGAGCAGAGAAGGCTGAGGGGTGACCTGATTGAGTTGTATAAATTTATATGGGCATTGACAGGGTGGATAGGAAGTAATTTCTCCATGAGCAGAGGGGTCAATAACCAGGGGGCATCCATTTAAGGTAAGGGGCAGGAGATTTATGGGAAATGTGAGGAAAATCCTTTTCACCCAGAGGGTGGTGGGAATCTGGAAGTCACTGCCTGAAAGGGTGGGAGAGACAGGAATCCTCACAACATTTAAGAAGTACTTAGATGGGCATTTGAAACACCATAGCATGCAAG
This sequence comes from Scyliorhinus torazame, assembly GCF_047496885.1. Taxonomy (NCBI): domain Eukaryota; kingdom Metazoa; phylum Chordata; class Chondrichthyes; order Carcharhiniformes; family Scyliorhinidae; genus Scyliorhinus; species Scyliorhinus torazame. The sequence continues at coordinate 84,309,524 of NC_092718.1, forward strand.
GCTAAAGGCCAAGTGCTGGAAAATGGGATTAGAGGTGCTTGAAGGTTGGCGTGGACACTACGGGCTGAATGGCCTCTTTCAGTGCTGTAAAATCCAAGAATCTATGGGGAGAATTATTTTACAGAGCGAGTTGTTGTAATCAGGGAGGCGCTACTTGAAAAATCAGTAGATTCAGATTTGATAGGAACATTCAAAACTGAGAAATAATATATTAAAAATGTATTTTTTAAAATTTTCACCCTTGTTTACAAATCACTTCTCACCAATAGAACATAGAACATACAGTGCAGAAGGAGGCCATTCGGCCCATCGAGTCTGCACCGACCCACTTAAGCCCTCACTTCCACCCTATCCCCGTAACCCAATAACCCCTCCTAACCTTTTTGGTCACTAAGGGCAATTTATTATGGCCAATCCACCTTACCGGCACGTCTCTGGACTGTGGAAGGAAACCGGAGCACCCGGAGGAAACCCACGCAGACGCGGGGAGAACGTGCAGACTCTGCACAGACAGTGACCCAGTGGGGAATCGAACCTGGGACCCTGGCGCTGAGAAGCCACAGTGCTACCAACTTGTGCTACCATGCCACCCACCCCTTCCCTCTGCCAATCTCCTGCAGCACCTACAACATTCCCTATCTCTGTAATTTCCTCCAGCCTGTGCAACCATCCTTTTTCTGTAACCTACTCCAGTCCCTACATCCTTCTTATCTTTGTAACTTCCTCCAGCCCCGACAATCATCCGTATTGTTGTAACCTCCTCCAGCCCTACAACCCTCCCTATATTTGTAAACTCCTCCATCCCTATACAGCCCCCTGTCTCCGTAATCTCATCCAGCTCCGACAACCCTCCTTATCTCTATCATCTCCACCAGTCCTTCCAGCCCTCCCTAACTCTGCAACCTCCTCCAACCCCTACAACCCACCTCGTTTCCAGGAATGAGTTACAGACTGGAATCGAATTGAGGGGTTTGGGGTGGTTTATATATAGAATAACAGATAATTGGGAGTTACAGATTGGGATCTAATTGAGGGGTTTGGGTGGTTTATATATAGAATGACAGATACCCGGGAGTGAGTTACAGACTGGAATCTAATTGAGGGGTTTGTGTGGTTTATATATAGAATGACAGATACCTGGGAGTGAGTTTCAGACTGGAAACTAATCGAGGGGTTCAGATTGGTTCATATATAGAATTACAAATAACAAGGGGCGTCATTCTCCGACCCCCCGCCGGGTCGGAGAATGGCCGTTGGCCGCCGTGAATCCCGCCCCCGCCCCCGCCGAAGTCTCCGCTCCCGGAGATTGGGCGGGGGCGGGAATCCAGCCGCGCCGGTTGGCGGGACCCCCCGCTGGATTCTCCGGCCCGGATGGGCCGAAGTCCCGCCCAGGAATTGCCTGTCCCGCCGACGTAAATCAAACCTGGTATTTACCGGCGGGACCAGGCAGCGTGGGCGGGCTCCGGGGTCCTGGGGGGGGGCGCGGGGCGATCTGACCCCGGGGGGTGCCCCCACGGTGGCCTGGTCCGCGATCGGGGCCCACCGATCCGCGGGCGGGCCTGTGCCGTGGGGGCACTCTTTCCCTTCCGCCTCCGCTACGGCCTCCACCATGGCGGAGGCGGAAGAGACTCTCCCCACTGCGCATGCGCGGGAAACTTTCGGCGGCCGCTGACGCTCCCGCGCATGCGCCGGGAAACTTTCGGCGGCCGCTGACGCTCCCGCGCATGCGCTGGGAAACTGACAGCGGCTGCTGACGCTCCCGCGCATGCGCCGCATTTCCGCGCCAGCTGGCGGGGCAACAAACGCCATTTCCGCCAGCTGGCGGGGCGGAAATCCCTCCGGCGTCGGCCTAGCCCCTCAATGTTGGGGCTAGGCCGCCAAAGATGCGGAGACTTCCGCACCTTTTTGCCGGCGCGATGCCCGTCTGATTTGCGCCGGCTTTGGCGCCAGTCGGCGGGCATCCCGCCGTTGGGGGAGAATTTCGCCCAAGGTGTGAGTTACGGACTGGAATCTAATCAAGGGATATGGGGTACTTTATATTTAAAATAAAAGAATCTAATCAAGGGGTTTGGGTGGTTTATATATAAAATAATATAATCTAATTGAGGGGTTCGAGTGGTTTATATATAGAATGAGAGATACCCAAGAGTGAGTTATGGACTGGAATCTAATTGAGGGATCCCGTGTGGTTTACATATAAAATACAGTCACCCGGGAGTGAGTTACATACTGGAATCTAATCGAGGGGTTCGGAATGGTTTATACATAGAATAACAGATACCAGGGGCGACATTCTCCGACCCCCCGCCGGGTCGGAGAATCGCCGGGGGCTGGCGTGAATCCCGCCCCCGCCGGTTGCCGAAGTCTCCGGCACCAGAGATTCGGCGGGGGCGGGAATCGTGCCGCGCCGGTTGGCGGGCCCCCCCGCTCGATTCTCCGGCCCGGATGGGACAAAGTCCCGCCGATAAATTGCCTGTCCCGCCGGCGTAAATTAAATCACCTACCTTACCGGCGGGACCAGACGGCGTGGGCGGGCTCCGGGGTCCGGGGGGGGGGGGGCGCGGGGCGATCTGGCACCGGGGGGTGCCCCCACGGTGGCCTGGCCCGCGATCGGGGCCCACCGATCCGCGGGCGGGCCTGTGCCGTGGGGGCACTCTTTCCCTTCCGCCTCCATCACGGTCTCCACCATGGCGGAGGCGGAAGAGACTCCCTCCACTGCGCATGCGTGGGAAACTGTCAGCGGCCGCTGACGCTCCCGCGCATGCGCCGCCCCGAGATGTCATTTCCGCGTCAGCTGGCGGGGCACCAAAGGCCGTTTCCGCCAGCTGACGGGGCGGAAATTCCTCTGCCCCTCAATGTTGGGGCTCGGCCCCCAAAGATGCGGAGCATTCCGCACCTTTGGGGCGGCGCGATACCCGTCTGATTGGCGCCGTTTTGGGCGCCAGTCGGCGGACATCGCGCCGTTTCCGGAGAATTTCGCCCCAGGAGTGAATTACAAATTGGGATCTAATTAAGGGGTTTGGAGAGGTTTAAATACATATAAGAGCGACCCTGGAGTGAATTAAAGACTGGGATCTAATTGAGTGGGGGGAGGGGTGTTGGGTGTTTTATATATAGAATAACAGATACCTGGGATTGAGTTACAGACTGGAATTTAGGAATTCCTTGTGGTTTATATATAAAATACAGTTACCCGGGAGTATTTACAGACTGGAATCCAGTTGAGGGTTTAGGATGGTTCATATATAGAATAACAGATACCCGGGAGTGAGTTACAGACTGCAATCTAATCGAAGGGTTCAGGGGATTTATATCTAGAATAACATACACTGGAAGTGAATTACAGACTGGAATCTAATTGAGGGATGTGGGGAGAGCTTTGGGGTGGGTGGCGGGTCAGAGGGGGACTGGGTTGAAGGAGGAAGAGTGTGAGGGAGTAAAGGTGAGTAGGGAGGGAGATGGATGGGGCAAGATGAGGGTGGAGTGGTTGAGAGGGAGGAGAGGAAGTGGCTTCCTGGAGATCCAATGGGACTGGGATAGGGTCCTGAGCTCTGGAAACAGGAGTCTAGGACAGTCCTGGCATCAGATAGAACAGTTGTCTAGGAGTATGGGCGTACGATTGGACTTTAGGTCCTGGGAGGGAGCCGAGTCCAGCTGTATTGAGGGGAGGAGGAAGCCCTGACAGGTTAGTGGTGGGAGGGAGGTGGGGATCCACATTGCCTCGGTCCCTTTCAGACTATCAGGTGTTGCCTCATCCCCTACACAGTGAACTTGCCCGTCAGTGCCCCCACCTCCACCCAACCCTGTTAAAAAACGTTTCCACGTCCCTTCGACCACAGTTTCTGGGCGCGATTCTCCACTCCCGCGCCGGTCGGCCGCCAAAATTTCCCGCGACGCCGGTCCGTCACGCTGCCGTGATTCTCCCAAGCGGCGGGAACGGCCCTGTCGAGTTCCGTGGGCCGCAGGCGGGAGAATCGCCCGAGACACCCAAAATGGCGATTCTCCGGCACCCCTGCTATTCTCAGGCCCGGATGGGCCGAGCGGCCAGCCCAAAACGGCGGGTTCCCCCCGGCGCCGTCCACACCTGGTCGCTGCCGTTGGGAACAGCGCGGGAACGCTGGGTGGGCGGCCTGCGGGGGGGCGAGGGGGGATCCTGCACCGGGGGGTACCTCAAATGTGGGGTGGCCCGCGATCGGTGCCCACCGATCGTCGGGCCGTCCTCTCTGAAGGAGGACCTCCTTCCTTCCGCAGCCCCGCAAGATCCGTCAGCCATTTTCTTGGCGGACTCGGAGAGGACGGCAACCGCGCATGCCAGTTATGCGGCGCCGGCCGCATCATGTATACGGCGCCGCCTTTACGCGGTGACGCGTGTAGATGACGCGGCCCCGCTTCTAGCCCATTATTGGGCCCTGAATCAGTCGGGATAGGGGCCGTTTCGCGCCATCGTGAACCTCAACGGAATTCACGACGGCGTGGGCACTTTGGCGCGGGAGTGGAGAATCCCGCCCAGTGTCTTTACATTTCAGGGTCAGTTTTCTGCTCCTGAGCTCCACCTCACATTGTGCACCCCCCAATCTGTGATCTCTCTCCCAAGCAGAGGTGACCAATATCCTGATGTGTTCTCCCAGAATGTGTATGTGGTAGTACCAGGTATTGCGGTACCTGAGAGGTGGATGACCATTGGTTAGACCCAGGAGTCTACCATTGGCTGATGTACATAGCTCCGCCCTGAGAGGCGGAGTATAAGAACCGGTGCCGTCCCAGCAGCCTTCACTTTCTGTATCGAAGCTGCTGGGGAAGAGTTCTAGGAAATTAAAGCCTTCAGATATGAATCACTTTGTCTTGAGAGTAATTGATTGCGCATCAATTTAATCTGCTGCAACTTCAGTTGAAAGGATGGATCTCCGTATCAAACTGGAGTGCCTTCAGCTCAGCCCCCACGCGGACAACTCTGCTGCTATTTTCAAACATTGGCTGGCGTGCTTTAAGGGCTATCTTGACACGGCCGCCGGCACCCCCACGGAAGGGCAAAAGATGCATCTCCTACGCTCACGGGTCAGCCCTGGGATCTACCCTCCTATCGAGGAGGCGGCGAATTATGCTGCCGCGATCGAGCTGCTAGAAGGACATTATATCTGCCCTGTGAACCAGGTCTACGCTCATCACCACCTGGCGACTAGGAGGCAAAGCCCCGAGGAAACGTTGGAAGACTTCTACCGGGACTGCTGGTGCTGGGCCGAAACTGTGGCTGCTCGCCAGTTTCGGGGAACGAGCACATGGAACTTTTGATCAGGATGCTTTTGTGGCAGGTATGACCTCCCCCGATATCCGCCGAAGGCTCCTAGAAATGGACACTCTGGGACTTGCAGAGGCACGGGTCCTGGCAGGGTCAATGGATGTTGCCTATAAAAACGCACTGTCCTTTGCTCCCGATCGCGCGGCGGCCTCCTGGGCTGCGTGGCACCCCGTAGTGGCAGCCCCTCCAACCTTCCCCCTGACCCCGCAAGCCTGCGTGGCGAGACAGCCCGCTAATGCCGCCGGACACCGCTGTTTCTTATGCGGACAGGCGAATCATCCCCGCCTGCGCTGCCCGGCCCGCACCGCCACCTGCAAAAGGTGCAGCAAGAAGGGCCATTATGTGGGGTCTGCCAGGCCTGTGCCGTGGCCGCGGTCTCCAGCGACTATCGGCAATCCCCCTTTCAGGCCCCGATCGCCCAGCGCTCACCGCCACCCCCCTATCCTAAGGCCACGTGCGACCTGCGGGCGCGGCCAATTTGCCCCCTGGCCACCACGCTGGACGGGTGGGCGCCGTCCCTCGCCACCGCCATCTTCTTCATCCCCGGACACCATGTGCGACCCATGGGTGACGCCATCTTGGATGGGGCCCCAGGCCCCAGCACAGCCGACTACATGCTGCCCGACCAGAACTCTCCATTACTTCAGCTGGCCTCGGTGACTCTGGACCAGAGTCGGCCCCGGACGCTTGCGAAAGCTACAACGACGATCTCCATCAACGGCCACGAGACTTTGTGCCTGATTGACTCTGGGAGCATGGAAAGCTTTGTTCACCCTGACACGGTAAGACGCTGTTCTCTTGTCACCCAGCCCGCAAATCAAAGGATCTCCCTGGCCTCCAGGTCACACTCGGTGGAGATAAAGGGGTTCTGCCTAGCGAACCTCACTGTCCAAGGCAGGGAATTCCACAATTTCCGCCTGTACGTCCTGCCGCACCTCTGCGTGGTCACCCTCCTTGGGCTGGATTTCCAGTGCCATCTGCAAAGCCTGACTTTTAAATTCAGCAGCCCTCTACCCCCCCCTTACTGTCTGCGGCCTCGCAACCCTTAAGGTTGACCTGCCTTCCCTGTTTGCGAACCTCACCCCGGATTGCAAACCCGTCGCCACCAGGAGCAGACGGTACAGTGCCCAGGACCGGACCTTTATCAGGTTGGAGGTCCAGAGGCTGCTGAGGGAAGGGGTCATCGAAGCGAGCAACAGTCCCTGGAGAGCTCCAGTAGTGGTGGTAAAGACCGGGGAGAAACATAGGATGGTCATTGAATACAGTCAGACCATCAACAGGTTTACGCAGCTGGATGCGTACCCTCTCCCCCGTATAGCCGACCTGGTGAACAGGATCGTGCAATACAAGGTTTTCTCCACGGTGGATCTCAAGTCTGCCTACCACCAGCTACCACTCCGTAATGGTGACCGCCAGTACACTGCCTTCGAAGCAGATGGGCGGCTCTATCACTTTTTAAAGGTTCCCTTCGGTGTCACGAACGGGGTCTCGGTCTTCCAGCGAGAGATGGACCGAATGGTTGACCGGTACGGCTTACGTGCAACTTTCCTGTATCTGGATAACGTCACCATCTGCGGCCATGACCAGCAGGACCACAACACCAACCTCCGCAAATTTCTCCAGACCGCGAAAATCCTTAACCTGACATACAATAAGGATAAATGCGTGTTTGGCATCGACCGTCTAGCCATTCTAGGCTACGTAGTGTGAAGTGGAGTCAAAGGCCCCGACCCTGAGCGCATGCGCCCCCTCATGGAGATCCCCCTCCCTCACTGCCCCAAAGCCCTAAAGCGCTGCCTTGGGTTCTTCAGCTATTATGCATAATGGGTCCCCAACTTCGCAGACAAAGCCTGACCCCTAATCCAGTCCACAACCTTCCCCCTGTTGACGGACGCCCGCCAGGCCTTCAGCCGCATCAGAGCAGACATTGCAAAAGCCACGATGCGCGCCATCAACGAGTCCCTCCCCTTCCAGGTCGAGAGTGATGCGTCCGACGTAGCTCTGGCGGCCACCCTCAACCAAGCGGGCAGGCCCGTGGCTTTCTTCTCCCGTCCTCTCCATGCTTCTGAAATTCACCACTCCTCGGTCGAAAAGGAGGCCCAGGCTATAGTAGAAGCTGTGCGACACTGGGGCATTACCTGGCCGGCAGGAGATTCACTCTCCTCACGGACCAACGGTCGGTTGCTTTCATGTTCGATAATGCACAGTGGGCAAGATTAAGAACGACAAGATTTTGCGGTGGAGGATAGAACTCTCCACCTACAATTACGAGATCTTGTACCGTCCGGGGAAGCTGAACGAGCCTCCTGATGCCTTGTCCCGCGGCACTTGTGCCACCACACAAGTGGACGACCTCCAATCCCTCCACGAGGACCTCTGCCACCCGGGGGTCACTCGCTTTTTTCATTTTATCAAGACCCGCAACCTGCCCTACTCCATCGAGGAGGTCAGGACCGTCACCAGGAACTGCCAAATCTGCGCGGAGTGCAAACCGCACTTCTACCGGCCAGAGAGGGCACACCTGATAAAGGCTTCCCGTCCCTTTGAACGCCTCAGCATGGATTTCAAAGGCCCCCTACCCTCCACTGACCGCAACACGTACTTCCTTAACGTGATTGACGAATACTCCCGGTTCCCATTCGCCATCCCCTGCCCAGACATGACCATAACCACCGTCATCAAGGCCCTCCAGGGTATCTTTACACTGTTCAGTTTCCCCGCATATATTCACAGCGATAGGGGGTCCTCCTTTATGAGTGACGAACTGCGTCAATTCCTGCTCAGAAAGGGCATCGCCTCGAGCAGGACAACAAGTTACAACCCCCGGGGAAACGGGCAGGTAGAGAACGGAACGGTCTGGAAGACCGTCCTGCTGGCCCTACGGTCCAGAAATCTCCCATTCTCCCGCTGGCAGGCAGTCCTCCCGGTGGCCCTCCACTCCATCCGGTCACTGCTCTGTACAACCACGAATCAGACACCTCACGAACGTCTCCTTGTTTTCCCCAGGAAGTCCTCCTCCGGGACCTCGCTCCCAACCTGGCTAGCGACACACGGACCCATTCTGCTTCGGAAACATGTGAGGGCGCACATGTCGGACCCGCTAGTCGAAAGGGTCCACCTGCTGCACGCCAACCCCCAGCACGCCTACATAGCGTTCCCTGACGGCCGCCAAGACACGGTCTCCCTTCGGGACCTGGCGCCCGCCGGAATCCCACGCGCACCCGCACCATTGCCCCCATCCCCACCCTCCCCACAGCACTTAACTGGAGGGTCTGTACTCCCACCGCTCCTGCCTAGGCCCGAACACACACCGACACCCCCTACAGGCGCCTTCCCCCCCGTCCACCTTTTGCCCCAAAAGCACCGCCTAGGGGTGACAAAGCTGCCTGGGAGGACGACATCACGCTCCCGGAGTCGCAACCGCCGGGACCCCCATCAGAATCACTGCCGAAGCCCAGACGCTCCAGAAGGACGACCAGGCCACCTGATCGACTGATTGCTGCACCATGAACACTTTGTTATTACCCTCGACATCACGGTACCTCCATACCTGGTCATACCATGCGAAAGGCGACTATGAACGCTGTCCATCACCCCGCCATGCTCTTTTTTAACAGGGTGTGAATGTGGTAGTACCAGGTATTGCGGTACCTGAGAGGTGGATGATCATTGGTTAGACCCAGGAGTCTACCATTGGCTGATGTACATAGCTCCGCCCTGATAGACGGAGTATCAGAACCAGTGCCATCCCAGCAGCCTTCACTTTCTGTATTGAAGCTGCTGGGGAAGAGTTCTAGCAGATTAAAGCCTTCAGTTATGAATCACTTTGTCTTGAGAGTAATTGATTGCGCATCAGTGTACAAATGGCACATGTGAAGGAATCTTTAATTTCTGGGATCTTAACCTGTCGAACTACGCAAAGTTTGGGGGAAGCTTAGTTGATGAATCAAGTCCTGGCGCAATACGACAAGTTGTAAGATTTGTACTATTTCTGGACCGTGCCAAGTTGTTCGATTCCTTGTATTATTTGACTGTGTATAGTTGAAGGAATTTATATCATCTCTGCTATTTGGTTATCAGTAGCACTTTGCGAATACTGGAACTCAGCAGGAATTTGCAGTATAAACTTCTCAGGTGCCAAAAAGAATTGTTTTATTTGTAGTCGCTTGATTACAATTTGAAAGTCATTTAAAAGGCAATTCGTAGACAATTCAAAGCTTTCAGAGAATTACAGACATTATCTTTCTTTGCTTAGGCAGACAGCTCGAAAGTAACTTTTAAAAGGTCAAAGTCTGGAAATGAAACATGAAGAGAGAGAGAGAGAGCTAATCTTCAGCTAAATTCAAAGTCAAAGTCAAAAGTAGACTAACATCACTGACACAGACTAACAGACTGACAGAACCCCCAAAAGACATCTCTAAAATGGAGACTATTAAGGACAAAACTGACTAAACTAACAAAAAGACAAACTGACAGCATCAAAGACAACACCAAAAGACATCTCCACAACACACGAGACAACACAGCACAACACTAAAATGGCGGGCGGACACTTTTCAGTTATACACTTTCATATCTGTCTTATGTCATCTAATCACACCCCAATATAATCCTAATTGGTTTGGGTTAGACTCAAACACATTTGATTTGATGGCAAGCCGTCCATCTTCAATGTGCAACATCAGTTTTTCTGACCTAGCTGTTATCTGCATTGTGAACAATGGTGCCTTCATGTTGCTGTGTATTCAGTCCCTGTCCTTGACAATTAGCACAAGCAGTGTCAAATTATCTTGCAACTGTGCTGTTTTAATGTCACACTGACTCTGAAAATATGCATTTGCCAGAACAACGGACCTCAGTAAAAGTGAATTATTATGCTGTATAAATGGGTATTTAAAACTGGGGCTCAACATTTATGCTTAAACAGCTATCTTTTACCTATACTAGTTGTATTCAAAATACCTGGCTTTTAAAAGGTCAAAGTCTGGCAATGAAACATGAAGAGAGAGAGAAAGCTAATCTTCAGCTAAACTCAAAAAGTCAAAAGTGGACTAACATCACTGACACAGACTGGTAGACTGACAGAACCCCCAAAAGACATCTCTAAAATGGAGACCATAATCAAAGACAGAAATTAAGGACAGACAACACCAAAAGACATCTCCAAAACTAACAGAAAGACAAACTGACAGAATCAAAGACAGAAATTAAGGACAGACAACACCAAAAGACAACACAGCACAACACACACGAGACAACACCCCCAAAGACAATACTAGTTGTATTTGAAATACCTGACTTCTACAACATGTTACTCAGTGCTGTCCAGCTGCCCTGTGCTGAGCTGACAAATATCCAGCACAAGCTGGTTTTAGTTGAGGGCCCTTAATACCTGAGTTTTAATCTTCCCACAGAAATAAAAAAACAGTGAGTTACTGATCAGTGCTTCTTGTAAGTCCAGCATCCCAGTGTAACCATGTGAAGCTTGGGATGTAATGTACCAGCAGGGAGATTATATCTGTGGATAAATATTTTCAATCTTTTCCAGGTGACTCACCTGTCCCAGTTTCTGGGTTCCTTGGAGAGCAGGTTGTGCTACCCTGTATCTTCAAAGGGAATGTCACCATCTCAGATTTGCTGGTGGTTTGGCAGATATCAGAACGTGAAATTTTGCTCAAGTTTGTTAATGGAAGCGATGATTTGACAGAACAAGATGCACATTTCAGAAACAGAACAACCCTGTTCAAAGATCAACTGGAACAAGGAAACTGGTCAGTTCTGATCTCTGACCTCAGGGAGTCAGACCAGCACCAGTTTGCATGTCAGATTTCTGACAGGACGGGTGTGCGATTTCATCAACACGTTCAACTGTCTGTAACAGGTGAGAGATTTCTGTTTCAGGTATTTTGTATTTAATCTCTGATGTTATGGGTTCAGTAATGCAGTGGTTATGTTACTAGATGAGTGATCCAGAAACCTGGGTCGGAGAATCCCCGCGGGGCGGCGCGAATCCAGCCCCGCCATCCTGACGCCGGCTGCCGTATTCTCCGGCACCGTTTTTCTGGCGGGGGCGGGATTCACACCACGCCGGTCGGGGGCAGTTCTCCGGGCCCCGATGGGCCGAACGGCCGTCCGTTTTTGGCCAGTCCCGCTGGCGTGAATCACTCACCTCTGACACCAGCGGGACCTGGCAGGTAAGCCGGCGGGGCGGTCCTCGAGGAGCGCGGGGGGATCCGACCCCAGGATGGACCCCCACAGGTGGTCTGGCCCACGATCGGGGCCCACCGATCTGTGGGCAGCCCTGTTCCGTAGGACACTTCTTCCTTCCGCGCCGGCCCCTTAAGGGCTCCGCCATGGTCGGTGCAGAGAAGAGAACTCCCCGCGCATGCACCAAAATACACCGGCCGGTCTGCGCATGCGCGGAACCATGCCGGCTGTTCCGCACAATCATGAGATCACGCCGGCCCTTCAGCGCATGCGCAAAGTCGCGCAGTCTCTTCGCCGCCGGCTGGAGCGGCGCGAAACCCGCCGGCGTCCACCTAGTCCCCGAAAGGGCGGAGAATTCTTCATTTTCGGGGGCTGTTGACACCGGAGTGGTTGGCGCCGGTTCTCCCTCCACGTGGGGACTTAGTCCCCGGAAAGGAGAATCTTGTGCTTGGTTTGTTAATCCAGAGAATGTGCACAGATTTGCGCTCCTAAATCGGGTGTGCACAGTTGGGAGAATTCCCGGCTCTGCAAACCCAGCCTGCAAAAATTACAGATCAAGGATCTGGGGCGTCATTCCCCGACCCCCCGCTGGGTCGGAGAATGGCCGTTGGCCGCCGTGAATCCCGCCCCCACCGAAGTCTCCGGTACCGGAGATTGGGCGGGGGTGGGAATCGGGCCGCGCCGGTTGGCGGGACCCGATGGGCCGAAGTCCCGCCCAGAAATTGCCTGTCCCGCCGGCGTAAATCAAACCTGGTATTTACCGGCGGGACCAGGCGGCGTGGGCGGGCTCCGGGGTCCTGGGGGGGGCGCGGGTCAATCTGACCCCGGGGGGTGCCCCCACGGTGGCCTGACCCACGATCTGGGCCCACCAATCCGCGGGCGGGCCTGTGCCGTGGGGGCACTCTTTCCCTTCCGCCTCCGCTACGGCCTCCACCATGGCGGAGGCGGAAGAGACTCTCCCCAGCTGGTGGGGCAACTAACGCCATTTCCTCCAGCTGGCGGGGCGGAAATCCCTCCGGCGTCGGCCTAGCCCCTCAATGTTGGGGCTAGGCCGCCAAAGATGCGGAGCATTCCGCACCTTTGCGCCGGCGCGATGCCCGTCTGATTGGCACCGTCTTTGGCGCCAGTCGGCGGACATCGCGCCGTTGGGGGAGAATTTTGCCCCTGATTTTTGTTCCGGGCTGGATGAAAAGGGAAGCCCACTTCCCCGGGTTTGACTCTGGAGGCTTCCGGGTGAGGAGGAGGGCCAGGCATAAAGCCGACATCTGATACCTGGTAGTTTGTTGAATTTAATTTGAAAATGATTTAAATAAAACTAGCCCATTACCTCTTCACCTCCCTCACTCTCCCATAACCCTCACATGCTCCATCATGACAACTGATGTCAACACATGCCCCCCCCCCCCCCCCCGCCCCCCCACCCACCGCCCCACAGCTCCTCAAACCCCGAAGCCACCTTATGCCTCTCACCCAATCCACATGGTCCCTCATGCACCTTATATCAACCCATGCCCCCAACCCACTACCCTTTACTTTTATCCCCTTCGTATCAAATCATCTAATGTCCACCATGGGAAAATCTCATGAACCTTGCTGACATGAAATAAAATGATGTGTCTTAATCATTTATGAATAAAACATTGAATTCATAAAAATTCCTTTTCACAGTAACTTCATTGAAGCCTACTTGTGACAATAAGCGATTATTATTATTATTCTGGGATTCCCAACAGTCGTTCTGCCTCGCGAGGTGTAATGAGATCGAACCGGTTTCGGGGATCTATCAGCCTCTTCGAGGACACCCCAGCTGGGCCCCATTCAGCAATGGCCTTCACAAATGAGGGTCTCCCAGACGATTGGAGGCTCCCGGGTGGCTGGTATCGGGGCAAGGTGGTACCCTGGCACTGCTGATGTCACCCAGCACTGTGGCACTGCCAGACTGGTACCCTGGCAGTGCCACCTGGGCACCCTGGAAGTGCAACCTGGGTGTCAGCCTGTTACTGTCACCGTGCCCAGGTGACACTGCAGGGATGACAGTGCACTTCCAGGATGCCAAGCTGACAGCGCCTAGATGCCTCGGTAGCATTTTGCCCACACTGAGGATTGGCCTCTGGCTGCCCTACCGGGATGAGATGGAGTGCAGGGGGCTCGTGAATGCCCCAACAGGTCTACTGGGGGTTTGGTGGTCGCATCAGGGGTCGAGTGGTGGCAGCGCCAACTAGAAATGGTGCTCCGATCTTTTCCTTCACAGACAAGCAGAGCTCCTCGGTGCAGGAAATGCAACTGAATGTGCCCTTGGGGGCAGGGTTCCCCGTTAAGGCCTGAAAAAAGAAACAGTGCCATCAGCTAGCAGGGTCGCGCTGGGAATGATCCCTCTAATATCCCTCAGAATGCACTCTTATTTTTTTGGTTTGACCATGCCCTTTAAATCTGGAACAAATTGGAGCTGTCAATCAAACTCACCTAACAGGCACTGTGATAATAAAAGTTTGTATGAGCAATCATTGCGTCGCAAATCCTATGAGGCTTAATTCAACAGACAGACTGAAATATTAAGCACTGAGTTTCTTTTGTACTGCTGAATGTTTTGGTTTTAATTTAGAGCACTCCAGATTTAAATCCATTAAAGCTTTCACAGTTCCAATGCGTTTTGACAGTTCCAATTAGTTTTGGCAGTTCTTCGACAGCTTGACTGTTGTTTGACAAATTCAACAATTGCAAAACAAATCCACCAAGTTCAGACCAGCGCTTACTTTGTGTAATCTGCACATTCTGGGCCTACCAATATTCTACTTCAGTGGAGATGGCTGATGATTTAAATGGCCAGCTCCCTCTGTAAACCACTCAAGTTTGAATTCTGGCCTGATTCCAGGTCTGCCCTTGAGAAAATAGGAAGAGCTGTGTTTGGGGCATGGCTTAGGATTTCTGATGTCATTTTCACCACAATGGAGGGCCTCTCCATCATGGCACAAATCTGGGCCTATGAGTTTAAATCTGATCACAGTACTTTCAGAATTAAAATGTATTTTGTTAAATAAAAATCTGGAAATAAAAAGTTGATCTCAATAAAAGTGTTCTTGGAATGTTATAAAACCTCAACTGATTTACTAGTACCCCTTTAGTGAAATAAACCTGCCATCCCTACCCAGTTTGGTCTGTATGTGGAGTCACACATTAACCAGGTTGAATTATACCTGTCCTCTGACTTGCTTGGTCAGTTTCTATCAAGCTACTAGACAGAAAAAAACAGAAGAAAACTGAACCGACTACTGGCTGTGACTCAGACGTAGAATCAGGACATAGCACAGACACACCCAGTCGAGTCAACACTGCAAAGCTCCCTCACTAACGTCCGGGAACTGGGGCGAAATTCTCCCGAAACGGCGCGATGTCCGCCGACTGGCGCCCAAAACGGTGCCAATCAGACGGGCATTGCGCCACCCCAAAGGTGCGGAATGCTCCGCATCTTTGGGGGCCGAGCCCCAACATTGAGTGGCTAGGCCGACGCCGGAGGGATTTCCGCCCCGCCAGCTGGCAGAAACGGCCTTTGTTGCCCCGCCAGCTGGTGCGGAAATGACATCTCGGGGCGGCGCATGCGCGGGAGCATCAGCGGCCGCTGACAGTTTCCCGCGCATGCGCAGTGGAGGGAGTCTCTTCCGCCTCTGCCATGGTGGAGACCGTGGCGGAGGCGGAAGGGAAAGAGTGCCCCCACGGCACAGGCCCGCCCGCGGCTCGGTGGGCCCCGATCGCGGGCCAGGCCACCGTGGGGGCACCCCCCGGGGCCAGATCGCCCCGTGCCCCCCCCAGGACCCCGGAGCCTGCCCACGCCGCCTTGTCCCGCCGTTGAAAAGGTGGTTTAATCCACGCCGGCGGGACAGGCAATTTATCGGCGGGACTTTGTCCCATCCGGGCCGGAGAATCCAGCGGGGGGGCCCGCCAACCGGCGCGGCCCGATTCCCGCCCCCGCCGAATATCCGGTGCCGGAGACTTCGGCAACCGGCGGGGGCGGGATTCACGGCGGCCAACGGCCATTCTCCGACCCGCTGGGGGGTCGGAGAATGACGCCCCTGGTATCTGTCGTTAAGATATAACATGTGAGGGCGGCACGTGGCGCAGTGGTTAGCACTGAAACTACGGCGCTGAGGACCCGGGTTCGAATCCTGGCCCTGGGTCACTATCCATGTGGAGTTTGCACATTCTCCCCTAGTCTGCGTGGGTTTCACCCCCACAACCCAAAGATGTGCAGGGTAGGTGTATTGGCCACACTAAATTGCCCCTTAATTGGAAACAAAAAATAATTTTTATGAAGCTATCTTTCAGGCACAGCCAGAGAGTCTACCAAAACAATATAGAATGTTGTATAGAAGGCACTGATATTTTCTTCTCAACTCATTACAGGGAAGAATTTAGAATTGGTGGCTGGGACATGAAAGAAACTGATCACCTCAGCGAGTGATGGGCAATATGAGTGGCCCCCCTTCATCTCAGTGGGCCGCAAGATTGAAATTGGGCATTTTCACAAACCATAACCCCAGTGTGTGTGCAAGGAGCTGTGGGCTGACTGGTGTGAGTGATTATTGGTATTTAATCTCCCACATCCCTCCAGGACCAGAATTACCCAGGCATCTGTTAGTTCTGGGAATAGTTCTGAAACACGAGGTGCTGAAAGTCTCTGCTGTTAGTTTTGTTCATGTGTCCCAGTCTGTTAACGGCTTCATTCTGTCACCAGGTGCTGGACACTCTACTGGAGCAGTAGTTGGATTGGGAATCATAATTCTTGTGGTTGTTTTTGTTGTTACTGGAATTGGGGTTTTCATATTCCGAAAGTCACAAAGACGGTGAGTTCTAGAATGTTCCATAGTTCCCATTGTTAATTGTAGTATTGTTTTATTATATTTGGTGTTGTGGAAATGTTGTGTACAGCGATAAACTCTGAGCTGTATGGGATGTTTCAATGCTGCATTATCCGGTCACTTCCAGCTTGTTGTCATCCTCTAGCTGCTGAACTGAGGGTGAAGAGCAGGAATGTGCGACTCCCTCTATCACACAGTTAATAGACACTCACCTAATCTCTGTAGCAAACAACTCACCAGCCGACACCTAAAATCCCCGTAACCCCTCTCCACTGACTTTTCTCCAGCCTCTGACCCTTGCTCTGTTCCCCAGTCACTGACCCCCATCCCCCTCCCTGGTCATTGTCTGAGGATGAGCCAGACGGCTCACAACCTTGGGGTCCTATCTGACCCTGAGCTGAAATTCCCACCCCATATCCTCCCCATCTCCAAGCCTGCCAACTTCCACCTCCATAACATCCTGTCTCAGCCTATTAGCTGAAACCTTCATCTGCCCTTTTATTATGATCAGACTTGACTACGAAAATGCTCCTCTGACCAACCACTCGTCTTTCACTCTTTGGAAATTTGAACTTCCAAAGTTGTGCTGCCCTGTACTCTAACTTACACCAAGTCCTGGTCAGCCACCACCCACTGTGCTTACCTGACTTGCATTTATTCTCCTGTTCAAATTCCTCTATGGCCTCACTCCTTCCCTGTCTCTGTAACCTGCTTCATCCCCTACAATCCTCTGAGATCTTTGTGCTCCTCCAATTCTGGGCTCTTGAGCATCGCCCAATTTTCATTGCTTCACCATTTGTGGATGTGCCTTCAGCTGTCAGGCCCCTAACCTCTGGAATTCCCTCCCTAAACCTCTCTCTCCCTTTTCAGACATTATCTCCATTTGATCACCTGTCCTAATAAAATTCCCCAATGCCTCAGTCCATACATTTTATTTGGTGTTTGCTCCTGTGAAGCACCTTGGGACAATAAAGTTGCGATACAAGTGCAAGTTGTTGCCCAATCTCCACTTGTGTGGTTAAACTGGTGGGGCACAATAACACAGTGGTTAGCACTGTTGCTTCACAGCTCCAGGGTCCCAGGTTCGATTCCCGGCTTGGGTCACTGTCTGTGTGGAGTCTGTGCGTTCTCTCCGTGTCTGCATGGGTTTCCTCTGGGTGCTCCGGTTTTCTCCCACATATTCCAAAAGACATGGGGCGAAATTCTCTGACCCCCCGCCGGGTCGGAGAATCGCCGGGGGCTGGCGTGAATCCCGCCCCCGCTGGTTGCCGAAGTCTCCGGCACCGGAGATTCGGCGGGGGCGGGAATCGCGCTGCGCCGGTTGGCGGGCCCCCCGCTCGATTCTCCGGCCTGGATGGGCCGAAGTCCCGCCGCCAAAATGCCTGTCCCGCTGGTGTAAATTAAATCACCTACCTTACCGGCGGGACAAGGCGGCGCGGGCGGGCTCCGGGGTCCTGGGGGGGGGCGCGGGGCTATCTGGCCCCGGGGGGGTGCCCCCACGGTGGCCTGGCCCGCGATCGGAGCATTCCGCACCTTTGGGGCGGCGCGATGCCCGTCTGATTGGCACCGTTTTGGGCACCAGTCGGTGGACAACGCGCCGTTTCCGGAGAATTTTGCCCATGGTGTGGGATTCTTCGACCCCCGCCGGGTCGGAGAATCACCGGGGGGCGGCGTGAATCCCACCCCGACGCTGGCTGCCGAATTTTCCGGCGCCGGGGTTTTGGCGGGGGCGGGAATCGCGCCGCGCCGGTCAGCGGCTCCTGGCAGCGCCCCCCCCCCCCCGGCGGTTCTCCACCCCGCGATAGGCTAAGCGGCCAACCGTTTTCATCCGGTCCCACCGGCGTAAATCAAATCAGGTCCGTACCGGTGAGACCTGGCTGTGCAGGCGGCCTGCGGTGTCCTCGGGGGTGCGCGGGGGGATCTGGCCCCGGGGGGGTGCCCCCACAGTGGCCTGGCCCACGATCGGGGCCCACCAATCCACGGGTGGGCCTATGCCGTGGGGGCACTCTTTCCCTCCGCACCGGCCGCTGTAATGGTCCGCCATGGCCGGCGCGGAGAAGAACCCCCTGTGCATGCGCTGGGATCACGCCAGCACACGCTGGCACTCCCGCGTATGCGCCAACTCACGCGGCCCGCGGAGGCCATTCGCGTGCCGCCAGCCCGTTGGCGCCGGCCTAGACGGTTGGGGGAGAATCCCACCCATGCTAGTTTGGTGAATTGGACATTCTGAATTCACCCCCCATGTACCCGAACAGGTGCTGGAATGTGGCGATTAGGGGATTATCACAGAAACCTCATTGCAGTGTTAATGTAAGCCGACTTGTGATAATAATAAAGATTATTATTAAACCCACCCCCTATGACTCAGCCATCAATTGTTTCAAACATTGGGATGGTCATCTTAGATTTCCTTATCTCCATCAACATCCCCATCTCCCTGCCCATCTCTTCCTCAACCAAGCTCCTGTGACCCCATTTTCCAGCTGCTTTTGGTACCCAGGTTGTTGAGTGGAATTTAATCGGCCTGTGCTCCTGAACGGCTCCTTTACTCACTTGTCCAAAGCCTTGCATTCTTTTAATGTAACCTGAACTCTGCTGGCTTTTCTCGCCTAGGAATCAAAATAGACACGGGATCAATCAAAATGAAGCATTTAATGAAGACCTTTCGGCAATGGAGCCTTTTTTGGGATAAATCGAGAGGCCCTGTGACAACAGCACCTGAGCAATCAGGATGGAGCGGCTGAAGAACAAACCCTTCGGGGAATGAAACTGTTCAGCGCAAACTGCACTGAGCCTGGGTCGCGGGGTGGTGGTGGGAGGTGAGGGGGTGGGGGGGGGAGGATCAGCTCGCTCTTGTTGTTTAAGAAATAATTCCAGGCAGTTCGAGCTCCGAACTGGGATGGATACTCATTTGCCAATCTGGCCGGCGCAGTCCCCAGTTCTGTGATACAACGGCAATTCCCCGCTGATCTGGAAGAGAGCTGTCCACAAGCACCGAGTGATCTCTGGTATTATTTTCTCTTTTGCCAATGGCAGTGTAAATCTCCCGCCAACTCGAGGGGATCTTTTGGAAGGCGAGAATGTAAGGCAACTGTTCACAGCAGACCAGGAAGTTAAAAACACTTCATCCTTCACTTTTAATTGAAATCATCATGCAGTGAAGTAAATTAAAGGAACATAAATTTGTTTTAATGTGGATTTCTTTTTTATCACGTTACACAAATTTGACATTTCGCAGATACAAAATCCACTTTGAAGGGTCAGTATATATGTTTAGCACCAGTGGGACGTTAATCCTGTTTAGAAACCCAGCTATAACTCACTCAACGGGATGCAACATCAAGGATATTTAAACCTTCAAGGCTCTCTGCAGTAACACCAACAGGGTGTCATGTGAGAGTACCTTTAAGAAATGGGTGTTTAACAGTGACATCAGAGTGTGGGTGGAGCTGGGCTGTCTGTCAGCTTTTTACTTTCATTTTAGGCTGTTTGCTGCAGGGTGTGTTTTAGTTTTGATTTCAGTGTTGGAGTTGAAGCCAGACCAAGCACGTGTATTGCTGTTCTCTCTGCCATCAAAAGATTATCTCTTGATCATTTGGCAAATTCAGAATTATGAATGTTCTTAGTAGTGAATGTAAACCTAATGTGCTTCTGTTTAAAGTTGTTTCTTAAGTCTTCTGGATGTCAAAAGGACAGCTTACGGATTACTTAGTGTTGTATTCTTTGGGGGTTGTATTTGAATTGATGGTTGCTAAGATGTTCACTGTCTGTTTCAAAAAGGTTAACTTGAGTTCATAGAATAAACATTGTATTTGCTTTAAAAATTACTTTTCCATTTCTGCTGTACCACACCTGTAGAGTGGGCCGTGTGCTCCCCATACCACAACCTGTTAAAAGTTGTGGGTCAGGTGAACTCCATGATACACTTTGGGGTTCTCTAATCCCTGGCTCATAACAAATTGGGGGCTCGAGGGGGATAAAAGTCTATCCATTGGATTGGCTCAGTGAACTTAAAGATAGTGAGGGGTGAACATATTGTGGTTGCTTTTCAGGTGTTGTATTTTAGTTCAAGTGGGGAGTGTGTTGTGGACAATGGCTCTTTCAGAGGCTCAGAAGTTTTTGGGGGTGGAGACGGTCACATACAGTACCTTATGGACAGAGCCTAAAAGCAGACTGTTAGAGTTGGCGAAAACATTGCAGTTAACATTACCTGACAAAATGCAAAAAGGTGAGGTAATTATGGTGGTGGTTAAGCATTTAAAGTTGCCTGAGATACAGTGTGAGTCATTCGAAATAGAAAAAACTCAGTTGCAAATTAAACAAATGGAACATGAGAAAGAATTAAAGCAGCTTGAATACGAAAGAGATAGAGAGGAAAAAGAAAGAGAAAGGGAGATACAGATCAGGAAAAAAGATAAAAGAGAGAGTTTGAACTTCAGAAAATGGCCATGAAACATGACAGTCAGTTAAAATTGGCAGGCATAAAGGGAAACGTACAGTTGGATGATAGTGATGAGGATAGTGAGAAAGGGCGTCATAGTCGAAGGCTTGGTGGGGATTTATTTAAATATGTCCAAGCATTGCCAAGGTTTGCCGAGAAGGAAGTGGAAGCCTTTTTCATTTCATTTGAGAAGGTAGCTAAACAAATGAAATGGCCACAGGACATGTGGGTATTGCTGATTCAAACAAAACTGATAGGTCGGGCTAGTGAAGTGTTTGCATCACTACCGGAGGAGGTATCTGAGTCGTATGAGGAGGTGAAAAAATCCATCTTAGGTGCATATGAACTAGTGCCTAAAGCCTACAGACAAAGGTTTAGAAATTTAAGGAAAGAACCTGGTCAAACATACATGGAGTATGAAAGGATCAAACGAGTAGGTTGATAGGTGGATAAGGGCTTTGAAAATAGACCAAACGTATGAAGCTCTCAGAGAAATTATACTTTTGGAGGAGTTTAAAAATTCAATTCCTGATGTAGTGAAAACACATGTGGAAGAGCAGAGGGTTAAAACTGCGAGGTTAGCAGCAGAAATGGCAGATGATTATGAATTAGTTGAGAAATCAAAGCTTGGTTTCCGACATCAGTTTCAGCCTGTGAGGGATAGAAACTGGGGGCATGAGAAATACGCAAGTGGTAAAGGTAAAGGTGATCTGATGGGAGATAATAAGGAGAGTGTACCTCAGATTAAAAAAGAAATCCAGGAGGGTGAAAAAGAAATGAAAAATTTCAAATGTTTTCACTGTAATAAACTAGGCCATGTAAAGTCACATTGTTGGTGGTTGAAGAAAAGCACTGGGAAGGCTGATGTGGTAAAATAGGATAAGACAGTGGGGTTTGTTAAAGTGGTAAAGGAAAGCCCAAGTGAAGCCAATGAGGTGCAAAAGATTGTACAGCCTGATCAAGAGGTGATTGATAAGAAGGTGCCAGATCTCTTTAAAGAATTTACTTGTGTGGGTAAAGTTTACTCATGTATATCAGGAGGAGCAGGTAAAAAAGTCACAATTTTAAGAAATACAGGAGCTAGTCAAAATTTAATGGTAAGAGATGAGGAGTTATGTAGTTTGGGAAGAATGTTGCCAGAAAAGTGGTAATATGTGGAATTCAGGGTGAGAGGAGTAGTGTTCCATTATATAAGATAAGGTTGGAAAGTCCAGTGAAGAGTGGCGAAGTGGTAGTAGGAGTAATAGAGAAACTATCTTGTCCAGGAATACAGTTTATCTTGGGTAATGATATAGCTGGATCGCAGGTGGGAGTGATGCCTACTGTGGTTGATAAGCCAGTGGAAAATCAAACAACTGAAGTGTTGAAGGATGAATATCCCGGGATTTTTCCGGATTGTGCAGTAACAAGGTCGCAAAGTCACAGGTTAAGACAAGAGGAGAAATCAAAGAGTGAAGATGAAGTTGAAGTGCAATTATAAGAAACGATTTTTGGTCAGATGGTTGAAAAAGATCAAGAACAGGTGGAGGATGAGGCAGATATGTTTAGTTCAGGAAAATTAATGGAGTTACAACAGAAAGATGTAGAAATAAAACGGATGTATCAGAAAGCAGACACGGAAGAGGAATCTGAGTGTATACCAGAGTGTTATTACCGTAAAAGTAATGTCTTGATGAGAAAATGGAGACCTTTACATTTGCAGGCAGATGAAAAGTGGGCAGAAGTTCATCAAGTGGTATTGCCGGTAGGGTATAGAAAGGAGGTGTTGTGAGTTGCACATGAGGTACCAGTGGGAGGTCATTTGGGAATAAGGAACACTCAAGCTAAAATACAAAAACGTTTTTATTGGCCTGGACTACATAAAGATGTAGTTAAATTTTGTCAATCATTTCACACATGTCAAGTGATTGGGAAACCTCAAGCAGTGATAAAATCAGCGCTCTTAATACCCATTCCAGCATTTTAGGAACCTTTTACAAGGGTCCTAATTGATTGCGTAGGACCGCTTCCTAAAACGGAAAGTGGGAATCAATATCTTTTGACTATAACGAATGTGTCTACTAGGTTTCTAGAGGTCATTCCAGTACGTAATATTACAGCTAACAAGATTGTGGAGGAGTTACTTGAATTCTTTACTAGATATGGACTACCCACAGAAATACAATTGGATCAAAGATCAAATTTTACCTCAAGGTTATTCAAAGAAGTAATGGATAGCTTAAGAATAAAACAATTTAAATCAACTGCGTACCATCCAGAATTGCAGGGAGCATTAGAAAGGTAGCATCAGACATTAAAGACAATGTTGAGGGCTTATTGTCACGATTATCCAGAGGATTGGGATTGGGATAAAGGAATTCCATTCATACTGTTTGCAATTAGGGATGCACCTAATGAGTCTACCAAATTCAGTCCTTTTGAACTACTTTGTGGCCATGAGGTAAGAGGACCACTTAAATTGATTCAGGAAAAATTGGTGAGTGAGAAATCGGAAATTACACAATTGGATTACGTGTCAAATTTTAGGGAACGATTAACTAGAGCAGGTGAATTGGCTAGACAACATTTAAAAGTTGCACAAAATGTGATTAAACGGGTAGCTGACAAGAAATCCAAAGTTCGTAGTTTTGCCAGTGGAGATAAAGTTTTAGTATTTTTCCCAGTGGTAGGTGAACCTTTAAAAGTTAGGTTTTGTGGACCTTATCAGATTGAAAGTAAATTAAGTGAGGTGAATTATGTGGTAAAAATGCCAGAGAGAAGAAAATCTCACCGAGTTTGTACTCTGAATATGCTTAAAAGGTAATTTGCAAGGGAAGGAGAGGAAAAGGATGTACTAAAATGGCTATACATGATGTTCCGATCAAACAACATCCATGAGACTTAACCCTTTAAAATTGGCACAGGTTAACAAAGAGATTGAGAGTGTTTAAAAATGGCATAATTGAAGTGGGTTGTAGCCAATGGAGCTCACCCACAGTGATGGTACCAAAACCAGACGGTACCCAACGGTTGTGTGTGGACTGTAGAAAGGTTAATGAGGTTACAAGAACAAACTCTTATCCTATCCCATGTTTGGAGGATTGCATTGAGAAAGTGGGGCAATCAGCTTTTATTTCCAAATTGGATTTACTTAAAGGTTATTGGCAGGTGCCTTTGTCTGAAAGGGCGAAGGAGATTTCATCTTTTGTGACTCCAGATGGTATATACCAATTCAAAGTTATGCCATTTGGTATGAAAAACGCCCCAGCCACATTTGAACAGTTAACTAACAAAGTTGTTTCAGGATTACCCAATTGTGCGGTATACATCGATGATCTGGTAATTTTCAGCCAGATATGGAAAGAACATTTAAAACATCTGATGGAGTTACTCGATCGACTTCAGGAGGCAGGTTTGGTGGTAAACCCAGCCAAAAGTGTATTTGGAAAAGCCCAAGTCACTTTCCTTGGCCATACAATTGGACAGGGTTGAATGGTCACATGGGATGTAAAACCAACAGTTATTGAGGAGTTTCCGATACCCTCAAGATGAAGGGAAATATTGCGACTTCTTGGCATGAATGGATTTGATCGAACATTTGTGCAAAATCTTTGTAGCGTGGTTGCTCCACTGATGGCCTGGACGACATAAAGATGTAGTTAAATGTTGTCAATCATGTCACACATGTCAAGTGATAGGGAAACCTCAAGCAGTGAGAAAACCAGCACCCTTAATACCCAGTCCAGTATTTGAGGAACCTTTTACAAGGGTCCTAATTGATTACATAGGACCGCTTCCTAAAACGAAAAGTGGGAATCAATATATTATGACTAAAATGGATGTGTCTACTAGGTTTCCAGAGGCCATTCCAGTACGTAATATTACAGCTAAAAAGGTTGTGGAGGAGTTACTTAATTTCTTTACCAGATATGGACAAGCCACATAAAGTCCACGTTGTCACAATTTGGGGCATAAACATTTCTGAGGACGACTGGCAGCCCCTCCAGCTTCCCACTGACCCTCACATACTTATCCATGGATCAGCCACAATGCTCCCCACATCAAATGCCACTTTCTTATTAACCAGCACCGCTCAACCACCCAACACCCTGTCTTCATGTCCAACCCGGAGTGGAACACCTGCTCCAACCATCCCTTCCTCAGCTTCGGCAAATCCCCCAACTTCAGGCGCATCTCGAGCAGGAACACAACGTCCACCTTCAAACTCCTCGGATTATCCGTCGGTCGGTGCCGGAATCGCAATTGGATGGAGAATCAGTTTTGACGCCAAAATTGTGGTGGTCAATTTTCGATAGTGGGGTCAATGCATTCCACTCTGCACGTACAGTAAATGTCGCTTGCGTATCAGTAGGAGTAGCGGGCCTGACCCGGAATTCTCTGGGGCCTCCGCGATTCTCTGCCTCTACTGCCGTTTGGATTTCGGCGGGCCCTTTGGATTTCGGCGGCAGCGGTGCGCAGGGGCCCTCTGGGAGGTGAGTAGCGACTTTAAAACCACTTACCTTTACAGGAGCAACCCTTTGAATTTCGGCGGCAGCGGTGCGCAGGGGCCCTCTGGGAGGTGAGTAGCGACTTTAAAACCACTTACCTTTACAGGAGCAGCCCTTTGAATTTCGGCGGCAGCGGTGCGCAGGGGCCCTCTGGGAGGTGAGTAGCGACTTTAAAACCACTTACCTTTACAGGAGCAGCCCTTTGGATTTCGGCGGCAGCGGTGCGCAGGGGCCCTCTGGGAGGTGAGTAGCGACTTTAAAACCACTTACCTTTACAGGAGCAGCCCTTTGGATTTCGGCGGCAGCGGTGCGCAGGGGCCCTTTGGGAGGTGAGTAGCGACTTTAAAACCACTTACCTTTACAGGAGCAGCCCTTTGGATTTCGGCGGCAGCGGTGCGCAGGGGCCCTCTGGGAGGTGAGTAGCGACTTTAAAACCACTTACCTTTACAGGAGCAGCCCTTTGGATTTCGGCGGCAGCGGTGCGCAGGGGCCCTCTGGGAGGTGAGTAGCGACTTTAAAACCACTTACCTTTACAGGAGCAGCCCTTTGGATTTCGGCGGCAGCGGTGCGCAGGGGCCCTCTGGGAGGTGAGTAGCGACTTTAAAACCACTTACCTTTACAGGAGCACCCCTTTGGATTTCGGCGGCAGCGGTGCGCAGGGGCCTTCTGGGAGGTGAGTACTTACTTTAAAACCACTTACCTTTACAGGAGCAGCCCTTTGGATTTCGGCGGCAGCGGTGCGCAGGGGCCCTCTGGGAGGTGAGTACTGACTTTAAAAAGCCTTACCTGGTCCCGTGTCTGTTCTTTTCTGTTTTATTTGTTTTTATATAAGGCGGGAACCGGAAGTTCGACCCGCGGACCTCTGGGAAGTCCCCCCCCCCCCAAGCAATAAATTCTGGTGGAGAGTAAACCCGAGACTCCCACCCGCCCTCCTCCTCTAACCTAATAATAAGACCCATTGGTGTAAGGTAAGTGCCATATTATATTATTATTATATTATTAGCATTGTGCAGGTCAAGGTTCGGAGGTGGAGGAGCAGTCTCTGTCAGCGAGAGAACCTGAGAACATCTAAGACACTCAGAAGGTAAGAAGGTAAGTAAGTGATTTTTACTTATTTTTACTTTTATACCTTTTTTCAAATTGTGTGTGTCGGGGGGAAACTGAAGTGACATCACAGAAAAGCTGTGGCCAGAGTGGCTGGTTGGGATTCTACCCTAAATTTAAAAAAAAAATTGAGTATTTGGTAACTAATTAAACATAATAACTTAATTATAATTTAGAGGGATATCTAAGCCAGAGATCGGAGAGTACAATAGTTAGCTATCGCATTTCTATTAGAAATCTAGTGCTAGGAAACAGATAGTTGACAGTAACTTTGAAATTTTTAAAGAAATATTAAAAAAAAAGACAAATTTTAATTTTAATTTTAATTAATTGACGCAATGTCAGTTAGAGGGGTGCTGTGCTCTGACTGTGAGATGTGGCAGGTCCGGGAGGCTTCCAGCATCCCGGATGGCTTCATCTGCAGAAAGTGCACCCAACTGGAGCTCCTCACAGACCGCATGGTTCGTTGGAGCAGCAATTGGATGCACTTAGGAGCATGCAGGTGGCGGAAAGCGTCATAGATCGCAGTTATGTAAATGTGGTCACACCCAAGGTGCAGGCAGAGAAATGGGTGACCACCAGAAAGGGCAGGCAGTCAGTGCAGGAATCCCCTGTGGTTGTTCCCCTCCCGAACAGATATACCCCTTTGGATACTGTCGGGGGGGATAGCCTATCAGGGGAAAACAGCAGCAGCCAGAGCAGTGGCACCACGGCTGGCTCTGATGTTCAGAAGGGAGGGTCAAAGCGCAGAAGAGTAATAGTAATAGGGGACTCTATAGTCAGGGGCACAGATAGGCGCTTCTGTGGATGTGAAAGAGACTCCAGGATGGTATGTTGCTTCCCTGGTGCCAGGGTCCAGGATGTCTCCGAACGGGTAGAGGGCATCCTGAAGGGGGAGGGCAAACAGGCAGAGGTCGTTGTACATATTGGTATTAACGACATAGGCAGGAAGGGGCATGAGGTCCTGCAGCAGGAGTTCAGGGAGCTAGGCAGAAAGTTAAAAGACAGGACCTCGAGGGTTGTAATCTCGGAATTACTCCCTGTGCCACGTGCCAGTGAGGCTAGAAATAGGAAGATAGAGCAGATAAACACGTGGCTAAACAGCTGGTGTAGGAGGGAGGGTTTCCATTATCTGGACCACTGGGAGCTCTTCCGGGGCAGATGTGACCTGTATAAAAGGACGGGTTGCATCTAAACCGGAGAGGCATAAATATCCTGGTCGCGAGGTTTGCTAGTGTCACACGGGAGTGTTTAAACTAGTATGGCAGAGGGGTGGGCACGGGAGCAATAGGTCAGAAGGTGAGAGCATTGAGGGAGAACTAGGGAATAGGGACAGTGTGGCTCTGAGGCAGAGCAGACGGGGAGAAGTTGCTGAACACAGCGGGTCTGGTGGCCTGAAGGAGCATTAAGGGTAAGGCAGATGAACTTAGAGCTTGGATTAGTACTTGGAACTATGATGTTGTTGCCATTACAGAGACCTGGTTGAGGGAAGGGCAGCTAAACGTTCCAGGATTTAGATGTTTCAGGCGGGATAGAGGGGGATGTAAAAGGGGAGGTGGAGTTGCGCTACTTGTTCGGGAGAATATCACAGCTGTACTGCGAGAGGACATCTCAGAGGGCAGTGAGGCTATATGGGTAGAGATCAGGAATAAGAAGGGTGCAGTCACAATGTTGGGGGTATACTACAGGCCTCCCAACATCCAGCGGGAGATAGAGGAGCAGATAGGTAGACAGATTTTGGAAAAGAGTAAAAACAACAGGGTTGTGGTGATGGGAGACTTCAACTTCCCCAATATTGACTGGGACTCACTTAGTGCCAGGGGCTTAGACGGGGCGGAGTTTGTAAGGAGCATCCAGGAGGGCTTCTTAAAACAATATGTAGACAGTCCAACTAGGGAAGGGGCGGTACTGGGCCTGGTATTGGGGAATGAGCCCGGCCAGGTGGTAGATGTTTCAGTAGGGGAGCATTTCGGTAACAGTGACCACAATTCAGTAAGTTTTAAAGTACTGGTGGACAAGGATAAGAGTGGTCCGAGGATGAATGTGCTAAATTGGGGGAAGGCTAATTATAACAATATTAGGCGGGAACTGAAGAACATAGATTGGGGGCGGATGTTTGAGGGCAAATCAACATCTGACATGTGGGAGGCTTTCAAGTAGCAGTTGAAAGGAATACAGGACCGGCATGTTCCTGTGAGGAAGAAAGATAAATACGGCAATTTTCGGGAACCTTGGATGACGAGTGATATTGTAGGCCTCGTCAAAAAGAAAAAGGAGGCATTTGTCAGGGCTAAAAGGCTGGGAACAGACGACGCCTGCGTGGAATATAAGGAAAGTAGGTAGGAACTTAAGCAAGGAGTCAGGAGGGCGAGAAGGGGTCACGAAAAGTCATTGGCAAATAGGGTTAAGGAAAATCCCAAGGCTTTTTACACGTACATAAAAAGCAAGAGGGTAGCCAGGGAAAGGGTTGGCCCACTGAAGGATAGGCAAGGGAATCTATGTGTGGAGCCAGAGGAAATGGGCGAGGTACTAAATGAATACTTTGCATCAGTATTCACCAAAGAGAAGGAATTGGTAGATGTTGAGTCTGGAGAAGGGGGTGTAGATAGCCTGGGTCACATTGTGATCCAAAAAGACGAGGTGTTGGGTGTCTTAAAAAATATTAAGGTAGATAAGTCCCCAGGTCCTGATGGGATCTACCCCAGAATACTGAAGGAGGCTGGAGAGGAAATTGCTGAGGCCTTGACAGAAATCTTTGGACCCTCACTGTCTTCAGGTGATGTCCCGGAGGACTGGAGAATAGCCAATGTTGTTCCTCTGTTTAAGAAGGGTAGCAAGGATAATCCCGGGAACTACAGGCCGGTGAGCCTTACTTCAGTGGTAGGGAAATTACTGGAGAGAATTCTTCGAGACAGGATCTACTCCCATTTGGAAGCAAATGGACGTATTAGTGAGAGGCAGCACGGTTTTGTGAAGGGGAGGTCGTGTCTCACTAACTTGATAGAGTTTTTCGAGGAGGTCACTAAGATGATTGATGCAGGTAGGGCAGTAGATGTTGTCTATATGGACTTCAGTAAGGCCTTTGACAAGATTGTCTGGAGACTTGGGCGGAGAGATGGCAGATGGAGTTTAATCCGGACAAATGTGAGGTAATGCATTTTGGAAGGTCTAATGCAGGTAGGGAATATACAGTGAATGGTAGAACCCTCAAGAGTATTGAAAGTCAAAGAGATCTAGGAGTACAGGTCCACAGGTCATTGAAAGGGGCAACACAGGTGGAGAAGGTAGTCAAGAAGGCATACGGCATGCTTGCCTTCATTGGCCGGGGCATTGAGTATAAGAATTGGCAAGTCATGTTGCAGCTGTATAGAACCTTAGTTAGGCCACACTTGGAGTATAGTGTTCAATTCTGGTCGCCACACTACCAGAAGGATGTGGAGGCTTTAGAGAGGGTGCAGAAGAGATTTACCAGAATGTTGCCTGGTATGGAGGGCATTAGCTATGAGGAGCGATTGAATAAACTCGGTTTGTTCTCACTGGAATGAAGGAGGTTGAGGGGAGACCTGATAGAGGTATATAAAATTATGAGGGGCATAGACAGAGTGGATAGTCAGAGGCTTTTCCCCAGGGTAGAGGGTTCAATTACTAGGGGGCATAGGTTTAAGGTGAGAGGGGCAAGGTTTAGAGTAGATGTACGAGGCAAGTTTTTTACGCAGGGGGTAGTGGGTGCCTGGAACTCGCTACCGGAGGAGGTAGTGGAAGCAGGGACGATAGGGACATTTAAGGGGCATCTTGACAAATATATGAATCGGATGGGAATAGAAGGATACGGACCCAGGAAGTGTAGAAGATTGTAGTCGGGCAGCATGGTCGGCACGGGCTTGGAGGGCCGAAGGGCCTGTTCCTGTGCTGTACATTTCTTTGTTCTTTGTTGTTCTTTGTACTGGGGGGAATTCCCGATGGCGAGGTTCACTTGTGCTTTTAAAAGTCGAGAAGCAGGTGCTGAGGCTGATGAGGGAGAGAGAGGAGGTAGGAAACAGAGAGGCGCGACCATAGTCTGCCAGTCCTGACACTGGCTGGATTGACTGGCGTGAGGAGAGGGCGGGGAGGGGGGGGGCTGCCAGAGCCGTGTGGGGGATGACGGGGGGTTGGGCAGTGGGGCCAGAGTGACCCCCATGGGACTCGGGTGGTGACTAGGCACGGACTGCCAATGCTGCACCCTGCAAGGACCTTGCTGCGCACCCCACTGACCACCCACCTTGGCTCCTGGCTCTGCAGAGTGACGCCGACATATGGCGGCCCCACCTCACCACTCCCACACCCCAGCCCCACACTTCACCCTGTTGTGTCCTGTGGTTCCACCGATGATGAAGATACACACAGAACATAGATGTGTTTAACCAGAACGATGATTTATTACCAAACACGTGGAAAGATAATTAACAGATTTGTATACAAAGAAAGTTATTCAAATTCCTAGGGAGTTATTCCAAGTGCAACTATCCTCTAGTACGCCCTACTACCAACTGGCGAGTCACGTGATGCATGTCTGGCTCCACCTGCTGGCCAGAGGTCATAGCTACGATTACATACACTGATAAACAGCTTTATACATTTATACAACTATATACATTTATGTGTGCATGCATATCACCACATTCCCCTTCCTTTGGTATTTACAAACATATGCTGTAAACATTTTGAGAGTAGCTCGGTCTGTCAGGCTTGTGCCTGGGAATGATGGCTGATCGCCCTGGGAATGATGGTTGAGTCGGCACAATACATCCAGGTCAATGTGGACTGAACCCACCAGAATGCCTAGGCAGCGCAGTTCGCCGCCATCGCCGACATGGCTCCGGTCCAGTGGGTGATTGACGGAATGCATGTCACCCTACGAGCATCGGCCTATGATAGGCTGCTCTTCACAAACTGAAAGGGGTTCCACTGGGCAATGTGCATGACGTCTTCATCTTGGCACACTCGATGTTTCCTGAACTCTTTCAGCTGCCTCCCTGGCTAGGGAGTTGGCTCCTGGGTGACAGGGATTATCCGTTGCAGTCATGGATGATGACACCTATCTGGGAACCGCGGACAGATGTGGAGACCCGCTACAATGGCACCCATGCAGTGAACAGGGGCCTAATTGAGCGCTGCTTCGGCCTCCTGAAAATGGAGTTCAGGTGCCTGCACCTCTCTGGAGGGGCCCTCCAGTATAGGGTTGGGAGAGTCGCCCGCATCGTGGTGGCCTGCTGCGTCTTCCACATCACACAGCAGAGGGGCGACATGATGACGGAGGAGGATGAACGCCCGATGTGGGAGACAGCGAGGTTGGGCAGGATATGGGGCCTGGGCAGGCACGGGAGGCTGCAAAATGTGTGCGCCTGGGCCGACGCGCAAGGGATGCTCTAATCGCCTTCAGGGTCAAAGGGTCAAAAACTGGGGATGGTGGGGGGGGGGGACAGGGGGACTGGACAGGGGTTTGGATACCGCATCCGCCGCCCCCCCCCACCTGCAGCCCCCTCCAGGATACATATGTGCCTCTACGGGGTGTGGGGCCTGGGATTGACAAGTAACAGCAGGTATGGTCCATGGGATGGAGAATGGGATAACCTGCTCTGTGATGAGCTCTGGTGCTCCGCATCATTTGACAACGTCTGTCTCCTGCCCATGGGTAGCACTTTCCACCGCCCACCTGGGTGATCCCTGCATGTGAGCTGGCCATTTCATCACACGGTCCCATTGAACCCTCGGAGTGGTGGAGGTGTGGGATGGGGCTGGGGGAGGGGTGGGGGTGGGACACCGGAACGGTGAACTGTGGTGCCTGAGCCAAACCCACGCCCAACATCCGTCCAGTCCCCCGCCGCTCATCTCCCCCACTGCACGCTCTCTGTGGCCAACATAGGCCAGCCCACACCTCACACCCTTCTGGCAGAGCACCGAGGCAGGTTGTAACATTGTGCACTGGTGTTTAATGTCAAAACATATGCACAAATTCATGCCCTAGCTCCTATCGCTAAACTGTGTCCTGCACCTGTGCCAGTTTAACTGGTGTCTATTTACTGGCATTATAGGCCCTAATGCTACACCTCGGTGGGTCCTCAGACAGTACATGAGGAGTGGAGGCTGTGATTCCCGCCCTGCGACCTGGGCCCCCTATGCCGGCCTTCTTCTGGGGCAACCGGGCCTGGATGGGCCGAGCTGCTGCTCAGGTGTCCCAGGTGGCGTGGTGCCGCCCTGTTCTGTTCACTGCCCGTATAATGTGCCAGGGACTAGAGGGGTGGAGTCTGAAGCGCAGCAGTGTTCCGGCAACTTCCCTGCGGGAGTCACTGGCACAGACCCCATCACCTCCTCTTCCCTCGGGGTGCCCGATGGCCCCCTGCTACTCCATGGGACTGGGGTGCGAGAAGAGCTAACCGCTGAGGTTCTCCCCACCACCTGGCACTGCGAATCCTGGAGACCCATTGCCTTCTTGGGCAGGATCTGTATGCCCGTGGCCATGGAGCACAGGGAGAGGACCACCTCCACCTGGTACTGCACCACATCATGCAGCGTCTGTGACACCATCTTCTGATTCTGTGCCACATTAGCCAGTGACTGTGCCATCTCCCTCTAGGACTGGGTCACCTCCCTCTGTGTCTGTGCTGCGCTGGCCAGTATACTGCTGTACTGGCAATGCCACCGACGCTCTCAGCCATGAATCGCTGTGATTGGGCCACGCTCAGGAGTGCTGCTGCAATGTCCAGGTAGACCTGGCACATGGCTGCCTGTGTGAGGGCAGCTATTAGATTGAACAATTATTTAGGGAGTCCTTTAAGAAAATCAGCTAAAATAACCGGAAAATAAAACGATTCTTAAAAATATTGAATCTGCAGATGTATGATCAAATTATAAAAAATTGACTAAACTATTGAACCCTGACCAGGACTGTCTATAGATACTTACAAATGTTGCAAAAGATGTACTGTACAAATATGTCTTGAGAAGCGATGCAAAGTTACATTCAACGAACTTGCAACAATCTAGGAACAATGGTATAAGCTGAGGCTAGACATGATGCAAGGTGTTTGACCGTGAGACAGAATGCATGAGAACAGTGATGTGTCAGGGGAAGGATAACTAATTTGGAGTAATTGATTGATGTCTAATTAACCAATCACCTGTTAAATGACTGACACTTTGCTGAACGAATCAGGGGGGTCTCAGCTGAGAATTAGAATCAATGAGAGTAAATAAAGGGTTAGACCATAGATAAGGATTCCCTTAAAAGTAAGACCTCGTGACGAAGTTTCGTTCTTGAATTCTAGCCTTCCTGAGTTCGTGAATCATCTATTTGCTTGTGTTTAAAGTAATTTCTTTATGATTTTATGTGCTTTTTGCTATGCTCTGATCAATTTATGTGTTATTTTGATCGAAGCTTTTGATTCAGTTCTCTGAGTGTATTAAGTAAATTCTTTAAAAATAAAGAGTGTTTTGAACACCCCTTCAACCAGACTGATTACCTTATTCTGAGGAGAAATAAGGTCTTACAGCAGCGTGGAGCGGGGGTTATTGGAGAGGGGGTGTTTCTGGGAGGAGGGGTGGTGGTGGAGCAGAGGTGTGGTGATAATGTGCGGGTGGTGTGGCTGTGAGCATGGTGTGAGGGTGGTTTAGGGGTGGTGGGTGTGAGCGTGGTGTGGAGGTGGGGTTGGGGGGGACACGCGTGTCATGGGGAACTGAAACTCATTTTTTTCTTTTCTCTTTATAAAGTTACAGTGTCCAACTTTTTTTCAATTAAAGGTCCATTTAGCATGGCCAATCCACCTACCCTGCACATCTTTGGGCTGTGGGGGTGAGACCCATGCAGACACGGGGAGAAAGTTCAAACCCTACATGGACGGTGCCACTGTGCCGCCGTGAGGAAGAGGACATGGATACGGACAGCAATGGGAGCCCTCGAATGGCAGCCCGAGACACCCCAGAGCACCAGTCCAGGGACGGCACTGATCTCCCGTCACAGCTGTCTTCAACACCCTGTGTCTCTGTGACGGGAGATCCCAGAGACACTCACCTTGGTTGGGCACTTTAGTGAAGAGTCTCCTGGGCCACTATCTGGTGTGCACCACACACATGCTGCGGTACATCAGGTGGAGGTAGGAACCCCCAAGGACGGTTGGAGGGGGGCCCAACCCCATGGTCCAGCTGTTATCTGGAGGGGTTTCGGTGGAGATGGAGACACAGAGCCAGGGACTACATGAGGAGTTGTCAGCAACCATCCAGCACCTGCAGGTGCAGTTATAGGAGTCCAACCGCATGCAGGTGCAGGAGTGGGTGCCAACCATGCGTACCACCCTTGACTACACTGCATGGGTGGCGTCCCCAGTGGAGGCCTTCGGGGCGAAGGTATCCGCCATGTGTCAGGATGTCCAAGGCCAAGGGCACTATGTGTGGGTGGAGGCCACCTGGACTTTGCAGCTGCTCTCCAGAGTGTGATCTAGTCACAGCAGGTCACGGCTAATGGCGTCAGCGGCATTGCCCAGGCACTGGCTGACCTGAGAAAGGCACAGAGGGAAGTGGGTAGTCACTGACTGGCATGGCAGAGACCAAGAGGCGTTGTCACTGGGTGATGTGGCACAGACCCAGAGGGTGGTGGCACAGTCACTGGGTGATATAGCGAGTCCCAGAGGGAGCTGGGTCACTCCCTGTGCTCCATGGCCACGAGCAATGAGACCCTGATTGAGATACGAGCGGGCCTCCAGGACTGGCAGCTCCTGGTGGAGGGCAGGGAAGCCTCAGCGGTCAGCTGCGTTCGCACCTCCATCTCATGGAGTAGCCAGAAGCTATTGGGCACCCTGACAGAGGAGGAGGTGATGGGGCCGTGCGGGTGTCACCAGCAGGGGTGGTGCCAGAGTGCCCTGTCCCTGGCGCATTTGATGGGTAAGGTCAGAACAGGACGGCGGCAGGCCATCTGGGTGACCTGAGCAGCAGCCGGTCCCATCCAGACCCAGTCCCCCCAGAAGAAGGCCGGCAAAGGGGACCCAGGTTACAGGGTGGGAACCGTAACAGGCTGCTCCACTCCTGATGTACTGCCTCGAGATCCACCGGCGTTCGGGCCTGTAAGGCCAGAAAGATAGAAACCAGTTAAGTTGGCAGGGGTGCAGCACACAGTATAGCTTTTGGGGTTCGGGCACAAACCTGTATATATATGTTCACCGTTTCAAGTAAACACCTGTTCACAATGTTTCAACCTGCCTCGGTTCTCTGTCAGAAGGGTGTGAAGGATGGGCTGGCCTAGGCTGTCTGCAGACTAGGCCGGAGGGGAGGGAGTCGGGCATGCCTTGGGGGTGGGCTTGAGCCAGGAACCGCAGTTTGGCCAGTGGTCACTGCTCTGGAGCCCCACCCCGATCCCTCTCCACCCAATACCCCCCTCCCCCCCCCCAACTTCCCTACTCCCGCCACCCCAAGGGTTTGGTGGGACCCTCTGATGGAATGGCCAGTTCGCATGCAGGGATCACCCAGGCAGACGGTGGAAAGTGCTACCGTGGCAGGAGTCAGACGTTGTCAAATGGTGCAGAGCGCCAGAGATCATCGCAGAGCGGGTTGTCATCATCCTCCATCCCATGGACCAGACCCGCTGTTACTGTCAACCCAGGGCCTGCACATCGTAGTGAGGCAGAGGGTGTTGAAAGGAGGGGGTGGGATGTGGCGCAGGGAGGGTGTTCATGGGAGGGGGATGATTGCCAGAGGGATGGGGGTGGGGAGTGAGTGTGAGGGTGGGATGGGTTGTCCGTGCCGTTGGCCAGGCCCCCTTAGTTGGCGAACCTGGAGGCGATGAGAGAGTCCTGTGTGTGTCGGCCCAGGTGCACACGTTGTGCGGCCTCCTGTGCTGGCCCAGGCCACATGTCCTGCCCATTCTCGCCCTCCCCCGTGTCCTCCTCTTTGGACATGGCCTGGCGTTCATCCTCCTCCTCCAGCACGCCACCCTTCTGCTGCACGATGTTGTGGAGGACGCAGCAGGCCACCACGATGTGGGAGGCCCTCTTCGCGCTATATTGGAGGACCTCTCAAGAGCAGCCCAGACACCTGAAACTGCATCTTCAGGGTGCCAAAGCACCGCTTGATCACTCCCCTGGGCATGGGCATCATTGAAGCGAGTCTCCACCTGTGGCCTCTGGATAGGCGCCATCAGCCACGACCGCAGCGGATAACCCCTGTCACCCAGGAGCCAGCCCCTCACCTGGCCTTGAAGCGGTCAGGGACCATCGGGTGTGCCAGGATGAAGGCATTGTGCACACGGCTCGGGTCTCGGGTACAGACGTGCATGATGTGCAGCTCATGGACACACACCAGCTGCACATTCATCGAGTGGAACCCCTTTTGCTTTATGAAGACTGGCCCGTCATGGGCCGGTGCTTGTAGGGCAACATGCATCCCGTCAATCACCCACTGGGCCTGGGGCATCTCGGCGATGACAGCGAACACCGCTGCCCGGGCATCACATTGGGCACGGTCCACATTGAATTTGTTGTATGGTGCCGAATGGGCATATAGGGCCTCCGTGATGGCACAGATGCACCTGTGCACCGAGCTCTGAGATTCCGGACAGATTCCCACTCGGTTCCTGGAAGGGCCCCGTTGCGCAAAAGTTCAGGGTGACCATCACCTTGACAGCCACTGGGATCAGGTGTCATCCCCCATATTTCCGTGGTGCCAGGTGCCATAATCCGACAGATATACCGGACGGCCCCCTGCTCAGCCGGAGTCTTCGACGGCATGCCCGGTCCAGCAGGACCTCGAATACAGGCACTATCGGTACACACGAGGCCTCATGTTCCCACCTCCTCCTCGGCCTGTTGGGCGGCTGGCTCTTCGTCCTCACCGACTGGCTTATGTTCCTTTGGGACATGCTCTGCTGCAGCATGGTCCTCCCCGAGCAGCTTGTAGAGCCTCAGTGCATCCCTCAGAGCTGCGGCGGCCAGGATGAAGGCCACCATTCCTGCTTGGATTCAGATACGTTGTCTGCAGGGGGTGAAAGGCAGACATGTCAGCATGGTGCTTACCCCCTGCCCAACCAGCTCCAATGGGCTACA